>NC_043018.1:12451581-12491581 GCF_006345805.1 Octopus sinensis | reverse complement strand
CAGTTGAGGTTTTGGATCCTTGCGCTGGTTATTCCAGGAAGCCAATATGGTGCCGTTTGGTATTGATACAGAGTGTAAACTAATGATGTCTGTGGAAATGGATGCTCTCGGTGCATGACAAATTTACCGTTTAGGTCGCAGCTCTTATTAGTAATTATGCCAAATTGCCCCCTCTGCACAACTCTACTGGGCTCTCTGTGATCTGAGAAAGGCTATAACATCATATAAAATACACATCAATAACCAAGAGAAAAAAAACATGGGCATGTACTTGGTTATAAAGGAATTCCAAGCTGATGCCTGTGTCTTTTCTCTCCTGCCTTTATGTCTATGCAGGAATAATTAGATTTTGTAAATACTTTTCATTTTGAAAAGTTTGGCATCACTCATAGTAGCATCTTTAAAAAGACCTGTTCTGCTGGCTGCTTACTCTTCCTTCTCTTACAAAAGATAGGCTTTTCTAAAGCAAAAAAAAAAGAAAGAAAAAAAGAAAATACTGTTTGAATGTCAGCTGAAGAATCAGAAAAATATAATCAATAAGTTAACATGAAATTGATAAATAGTAGGTTTGAATGTCAGATGCTCTCCATTGCTATAAAGTATATAGTTCTGTAATAGAGTATATTTCTGTACATGTATATGTCTGTGCCTTGTGTGATGTGAAACCCAGCAGTTTTCCCACTTCTTCTTGTACACTACCACAAGAACTGCTCACCAATTCACATTGGATGTCTGTATGAAATGATTGACAATGTTTTAAAAGGATTTGAAATTTATAGAAAAACGAAAAATAAAGACAGGTGTATAACAACAAGCAGGTGTATTAGTTTGACACTTGGGAAGGTGAGAAGGTCTTTGACATTTTGAGCCTGTGCTCTAAGTGCTGGTGATCCCAAATGAAGAGTGTGTGGTGTGTGTGTGTGTGCGAGAATGTTGTGTATGAATAGAGGCTAGTGACTCTGAAGTGTGTGGTGGCTGCTTGTAGAGTGGTATGTGTGGTGACACTATTGAAAATTGTGTGTGGGTGCTGGGAAGTGGTCAGTGCTAGTGTGGGTGGCATCAATGAAGAGAGGAGGTAGGTAGGAGGGAAGAGAAGTAGGTGTCAGATGAAGAGAGGAAGGGAGTTGAGCCTCTGTGACACAAAGGGGTGAAGAGAGAAGATTAATTCCTTTTCATGGTGAAGGCAGGAGCCGGATGGCCCCTGTGATGAGAACCAAATAAGGTTCAAAAATAGATTAAAAGTTGTTCATATTTTCCAATCTGTGGAGAAATAATTAAATTTGCCGCATTTGTTTGCCTATCACATAGGCTTATGTATGTACGTATGTAAATTGCAACCATGTCTTGTGGTTGGAATATAAATTTTATATAAGACTGTGAGGGGGGGGGGTGCTGAACATTTCCTGGCTTTGGGTAAAAAAAAATACAGGAGAATCAGTTAATTTTAATTCTATTTAACATTTTCTCCTCTCAGATTCACAGAATTATTGCAGAGGTCTTTCAGTTTTGCTAAACTGTGAGAAAGAACTTGGGAGGCTGGGTCTCCAACCAGGCCTTTCACTACACCCTTAAAACCAAAAACACTTCAGCACCCTCTCGCGCACGCCTATATATATATATATATATATATATATATACACACACACCACACACACACATATAAATACATACATTTGGGGGATGTGTGTGGGTGGGTGTGATTATATATATACATATATATATATATATATTTATATATATATATATATAAAATCATATACACACCCACACATCCTCCAAATGTTAATTCAATACATGAATCCACTCCTACATAAAGACAAGCAGATATGCCCCCCCCAATTTTAATTCCTCCCCAAAGGATAGCCATCCCCAAACCCTCTCCTTTTGGTGATTACACTGGTAGTGCTCTAGCATGGCCACAACCTTTTGGGAAGAAATGTGTAAAAGAAATAACAGAAATTCTCTTATAACAAATAAAAGGTGTCAATTTATCCTTTGGCATTTGAATTAGTCATGCATTATCTCCTAGGTATGTTTTAGTTTTAGAATGGGATTGTGGGGTAGGTGTGAGAGGCTGGATCTTGCCAGTTTGAAGATAAAACAACTGGTATATTTGGGCTGCATGCAGCTGATTCAGACAACGAGATCAAAAGAAGTGTAGTTAGAAAGAATCTGAAAGTGTGAGCCAAAATCAGGTGAACTTCATACTAATTTTCTTAAACTAAAAGAGAAAATCTTTTACTTGTTTTACCTGTTTGTCATTGAATTGTGACCATGCTGGGGCACTGCCTTGAAGGGTTTAGTTGAACAAATCTACTCCAGTCTTTCTTTTTTCTTTTAGGCCTACTACTTTTCTGTCAGTCTCTTTTGCCGAACCGCTAATTTTGGGGATGTAAACAAACCAAAATCGGTTGTCTAGTAGTAGTAAGGAACAGATGTACATATACACACGCATACAGGCTTCTTTTAGTTTCTGTGTAACATATCCACTCAAAAGGCTTTGGTTGCCCTGGGGTCTCTAGTAAGACACTTGCCCAAGGTGCTGTGCAGTGGGACTGAACCTAAGATCACACAGTTGGGAAGCAAACTTGTTAACCACACAACTACACTTTGTATCAGTTTGTAGTCCTGAAGAATAAAGCATCTATTCTTAGCTACTGAATTTATCTCTGCAGATCTGCTTGTTGTTTGTGTGTAGAGTTCTTATTAATAAGAATAATTTCGTTTTAGTCTTTTTTCACATTCCTAACCTCTTTCGTTCACCTGAGATGGTCCAGATTTCCATCAGTCTCATGCCGTGTTAAAAACTGTTAGGAGTAAGGTCCATATGAATACAACATCAAAAAGTTCCTAGACTAGTTCTGTAGCACACCAACAGATGGCAGCACATGGTTGCATGTGCAGTGAGAGCTGGCAGTGTGCTGAGTGACATTGCTGTGTTTACTTTGCAAGTTGTGAAATTTGTGTTTTTGTGATCCTGTGTCTGCTGTAGTCCGCGATTATGTCATGGACAGGAACAAAGAGCCAATGTGAAATTTTGCATTGAACTTGGAAAATTTGCTCCAGAGACATTGAGCTTGCTTCAAGCTTATGGTGATGAGGCAATTGGTTGTATACAATGTTTCGAGTGGCATGGGGGGCTTCAAAAGTGAAAGAATGTCTCTGAAAGATGATGGGCAATCTGGAAAACCTGCCATGAGCATCAACTGGTATTGTGCCAGACCATCAATTGAGAGTTCTATTGCAATGTTTTGAAGAGTTTTGAGGGAGGAAAGTGACCAGATTTGTGGAGTGTAAAGAATTGGATTCTTTGCAACGACAATGCACCAAGCTCTCCTCACTTGCCAAAAACAACATGGTATCACTTCAGCACCTACCCTATTTGCCAGATTTAGCACACGTGGACTTGCATCTCCTTCCCAAAATGGAAATGCAGCTACAAAGGTCACCATTTTAACACCATTGTCGAGATCTAAAGCAGATTGCAGAAGGTCCCTGACTCACTAATGGAAAGTGACTTGAAGGCTGGATTCCAAAAGTGGCAGGCATGTAGGAGCTGGTGTATTGCTGTGCAAGGTGACTGTTTTGAAGGAGATGATGTTAAAACTTAGGTAACTAAGTTATTCTTGATTAAACCTAACTAGTCCAGGAACCTTTTGATACCACCTCGTAAATCTGTTAAAGCTTCTATCAGTTTGTCTTTTTTTTTTTTGATTTATATATCAAGGTCAACAACTAAATTGTCATAATCATCTCTAACGGTTGCTTATGTGAGATGTAATATTTCAGTGGCGATTGTTTTACTGTTAAACCAAACATGTGTTTTGATACCGTTCCCACCACAGTTATGTTTACTTGACAGATTTTGTGTGTATTATGGACATACAAAACAACTCAACTAGTTTTGACTGACTTGTCTCTACAGAATTCGATATTCTCTTACTAAACTCCTTACCTTTCATCTTTTACTTGTTTCAGTCATTTGACTGTGACCATGCTGGAGCACTGCCTTGAAAAATCTATCAAATGAATTGACCTCAGTGTTTACTTTTTGTTAAGCTTGGTATCTGTCAGTCTCTTTTGCTGAACTGCTAAGTTATGGGGATGTAAACGCACCAACATCAGTTGTCAAGTGGTGACAGACACAGACATACACAACAGGCTTCTTTCAGTTTCCATCTACTAAATTCACTCACAAGACTTTGGTTGGATCGAGACTATAGTAGAAGACACTTGCCTAAGGTGCCATGCACTGGGATTGAACCTAGGACCAGTGAGACTTCTGCCATTCCTCATGCTTTACCCCTCCTTCACTATTTAATGACTCTTCTACCATTATCCATTCTTGTTTTTTCATTTCTTCTTAATCCTTACATTTCATATTTTTTATCGTTTTCTACAGATGTGTTTTTCTATGTTGAAATCTTTTGTCTTTCCAGGAGACGTATCCTCAGTCTGCTCCGATATGGTTCAGTGATATTGAAGACCCAATGATAACCAGTGCAATTGAACATTTGTGCAATGCCACTGCTGATAAATACACTGTGAGCAAAGTTCCACTGACTTTAATCTCTGCTGTTTTGTGTCACACGTAATGTTTCCTCCTTAATGTTAACATTTGTTACTTTTCCTTTTGTACAATTTTGACCGTCTCTGTTTTAAACTGTAAAAAATACGAAACAAAACAAAAAACAACTTTTGCAACATAGAATAAGAAGTTTTTGGAATTTTTTATCTTGTATTACAAAAATGTTGAAATGTTTCGCTTGGAAAACTGTGAAAGTAGTAATATAGTCCAATATATAAAACTTTGTTTAAACAAAAAAAAAAAAGTCTTTTTTAAGACTATAATTGTGGAGATAGAAGTTCAAGGGGAATTATATAATTTTTGATAATGTTAACAGAATTATCTTCAATTTTTACGTCAGAAGTGGAATAACAATGGCAAAGATAAACTTTTTGGCTAGAAAGTTCATAGTTGTGTAAATTGATATTAGAAATATTCCAGATGAGATTTTATATAAGGAAAGTAAACAATTCAGGTGTTTTATAAATATGTATGTAATGTGCATATATATATATATATATATATATATCCATATCACTGTATCAAACCAGACCATTGGACATTATTGTACACTGCTGGTCACAATGTATTTCCTTGCATCATTGTAGCTTTCGAATGATTACAGCTCCACTGACAGGGTTGGGCAGGTCAACATTCTCTCTGAATGGAACACCAATCGTTTGCAGGGTCACTCATTTACGGTGGAGGGGAGGGGAGCTGCCAGTCTAAAATTATGATCTTGGGATTGTAAATGCAACACCCTAACCACTGGGCCATGCGCTTTCTGTGTGTGTGTGTGTGTTCCCCCCCCCCCAAAAAAAACCTTTTTAATATCATAATTGTGGTTTCGAAAGCATCATTGACGAAATGATTTTTAAAAATTAATCTTTCGGCGTTGCTTTTTATGGAATGGATTTTCCTTGTTATGTTTTGGGCCAAGTAACTCTTGTGTTGCCAATTATTGTTCAAATGGAAACAATCAAGATCTCTTTTGTTCTGTATCATAAACCCTTATTTTTCTTAAACTACTTGGACGTATTTTGAAGTTTATATTTGTTTGGTAGTGAAACATTGTGTCAAAGGAATAGGTTTAAAACTCCATGTAGAAATTAAAATATTTTGTTCCAAATATTTGTTATATTTACATGAAATAGGAATAAACATGGCTTATACTTATAAATCAGTTGGTATTTTCCTAAGTCAATTTTGTCTGGAAAAGAAAGCCAATCCCTTTCCAGTAATCCTAATGCTGAAACATGTTAATCTATTGCCTCATTTTTGCTATCTACTTTTCTTAGAAATAAGTTCAAAATAAGTTAAAAGAAACTGTGTGAAGGTAAAAGAAAATAAAAATATATGCAACACAAATGCGAGCCTTTTTTCTCTGTGTGATAATGTGTTGATGTACACACAAAGAGTTGTAGTGTCAGCTGCACTACAAAAGCCTGTATTAAGTGAATTTCATATGGGACACGCAGGGATTTCAAGAATGAAATCAGTAATGAGGAGTTAGGTGTGTATTGGCCTCCTGTGGACCGTGATAGTGAGGAATTGGCGAACTCTTGCAGAGGTTGTGCTCCCACAGCAAAGTCACCACCAGTGAAATTCCATCTAAGACAGACAGTCCATGGTCCTGGCTACATATAGATTTTGCTGGATCGGTAAATAGCACCTTTTATCCGATCATAGTAGGCAGCTATACTATGTGCCCGGAGATATGTAAATGCAGTCAATCAACCTCAAAGATAACAATAAGGTTCCTTCACAAATTTTTGCATGATACGTTGCCCTGGACACCATAGTATTGGATAATTGAATGCAGTTTACAGGGTATGAGTTTAAAAATTTCTGTAAGAGGTATGCAATCATTGGTATCTCTTCCACTGTACCACCTGAGATCAAATGGGCAAGCAGAAAGGTTCATAGACACATTTAAGTGAGCACTAAAAAGATCAGGAAATGAATGAATTATTATTATTTTTTTTTTGCAAGAACTGTATTTAATTTCGAAAATGCAAAATTCCAAATCAAAATTGATTTCTTTTTACAATTAAGTAGCATGTACTGATTGTTGTTTTTTAAAAAAAAGATATGGAATACATTGGTAAACCTTCAGTTTCTTTTTTTGCTCGTTAAACCTTATCTGTAAGCTTACTCTAAGACTGCTTCTTCCTCTTTGGAAATGTTTTTCTGCTGTTCTGTAATTCTCCTTTCCTCAGATGTTCTCGGATAAGAATTTGGAGGAAAGAGGATTTCTTTTTTTATGTACAATCATGGCATTCCATTTAAAATCAATGAGAGAAAGAGAGAGTAAAACCAGAAATAAAAAGTAGAAAGCAAAATGTAGAGATTATTTTCCATAAAACTGGAATAAAAGTTGGACTTTTATGTTTATAGAAGAATAATAATAAAATGTTAAATTTGTAAATAAGTTTAATTTGCTGACGGTTGTGTATTTACAATGTGTCCAAAGTGCACCAAGGAATCAAGTATCTTCTTTTTTTCTCTTTTGTTTGTCATTAGATTGTGGCCATGCTGGGGCACCACCTTGAATTTTTAGTCTAATGAATTGACCCCAGTCCTTACTTTTTGTTAAGCTTGGTACTTAGTCAATCAGTTTCTGCTAAGTTATGGGGATGTAAATACACCAACACCAGTTGTCAAGTGTTTTGGTGAACCTGAGGCTATAGTAGAAGACACTTGCTCATGTTGTCACACAGTGGAACTGAACCTGGGACCATGTGGTTAGGAAGCAAACTTCTTACCATATAACCGTGCCTGCACCTATGTATGATGGGATTTTTTTTCAAAAATGTAACCTTAGTGTTTACGAAATTCTTAAGTGGTTTGATTGGTGACAACATTTGTCAGATTCTATGCTCTTCTGATGTTGGAAGTGGTTCTTTTTCACATGATACATATTTGAAGTGTAGTCTTGGATATCAGCAATGTTGGAGCAGTGAAGTAAATATGAAACAATAGAAGCATTTTTTTACTCTGTGTGTTGGGAAGGTGAGTCAGGAAAAGAGAATCTCAGTTGTAGTAGGTATCACTATGAATTTTTGAAAACATTTAAATCTAACTTCTACTGTACTTTTTTCTTGGAGAACATCCAAAAAGAAACATCTTGATACTCCATTTGTGAACTTTGGATGAATATTTTAGGAAATATGACAATTTGAATTGGTCACTGAATTGGTTGAAATCTTGCCTTAAAAAAAATCCAGAATTTTTGAAAATTTTCGTTATTCATAAAAAGCTTTTTCCCTATTTTCAAGGGTGTGACGAAAAATAATTGGTTTTATCCCTGTCAAAATGGAGAAGATCCAATTTCTGAAACTTTGCCAATTAAATTAGTGATTACCTGCCATTGCAAGCTTTTCATGCATTTTCAGACTTGACTTTGTTGAGATTCAGGACAAACATTGTGAATGGGTGGAAGCATGATGGGGATTAATGACACACAGTTCACGGCAGAGGAATTCAAAAAATTCTGTCAGTCAGTCCAGATGAAGCATGTGTGAACTCCACACATGAACATCCAAGGTCAAACAGGTCAGTGGAAAGATTCGCCGACACATTCAAGAGAACCTTAAGAAGGACCAGACAGGAAGCTTTTGGAGATAGAAATATGACAAAGTTCTTACACATGTACAGAATAACACCGAATTCAAATACTGTTGGGTAGATTTGATGTTCTTCAGAAAGATTCGTTCTGTGTTTGACAAATTGTTGCCGAGTAGAAAATGGAAAATACAAAATTCGGGAAGTAGAACAAAATTTTCTAACACAGGTGATAAAGTGTATTTTAAAACGTATCATCATCATCGTCTAATGTCCACTTGCCATGCTGGCATGGGTTGGACAGTTTGACTGAGGACTTTGAGCCAGAGGCTGCACCAGACTCAATCTGGTCTGGCAAAGTTTCTACAGCTGGATGCCCTTCCTAATGCCAACCACTCCGAGAGTGTAGTGGGTGCTTTTTATGTGCCACCTGCACGGGAGCCAGTCTGGCGACACTGGCAACGACCATGTTCAAATGTTGTTTCTCACGTGCCACTGGCACATTTTAATGTTCCACTGGCACGAGTGCCAATCAGAGATGAGCCAATGGATATTTGGTATGACATGTTTGAGGTCCCAGAACCACAAGTGAAAGCAGAACCGACACGTAGGTCAAACAGGAAAAGAAAACATACAGAAATGCTGGAAATTAAGGCCAAGAGAAAGAGGTGTGCCAGTTTCTCACCAAGGAAATCAAATTATGATAAAAATAAAAGAATAAATAGATGAAAAAAAAGGACAAAGCCAATCTCAAAAGGGGAAGGTGTTCTGTGGAAGTAGAACACCCCTACATGGTTGGCTCCTAATGGACTGTGCCACAATATAAATGGACATTCACAGAGAGTGTGGAAAATCGGTGAGTTGTGTAAAGCTGGGAGTTGCATGTTGTTGAGTGTAATTACAAGTATTATGTATCTTGAGTAGAATGATTTGTGAGGAAGTTATTTATTTTCCCGTTGCATCGTACGTCAAATGTGCGATACAACGTTCCAAATATCAACTTCATATTGATAGTTTATGATATCCTTTATTATAGTTGTAGGCGTGGCTGTGTTAAGAAGATTGCTTCCCAACCACGTGGTCCCAGGTTTGGTCTCTCTATGTGGCACCTTGGGCAGGTATCTTCTACTCTTGACTCTGATTTGCACACACTCATGTGCAGACAAATTGCAAGTAAATCTCTCCTGAGATCTTACCGCTTCTGTTGAGCCATTCCACCAAGATATAAGCTTGGATTAACCCAACCATGTTGAAAGAATAACATTCCTTTTGTTATCTATCATAAGCAATTTTCGACTTGTTTTTGTTTGTTTTTATTCTCTCTCACTAAAGTAAAGCCATATGTTTTTGTTTTAATTTTCAGATATTAGATCAAGTGAAAATTTTGTTAACACAGCTCTGCTCACTTCATAATGTACCAGTTCCGTTTGAAGTGACAAATATCGACAGAGATCTTGCTGCAAAAGTAAGTTTCATTTCTTTCCTTCTTTACTATTACAATTTGCTTTGATGCGTTATGAAATATTTCGAAAATAACTGTGTGAAATATTTGTATTAACATGTTTTTATTCTATCACTAACACTAATTACAGAATATTCTTGCAATGTCTACAGTTCAAAAACATTTGATGTCACCATATCAGAAAATAATTGAGTGTAATGTGTTTAACATTGTTAGAGGATCTGAAACGGAGACTGGGCTATATTGAATGGATAATTTTGTCAGCCTCACCGATTAGTATCTGTTTTATGCTGGCATGGCATGGATGGATTGATAGGATTCTGTGAGCTAGAAGACTGCATTAATCTCTGCTGTTTATCTTGGCATGGTTTTCTACAGCTGGATACCCTTCCTAATGCCAGCCACTTTACAGAGTGTATGGGATGCTTTTTTCCTGGCACTGGCGCTAGTAAGGCCACCCACTAACTCGGAAGACCCCTTGACGGAGTGGGGTGCAGGTGCAGTATTAAATGAAGTGGATTTGTGCTAAATGTTGGGTGGTGAAAATATGACAGAGGGACAAGAACAAGTATTTTATTGCAGAGGTGATATAACTTCAATCACCCCAATTCGTCACACCATAAATACATATTAAAATACCAAGGAGTTTAGCACATGAAGCCCAAACGTATAGAAATATACACATATTAAAAAACGTGTGGAAACCTGTAAAAAAGCATATGAAGAAAATGTGAATGTTTATAGTGAGGTGATTAAAATAATATAGTTAGACTATTAATTGTAAAGTGAATCCAGGATAACATCCATTGTCGTCAAGTCCAAAAGCAAAAAAGGAATCCAGAATAATGTCAGAATAAATCCCCATCTGTGGCTGCTTCCTGAGCCACTGCTGCAATCCATTACACATTGAAACAGCAAATCGGAAGTGGCTCCTTCATCAAGATGAAAAAAATATATGTTCATCAGAGAGGTTTCCCATTCTGGTAATCCAGGATTATTATTACAATATTATCCCGGATTCACTTTACATTTAATAGTCTAACTATATTATTTTAATTGCCTTGCTATATACATTCATATTTTCTTCATATATTTTTTTCTTTATATGCTTTTTCACAGGTTTTCACACATTTTTTTATATATGTGTGTGTGTATATATATTTATACCTTTGGGCTTTGTGTGTTAAACACCCCAACCCCTGATGTGTTGGGTGATATAATATGCTTGAGAAAACCTGTTGAGTCAAGTAAAACCGATATTGTAGCTGTGGCCAGTGTCCCCTGACTGACTCTTGTGCCGGTGGTATGTAAAAGGCACCGTCCGACTGTGTTCCATGCCAGTACCCCCGACTAGCTCCCATGCCAGTGGCATGTAAAAAGCACTATCCGAACATAATCAATGCCAAACTTACTTGACTGGCCCCTGTGCTGGTCGCACATAAAATGCACCCACTATACTCTCAGAGTGGTTGGCGTTAGGAAGGGCATCCAGCTGTAGAAACCTTGCCAGATCAGATTGGAGCCTGGTGCAGCCTCCTGGCTCTCCAGACCTCAGTCAAACCATCCAACCCATGCCAGCATGGAAAACGGACGTTAAATGATGATGATGGTGTGAACATATGGGGATGATTTGAAGTTGTATGACCAATTATGATGTTTATTTTTTAACCACTAAATTTATATATCTATCTGATGATGATGATATCTATCTATCTACACACACACACACATGTATGTATTGTAAAACTGTAGAGGTTAAAAGATATATGTAATAAAATTTTTCAGAACCAAGCCATTCGGTCTAATCGAGAAGATTCTGATGATGATGAAGAAGAATTCCATTATGAGATGGAAGAGGAAGTTCCAGGGTGAGTTGGCTACTGAATTGAAATCTTAGAATTACCTACTTCTGTACATTTTAATATATTGTTTGTACTTTATAAAAACTATAAAACTTAGTGAATAAGACTAGAATCTTGTTGCCTTCAAATATAATCCCTAATTATTGCCAATCTATATATATTTGCTTTTTTTTTTTTGTAGAGAGACCAAAAGTAAAGATGATATTGATGGAATTGATGCAGGAAACTTAGTGGTGTTGGAAAAATTAAAACAGAATCAAAGACAAGACTATCTCAAGGTTTGAACATGTTTATTCATCCATATTGGAATTAAGATTTATTGAATCTTATTTTGTTTTGCTTGCTTGGTTTGGTCTCTGCAATTGCCATTGTAGTGGTGGTATGTTGTTGCTCAAGAATGGATGGAAGATTGATATTGTACTTATTAGCATTCTGATTACTTACTGTCAAATGTAATCTTTATTTATTCACCGAAATCAAATTCGATGACTGGCATCCGTGCTAGTGGAGTGCTGACAGTACCATACGAGTGAGATCGTTGCCAGAGCAACTAGCTGGACTCCATGCCGGTGGTATGTAAAAAAACACCATTCGAGCGTGATCGTTACCTGCGTCGCCTTACTGGCACTTGTACTGGTGGCACATGAAAAATCATTTGAGCAAGGTCGTTGCCAGTTCCGCTGGACTGGCTCTTATGCAGGTGGCACATAAAAAGCACCATTTGAGCGGGGCCGTTGGCAGTACCGCCCAACTGGCACGTAAAAGCGCCCACTACACTCTTGGAATGGTTGGCGTTAAGAAGGGCATCCAGCTGTAGAAACTCTGCCAGATGAGATTGGAGTCTGGTACAGCCATCTGGTTCTCCAGACCTCAGTCAAATTGTCCAACCCATGCTAGCATGGAAAGCGGATGTATGATGATTTGAATTAATCACGCATTATCTTGTAGCTTTGAAAATGTGTTTTATTTTAGAATAACCTTGTAAGGTAGGAGTGGTTGGTTGCTTCTGGCCAGTTTGAATATTAAACAGAATATTTGGGCTGAATGTGGCTGGTTTAAATATAAAAGGGTTAAGTTTCAGAGTTGTACTTCTCTGCTAAGAGATTTAGTCCTGAGATGGTGTTGAAACTGTAACAATTATATTGTGGAAGAACCATTTTAGCTATCTAAAATGTGTGATTTAGATAGCTGAAATATCTCTTTTATGATGTACTTGTTTCTTTTTTTTCTTTTTTCTTTTTTTTTTTTAAGTAATTCAAATTCCTTTCCAGCAGAGTTGATTTATTTTCCTAAATGTAAAATGTTTAAACAGAAGTTTGAAGATAATGAAAGTTTCTGTTGTGCATGGCAGGGTACACAACCACAAATGAAACAAATTAAAAGGAAAAGAACAAAAAAAAAAGGCATGGTTCTGGTTAAGTTGGTTTCCTAATCATGGAATTTTGAATTTGGTTTCACTACACAGTTACTTTGGGCAAGTGTCCTCTATCATAGGTCAAAATTCTTGAGTGGATGTGGACGACAAAAAGAAGCTTGTTGTATGTGTGTGTGTGTGTGTACCTCTCTTTACATTTGCTCTACAAAAGATGCAAGTTATGGGTGGTATTGTGTTGTCACTTTGTACCTTTGAAGATGTGAAATAAGAGCTAATTTACTTGAAAAATAAGGGTTTAATGGATTGGAAGGGCATCCGACTGTAAACAATGCCTCAACAATATATTTATTTCAACCATGCTAGCATAGACAAACAGGTGTTAAATGAACAAACAAAGTCATGGTTAATTGTCCAAACAATATTGCATACTCATTTAATGATTCTCTCATGACGACCTTGGCATATAGGGTGGTTGGTGGTTTACTGAAGAAGTCTATTAAGACCAACCAACTCAAGACCTCTCCTATGATACAAACTTTCTGTTTTAAAGTGTTCTAAATCAAAACTTTCCAACAAAGTTTCATGTTAATTTATCTTCCAAATACCAGATTGACAATAATGTTATTTTATTAAATCCTTTATTATTTTCAAAATTAATTAAAACAAAAGCAGTGTAGTTAACCCTTTCGTTACCAACCTGGCTGAAAACGGCTCTGGGTCTGAGTACAAATGTCTTGTTTTCATAAGTTTTGAATTAGAATCTTCCACCAAACCTTTGTCACAATTTATTAACACTGGCTGAATGATAACCAAGTAATTTTACTAAATTCTTTGTTATATTTAAAGTAATTGAAAGAAACAGAGAGCATCTCAAAACAAATAGAGTAACGAAAGGGTTAATCAGAAATATGGTAACAAAAGCATCAAGACGGAAAGATCGAGAGTTGTGCCCTGGACATGCCAAAGCATCCCTCGACTAATTGTTGAACTAATTTTTGTTCTCATTACATAAGTTTTTCTAATTAGGTTTTTGATGCCAACTGTAATACTTTTTCAATAAGACAGGCAAATACTAGCAGTAAACTATATTGGAAGTCACAGCATAATGTCTGAGGTTTAACCCTATCTCGTAGCTTCAAGATTTTGATGATACGATTGTTTATTTTCAAAATGACATTGTAGGATAGGTGTGAGGGGTCAGATCCAGCCAGTTTGAATGAAAGACAGGTAAAATATTTTGGGCTGGATATAACCAGTTTAAATACTAAAGTGTTAAACTAGCCAAATTCAACCCAGTATTCTACCTGTGTATTGTTCAGACTGACCAGATCCAGCCTCTCACACCTACCCTGCAATGCCATTCTAAACATTAACTATCATGCCACCAAAATCTTGAAGCTATGAGGTAATGCATAGTAAATTCCAAAGTGAACAAATAAGCATTACGTTTGACAGTAATCTGAATGCTAAAGAATTAGATATAAGTCGAAGCTTCCCAGCCTCACTACTTTCATCTCATATTTCTAGAAACAAACAGCTGCATGCTATTTAGCCACACAACGGAACATTTACTAACAACCTGTTTTGAGTTATAGGAAATCTAGGCGATTTTTTTTCTTTCTTTTTTTTTGTGGTGGGGTGGTCACTTAGAGGACACAGGCATGGCTGTGTGGTGATTTTCTACTCAGCCACATGGTTCCAGGTTTAGTCCCATAGTGTGGCACCATGGGCAAGTGTCTTCTGCTATAGTCCTGGGCCAGTCAGAGCCTTATAAGTGGATTTGATAGACGGAAACCGAAAGAAGCTCATCGTGTGTGTGTGTGTGTGTGCATCTTTGTTTTGACATTGCATGATAGTTGTAAAATGAGTGTCACTCATTTCCAGTATTCTGCGAGATCATGTCTGGCCATGATGGAAGATTGCTTTGCTTGAAAACAGGTGAAATCTGCTTCAAATAAACTCCATCTGACTCATTCAAGCATTGGGGGAAAAAATAGGACATTAAAAATGATAATTTGTCTGTGACTGCTGCATGTGCAACTACTCATGCACATGTACCCCTGTTTGTGCACATTTATTTTGTCAAAGAAAAATAATTTTGAGTAATTTTCTCTTTCCTTCAAAATCCTCGGAGACTTAATAAATTCTTCATAACTCCGCCCCCCCCCTCCAATATATTTTGAACGCGGGTGGTGGAGTGGAGGGGGCATTCCTGCTGGCAGCAGTCATTGTAAGGGAGGTAATCTCTACTAGATAAGTTTTAATCAGCACGGTGAGAAAATCGAATTTTATATTTTACAATAATGAAGAATATGCACAAAAATACTTCCCCCCACCACTCAATACAACGATAACTTTTTTTTTGGAACAGTGGTTCTTGAAGCGCATAAAAATAAATGAGACCATCTTAATATGGAGTTGAAAAACCCTTTTGGATAGAAAAAGTTGAAGGCTGTCTTTGACTTTTTTTCTCTCCAAAAGGGTTTACCAACCCAATATTTACACTATTTTACATCGTAGCTTTATGAGCTTCAAGATCCCTTGTTCCAAAAATGAATTATTTCACCTTCTCTGGAGAGTTTATAGATTGATGTCTACTAATGTGTGTGTGTGTGTGTATATATATATATATATATATATATATATATATAATGTGAAATAGAAAGATGAATAATCTTGTTGTAGATTAATCAAAAGTTAACCGATACCTTAGTAGCAAAAATCACAGCAGTAAACAGCACGGTTGGAGGTACAACCATCTGGCGTTGCAACCGTGCGTTGGTGCGGATAATTGAAATTAAAACATTATTGGTGAATTGAAGAATGGAGCTGAACGCAGATTGAACAGAAATCGTTTTATTTCATTCTACACGTGTTTCGAAAGGCACAAATTACCAAAATCCGATTGAATAATGGGACCATATTGTGTCTTTCTCTTCAGGAAGAAAAAAGGAAATCCGTTAGAGAAACAAAAACAGAACAGAGGCGGAGCAAAAACCAAATCGAACTATGCTCCTAAGAGCCCATGGCGAAACTGTTTATCAGTGTATGCTGAGAACCGGTGGCTGAAGAATTCTACAGGTCAGGCATCGGTCAATCATGTGGGTGAGGGTGTATAGATGTTCTTAGTGACCGAGATAAAGTTCTGACTATTTAAGGAATATTGGATGTTTTATAAGGGGCGAGAAAAATCTACTTAGAGACGTGTGTGTGTGTATACTGTTCTATATATGTGTGTGTTGGCGTAGGGGTAGAAAACACTTTTTGTGTACGGTGTGCGTTTGATCGTTCGGCTGTCAGTGGCTACTGCGTGATAACCGTTGGGTGGCAGAAAGAAAAAAATATATATATATTATGTTTTATGTGTGTGTGTGTTCATCTGAGCCTGCCTTGTCAAGGAAACCCCCCGCTGTGAAAAAACCAAGCCCCGTTTGTCTTACAGGAGTAATTCCCTTGCAGTGGATAATCGTAGATATCTTAAAGGCTATTTCAGAATTTGTTACCAAGGCTATGGGTGCCGGTATTATTTATAAACGCTATTTAAAAGCCAGATAAGTGTAACGCCGCCAATGGGGGGCATCGAAAAGCCGACTGTAAGAGCCCGTTTACCATCCGGCCTCTGGCAAACAAAATATGGAAGAGTTCGGAGCACAACAGGTTACACTGTCTTCTGCCCTATCAAATGGGAGGGCACCGACAAAATTGACCATTCCAGCCTGTAGCTTAAGTTCGTATCCTTCAGTCGCCATATTATTAGCTTACTGAGTCCCGTGGTCTGGCGCTTGTGTCACGTCCCGAAAAGTTGCGTAATGATTGGAGACACGCAAAGACAATCTTGAGGATGATGCCCCTACATAAGTGAAGACATCTGAGTCCGTGTAAACCTTGCATTGGTAGACGGCGTTTTTGATCTTGGAGTTCGCCGACGTAAATCTTAATCTGCTAGGATTAGTTTCTGAAATTAGAACTGCGTTCCTGTCACTATATTCGTTCCGAGACCTGCAGCCGCTTACTACTCTATTTTCCACTACGTCACTATATTAACTATAGGAATAACCCCTGATTCTCCACTATCTATCAGAGTACTGTCATTGCTAGTGCCCGTGGTGCTGCTATTGCGGGAAATGATGCTGGGGTTGCTATTGGGGCTCTCTACCCTACTCCCATTGTTACCGTCAACCACAACACCCCTATTTATAACTATACCCCTAGTGGGTACTCCCTGGCTGGAGCTGAGATTATGTGTCACTGTACTGGCTCTCATATCAATATTACTACTATAATTATTCCTACTGAGCATTAAACCGGGAGCGGAAGAGGCTGTGCCTCCGGAAAAAAGGTGATAGGGTCTTAGTAAGTAGCCTATTATTATGGGAGGCGATTATCTGGGCGAGGTTTTTAGTGTTGGAGAAAGCTATCCTAACTTTATGTGAGTTAACCGTGGAGTAATATTTGGAATTTCTGGGGAAGTTATTGGCGATGGCTTGTCTAAACAAGAGGGGGAGGTTAGTTCTAATCTGCTTACCAAAGGGGAATTACAACCATATTTATGCTTATTCCTATCAGTGTGATGGGTCGGGACGCTAGCTCTCGCACTCTGGTGGGTGATTCTCGGATAAATAACGGGTCTTGGGTTAGTGTAAGACCTCCCGGACCGATAATTATCCTTGTTCGCTAAATAAATGCGGGAGCGACTACCCCGGCATCCGCCGCGCTCCCGTCCTTACTTAAAATGTTAATGTTATTATATAAGACAAACGGGGCTTGGTTTTTTCACAGCGGGGGGTTTCCTTGACAAGGCAGGCTCAGATGAACACACACACACATAAAACATAATATAATATATTTTTTTCTTTCTGCCACCCAACGGTTATCACGGCAGTAGCCACTGACAGCCGAACGATCAAACGCACACACGTACACAAAAAGTGTTTCTACCCTACGCCCACACACATATATAGAACAGTATACACACACACACGTCTCTAAGTAGATTTTTTCTCGCCCCTATAAAACATCCAATATTCCTTAAATAGTCAGAACTTTATTCTCGGTCACTAAGAACATCTATACACCCTCACCCACATGATTGACCGATGCCTGACCTGTAGAATTCTTCAGCCACGGTTCTCAGCATACACTGATAAACAGTTTCGCCATGGGCTCTTAGGAGCATAGTTCGATTTGGTTTTTGCTCCGCCTCTGTTCTGTTTTTGTTTCTCTAACGGATTTCCTTTTTTCTTCCTGAAGAGAAAGACACAATATGGTCCCATTATTCAATCGGATTTTGGTAATTTGTGCCTTCGAAACACGTGTAGAATGAATGAAATAAAACGATTTCTGTTCAATCTGCGTTCAGCTCCATTTCTTCAATTCACCAATAATGTTTTTATATATATATATTATATATATATATATATATATATAAATGTCATTGGTAGCTATGTATAGTGCTTTTTCATCCTCAATTGGAATCATCAGTACAACATGACCCTAGACAAATATATTAAACTCATTCAAACATACAGTTCTATATTTAAGAGATGAGGAATTATGTACATTATTTGCATTCAACGGATATTTGTCCTCATCTTGTTTGTTGTTTACACAATATTTCGGCTGATATACCCCCCAGCCTTCTTCAGGTGCCTTGGGGGAAATTTCTAACCTGGGTTCTCATTCCTAAGGTTTTTTTGATATTATTATTATTATTGTGTTAACAACAAACAAGATGAGGACAAATATCCATCGAATGTAAATAATGTAAGTAATGTAAATAATGTTCATTCAAACATTTTACAAAGTGAGAAAGTTTAGAATACATTCGAAGGAAGTTTTTTTTCCTTTCCTTCATAAGATGTTTCATAGTTCAGCAAGTGAGAGAGAATAAAAGAGAGAGAGAGAATAAAAGAGAGAGAGAGAGAAACCTATTTACAGATTGCTTCTAGGGAATTACTACCTTGTGAAAAAGTTCATAAATGTAGCTATGATAGTCTTGACTGTGAAGGTGCATGGCTTAGTGGTTAGGGTGTGGAACTCTTGATCATAAAGATTGTGCTTTTGATTCCTGGACCAGGCAATTCATTGTGTTCTTGAGACAAACCCTAGTTGCTCCAGTCCATTTAGCTGGTCCAAATGAGTCATCCTGTGAGGTACTGGCATCTAGGGAGGAATATACAGACCAGAGGAACTGGGAAACTAGTCTTACGGAGTCATCTGGGGTAGCCATAATAGGCTTGACTACAAACAAATTACACGAGCTGGTTTTGGTGCCATCTTTCTGGGTGTAGATGATGTATTTCAGCTGGGATTCTGTACTGGTTTACCTTTCCTTGTGTTTGTAAGGACAAATGTGTTTTATTTTGCTTATTTAACATTTCTCTTTTTCAGGGCAATGTTTGTGGCTCAGTCCAGGCAACAGATCGGTTGATGAAAGAATTGAGGGAAATATTTCGATCTGAAAGTTACAAAAAGGGTGAGTTGGGAATTAGCTTAATGTAACCCTTTTAAAAAATTTTTTTTTTTTTAATATTCATGTTGGGTTTTTCTTATTGTGTGTGTATAGGTGCTGGTGTAGCTTGGGTGGTAAGAAGCTTCTTTCCCAACTACATGGTTTCTGGTTCAGTCCCAATGCATGGTACCTTGGTCAAGTGTCCTTCTTAAGCCCCAGGTTGACCAAAGCATTGTGAATGGATTTGGTAGATGGAAACAGAAAGAAGCCCATTATGTGTGTGTGTGATGTTATGATGTTGATGTTTGTATGTATGTGTGTTATATCTTTTGTGTAAATTTGTTTTCTGTTTTCAGCTATCTACACAATAGACCTAGTCAGTGAATGTTTGTATGAATGGAATGTCAAATTATTCAAGTAAGTACATTTTATTTCAATTATTTATATGTGTGTATATATGTATATTTTTGAATCTTTGGGCTTTGTGTGTTATACACCCCAGTATTTTGATATGTATTTATATTCTACTACCCCTGATGCGTCGGGTGATATAATATGCTTGAGAAAACCTGTTGAGTCAAGTAAAACCAATATTGTAGCTGAGTTTTGCTGACGTGGGTGGGGAAATTACCTCCTAATATGAAATGATGTGGAAAGTGGATGTTAAATACTAATGATGATAGTGAAAGGTTGACTTGCATGTGATTGGAAATCATGACTAAATACTTTTAAAATACTGTCTCAGTTGGTGATTTGCTGGTCACCACAATAAAAAAAAAACATTCATTATTGATTAATGAAAAGATAAAAAAAAAAAGAAGGTAAATTTAATTTGAAAAATGGTTTGTAATGAACAACTTCTCATTCAATTTCTGTTTTCTACTTTTTTTTTTCCAGAGTGGATCAGGATAGCCCTCTACATGCAGATCTTATAACATTTAAAGAAAAAGAGGGGAGGGATCACATTCTATTAAATTTTACATTTAAGGTAAAGTTTCAATCTTAAATGAGTTATATCTGTTGTTTTAGTTACCAGCATGTTTACCAACCTACATAGCTGTTATTTGACCATTCCATCAGCTTGAGTTTCTCTTAGATATTTTGGGGAAAATACTATTTACTTATAACTGCTAGTTTATTTTATTTTTAAAATTATCATCATAACTTAGTGCAATTTATATAGGGTGAGCCAAAAGTTACACCCCAAAGCATTTGACTTAATATTACATTACTATTATTACTGAGTGAGACAGCAGCGTGTGCCATCAAAGTGACACTGGAGTACAAATATAGGAAACTTAATCTATCCATTATGACTACTTATCTGTTATGACACATGCAACATGGTGATCTTATATTGAGATAAACAGTGCATGACCTTGTAGGTGGGCCCAGTTAGAATTTTCTTCAATTTGAGTAGCCCATCTTGCTCAAAAGGTCCCTGAATAAAGTTTAAGGATCATGAACGAAACAACATCCATGTTTCCTGAGGTGAATTATTCAAACCCCAAAGAATCTCACTTAACACATGGCTATGATGCTTCCCCCACCCCCCACTACTCTTGTTCAAAGATACACACATATAGTCAGTCACTGAGAGACATACTCAGTTGGCTCAGGTCAAGCAACTGGACAATCAAATCTGTGGTGTTGAGCAGAATATTTGCTGTAGCCCACCTTTTACAGCATGATAAATCATGTTTGTAACATTTTCAATTAGTTAAGATCAGAAGACAAGAGAGCCATTGTCCGGTACTGCACCAGGACAGCATTTATTACCATTATTCATTTTGTTCATCACGTACAATTCCTTGTGCATCCATCATTATTTTATTTATTTTGTTCAATTTTATAAAAACCGAAGCATGTCTTTGATAATTCCGGAACACATTGAACTTGTTTTGTGCATGCCTTTTGGCCCACCCTGTATTTATGGTTTGATTTGGGTTGTATTTCAAAGCGAGGAAAATATGTTCTTGGAATGGAGTGGAACATAAAATTCTGATATGGTGATTCTGAAAATGAATCTCTTATTATGCTGAAAGTCTTGGACTCATTTAGATATAGATTTCAAACAGACTTAAAATAAATAAAATATTGAGCTACCAGATCACTGGTTCTGAACTCGAGTGTGTGTCAGAAATTGTCTCAGAATGTCAGAAATAAGCATTCAGCTTATTGCATTGGTGTAATATCTTAACTAAGTGAGGATGAATATTTCATCAACTTGTTCCTTTTGATACCATATTTCTGTTGAAATATGCTAAGATTATTTCAATTAATTTTGAAAATAATGAGGAATTTAGTAAAATAACTTTGTCATTTTTAAGTTGTAACATAAATTAACACACAAATTTCGATGGAAAGTTTAATGTGGATTATTTTAAAGCCCAGTGTTTGTATTGTAAAACTAGAGGCAGTCTGAGGCCGGTTGGTATGAAGAGGTTGATTCACTCAGTGAAACTGGAGTCAAAGCTTGGTTGGAAGTAATGTCGTCTCCAAAAAACATTATTTATTCAGATAAATTGAAGCATATCAAGGCTGGCATTGCTTGTGCTTGTAAGCACATAACTCCTGACTGAAAAATATGTACCACATTTGGTGATGTACCACTTAGGATTAAGGATAGTAGCTTGTAAAATTATGTTGAATAATTTAAACCCATAGGGTTTTGGATTGAATCCAGCTGTGCAGCACTTTAGGTAAGTGTCTTTTACTACAGCTTGGGCCGACCAGAATTCTTGTAAAAAGCCATTCATCTACATTGTATATGTTTACATTTGTACCCTCTGAAAGTTGCTTATCACCAGCAGTGTTGTTGTTGTTGTTGTCATTTCTGTCAACAGACCGTCTCTTGCTTTGACAAACCTGTGAAACGAGATCTTGACAGGCAGTTAAGATTAGTGACAAGAAGGGAATATAATTGTAGGACAATGCCTCCAAAAATCCAATCATCTTGACCATCAAATCAAATGAACAAATATGTATGACCGCTACAATGAATATGGCTCAGTTTATGATTTAAGAAACAAAATATATTCAGTCATCAATCAATCAGTTTGAAATGTTTGGTGATTGGTTATTTATTGCCAGTTTTTATTTTTGGTTTGATCTAATTGTTTTCTTTCTAGGATTCATTTCCATTCGATCCACCATTTGTGAGAGTTATCAATCCAGTAATCTCAGGAGGCTATGTTCTAAGCGGAGGAGCCATCTGTATGGAACTTCTCACAAAACAAGTTAGTGGCATTACCTTTTCTCTCTCTCTCTTTTTTTGTTTGTTACCCCCAAAATATTATTAAGGTGCTGGTGTAGTTGTTTAGTAAGGAGCTTGCATCCCTGCCCCATGGCTTTGAGTTCAGTCCCACTGCTTGGCACTTTGGGAAGTGTCTTTTATTTTAGTCCCAGGCCAACCAAAGCCTTGTGAGTGGATTGGGAAGGTGCAGGCGTGGCTGTGTGAAAAGAGGTTTGCTTTCTAACTGCATAGATACAGGTTCAGTCCTACTGTGTGGCACCTTGGGCAAGTGTCTTCTATAAACTCAGGCTCATTAATGCCTTGTAGTGAATTTGGTATATGGAAAGTGAATATAATATATATATATATATATATATATATATATATATAATATGTATGTGTCTTTGTTTGTCTCCCACCACTGCTTAACAACTGGTGTTGATCTGTTTACATCCTTGTAACTTAGCTGTTCAGCAAAAAGCAAACAATAGAATGAGTACCAGACTTAACAGAAAATAAGTCCTGGGGTCAATTCATTCGACTAAAAGTTCTTCAAGGTGATGCCCCAGCATTGCCACAGTCTAATGACTGAAACAAGAAGTTAAAAAAATAAATATATGTGTGGTACAGTTACTTTGTCTTGATGCCATATGATAGTTGTAAATAAGAGCCACTGTCATGTAAGCAGTGTCCTTTGTTTTGATTCTTCTGTGTCTGGTTCTGGGAAATATATTGCCTGGAAACAAGTGAGGGTTGGCAACAGGAAGGGCATCCAGCTGTACAAATCCACCTTCACAAAATTTCATGCAATACGTACAAGTATTGTAAAGTGGACATTAATTTGATGATGATGATTAATCTCCTTCTCTCTTCCTAATTACAGTGTTTTATTGATTGTTGCTTATGTTATTGTAGGGTTGGAGCAGTGCCTACAGTATAGAATCTGTCATACTCCAAATATCTGCTACTTTGGTTAAGGGAAAAGCACGAATAAACTTCTCAGCTTCTAAAGTAAGTAATTCTAAGGTAACTAATTCTGATTTTTACTGATTTCTTTTGGCATTTCAGAGTTTTCCAGAAATTTCAGTCATCAAATTTAAATGCAACAAAACTTGCAAGAAAAGTTTTGAGACTGAAATTTTATTGTGTGTATTTGTTTTTTAATTAGAAAATTAGGGAGAAGTACTTATGACTGGTGAGGTTGATGTGTTAAATGTTTAGTGAATTTCTGTAAGTGGGGAGAAAATGTGGCGGGAGAATGAAAGTGGAAGAGTTCAGAAAGGAATGATTTTGGATTTGTGGTTGTAGCTCGTTACATTTTCTGAAATAGTGCAGGTGTGGCTGTGTGGTAAGAAGCTTGCTTCTGGTTCTGGTTGTTAGTTGTACTTCTCTGTACTGTTGAAGTCGCCATGCTGGTTAGCAGCTGGCGAAAATTGAAAGACGCTCTACTGTAAGGTAAAACTTTTTGCTCCTTGAGTCCGGTAGGATTTGTTGCTTGTAGATTTTTTTTGTTTTTTGGTACTAGCAAGGGGTCCTTACTGGATTCGGAGCTTTTTGTCTGTCTTGCGGTGGAGACGTGTGTGTTTTCTCACATAATTGTGAGAAATTATGTTTTCCTTGTGGATTATTGGCCAGGAGAAAAGAAAGAAGAAAACGGGACATTGCCGGCGGGTTGTAACACGCTGTCGGCATGTCCCAATTCTCCTCCGGGGAGAGGTTTAGTGTGATGAAAGGGTGGATAAGGGATAAATCATTAAACACTAAAATCTGAGAATCCAAGAAAACTGGGATGGGGTCAGAGGTCTGTGTTGACTAATTAAATAAGAGAGGAGTGATGAACCTAATGTTTTGAACTGTTGCCCTTCATCTGAGAATAACAAATATAAAGTTTTGTCACAAATGAACAAATGAAGGAGTGGGGGGAAGGGAGGTATGGAGATCCAGAGTTGAAGGCAAAGACAAGATGGAGAAGGGAAAGGACTGTGGACCGAGAGACAAACAATGAACACCTCTCCACTCATTCATCAGTTTTTAGTTGCTTTGAGATGAAAATTTCCTGACCATTGGAGTTTATAAAATTGAGTTCTGACCAGTTTGCTAACCTGATGGGTTGGAGCATTCAGTAGTCAGAGATGTTTTCTAATTGGAGATATTTGAAGATATTAGGCAGTGCTAAAGCAATTGATAGGAGAAAAGATGGTGATGGTGAGGGGAATGAACTTACTTGTTTTGTAAAATTGCTTCTATCTGTAATTGGACACTTGTTTCCTCTTTCTAGAATCAATACAGTCTAGCTAGAGCTCAGCAGACATTCAAGTCATTGGTGCAAATTCATGAAAAAAACGGTTAGTATATCCTTAATAAAGTTTATCCCCCCCCCCCCTTTTTTTTTTCTCTTTTTTTTACTGATATGTTGCTTAACCCTTTAGCATCTCAGATTACACTGTCAGAATGTAATGTTTTGAACTAATTGGGCATTATATTGTAGCTTTGAGGTTTTGGTGTGATTACTGATAGAATGACATTGCAGGTTAAGTGTGAAAGGTTGGAGCTGGACAATTTGAATGTAGAACAGGTTGAATATTTGGGCCAGATATGGATAGTTTAAATGCTACAGAGTTAAATACGTACAGTTAAGAAGTTTGCTTTGCAGCCGCAAGGCCGCAGGTTCGATCTTACTGCATGGCATTTTGAACAAATAGCCTATGGTCACTCATATAGATGGGAACTGTGTCGGATCACATGAGGTATAATTTGAAAGGAACAACCTTGTTACGCTGATTCTGCCTCTGAATTACAACAAGGGTACTCGGCCACTTACCTGTTAATTCAGGAGCAGATAATTCACTTGATTAAGCATGGTCATCATTGACCAACAGATCCGCCAACACCTTCCACAGTGTAGTGTGATGTATCCATTCTCAGTTGTTTTTCAGTTTGTGACACAACAAGCAGAAAAGGAAGACAAAGAGAATAAGGAAAGCTTCTAACGATGCAGAAAGGTTTAAAGAAACAAACCAAAACACCCCCAAACCCACAAAAAAAAAATGCTACCACATGAATCTACATCACAATGTCTACAACTAACAGTTGGCAAGTTGCTGCTGACCAAACTGCCAAGCAGTTTAAAACTGATCCTTGACATTGCTCAGCTTTTCTTCATGCTTGTGTTTGGTAGTTTTTGAAGGGAGTCACTCTGGGCATCTGATCTCACTCTTTAGGTTTGGAGGTCTGACCACAGTCATTCAGACAGACTAGGACAGCTGCAGTGACCAAGCTGTAGGTGTTACATTGGAGCTCCATCTACTCTGGAGATTACTGGAAGGGTGTCGGAGAGGACACTGGACCACCTGATGGACTCTGTTTCCTGATGAGCTTTCGAAGTGTTGATTCCTCTAGCCTTTTTCTTTTGCAAAACACTTTTAGAAAGCACTGAGGTTTTCTACTCAGAGTTTCTTCCATAATGTGCTACAGGTTAATACCCATAGCTGGGACCCTAACAAGTGCTGCTAATCCGAGTCAGAGAAGACCTAAGAGGCATCTCTTAGCCAGTAATAGTGGCTAAGGGATGCCTCTGCACTCTTCAAAAACCCAGGAACTCTTGAAGTAAAGTCTCACTACCAGATGTAGTTTAACGTTATACTGAGGACAAAGCAGAACATACAAAATACTAATATAACATGGCTTTATAATAGTGAGGCTTTACACGTTAACCCTTTAGCACTCAGATTATTCTGTCAAATGTAGTGATTATTTATATACATTTTGAATTAATCATGCTGTAAAACTATTGTCATTTTGATGGTATGATTGTTTAGTTTTTGAACGACATTGTAGGGTAGGTGTGAGAAGCCAAGTGTGGTTAGTTTGAACATAAAACAGAATTTTTGGGCTGGATATGTCCGATTTAAATTCTAAAGGGTTAGTAAATATTTAAATCTACCAGTCTTTCAACAACTAAATAGAGTTATAGCTTAATTTATGGCTACTTTGACTTGAGTAATTTGTGATGCCTTGTTTAAGGGTCACGACTGCAATAAAGACTGGATTGAATGCAAAACAAGAGTGAGGAAAGAAAGAAACACAGTTTCTGTATTCTTTTGTCTTAAGGCAAATCTAATTAAAATTTAGAATTAAACCAATTGTTAAAGAAGACTGGCTGATCACATGATGGTCAGGATCATCATTGACCACCATCTGCTTTTCATGCTGGCATGGGTTGAATGATTTGACAGGAGCTGGCAAGTCAGAAGACTACACCAGGCTCTATTGTCTGTTTTGGCATGGTTTCTCCAACTGGACGCCCTTCCTAACCTCGAACTCTTTACAGTGAACTGGGTGCTTTTTATGTGACGCAAGCACCAGTGAGGTTACCAAGCAACTTACAATTCAAGACCTCTCAGCTGAGTGGGGAGTAGTATTGAGGGAGGTGGTTTTGTGTCAGGTGATGCAAGTGCAGGGTGTACCCTTAGAAATCTTGTTAGATTTGAAGGTCCATTATTTTATACACCTCAGCTCAGTAAGCTGTTTAGTAGATATCTCCCTTATTTCATTGTTACATATTAGAAGTAGGAAGGGCATCCAGCTATAAATACACGACACTAACAAAATGCTTCAAGTTTTTAAGCCCATTTGCTGTTGCTCTCCAGAAGAGGAAAACAATAAATTCAGTACTATTCAGTACCATTCAGTTTAGTTTTAACTTGATGCAGCTGTTGGTTTTAAAAAAAAAAGAAAAATTTGTTTGTGAATATTCAATGGTGTAATAAATATTTCTATTATTTACCTTTTCTGAAAAGGTGGCCATCTAGTGGAGTGGTTAGTGACCATTTTGTCCATCTTTATGTCCTGAGTTCAAATTCTGTCAGTATTGACATAGTCTTTTATTCTTTAGTAGTAGATAAAATAAGTAAACCCCCCCCCCCATCTCAGTCCTTGTACCTGTATCAGAAAGGATTATTTGCACTTCTAATAATATTGTCTGTATTTTTCAGGTTGGTTCACGCCACCAAAAGAAGATGGTTAATCAGTCCAGAAGCTGGTAGCAGAAATGCAAACTTTTCCCTTTGTTTATTCACTCTCCTCTTCTCTTCTCCACTTTCCTTTCCTTCTTTCTCTTCCTGTCACTACACACACTCGTGCGCGCACACACACATACACACACACACACACACACACACACACACACACACACACACACACACACACACACACATATAAAAGGGAAAAATTTGAAAGAAAAAAAAAGCAACAAAAAATCATTTTTGGAATTCTTCATGAATGAATGTCCTTTCTCTTAAAATGTGTTTGGTTAGAGTCTCTCATTTCACTTCCTTTCACCATAAATGCTGCTCTTTCTTTCAGCATCAGTTGAACTTTGAATGTTGAGCAACCTTTTAATAAAGTAGCACTTATGAACAACCACAACAGAAGGAGAAACGGAAAAGAGAAAGCCTCTCATGTACATTGTAACCATTGCACCCCCGCACACACGCACACACACACACACACACGCACACACACGCACACTCCTACTGTTTACCGATTCCTAAACTGCTTGCAATATTCACCAAGCCAAATTCCTTCAAATATGCAAACATTTATGGAATGTAATTGTTTAAAAGAGAGTGAGAGAGAGAGAGAAAAGAAAAAGACAATTATATAATTTCAGGACTTGGACGAAAACAAACAAAAAAAAAAGTCCAAAACAAAACAAAACAACAACAACAACAACAAAAAAAGTGAAATGTCAATTTTACTTCAATGGAAGGACAAAAACAGATCCAGACTTTCAACTGGAATATTTCATCCTGTCTTGCAGTACACTAGCTTTAGGAACACTTTTTGGTCTGTACCCTTATAAGCTTTTGGGGTTAACTTCAGAGGTTTGTTTAAAACTTTAGTTTCTTTTTTTCCTTTGTTTGTCCTTGTCTCTTTTTTTCCTTCTAATTTATTCCCACCTTCCTTCTCAAGGTAGAAAGTGTTACTATCCCTTTTTAACTTCTTTTTTTTCTTCCTCATGGTCATAATATCCATGTTGTTTAGTTCTCTTCAGAAGAAAATACATGTTTGGAGATGCTGAGGGCAAAGAAAACACATTTTCTATTTCAGTTTGTAAGGGTCATCTTTATATTCTTTGCTAGTTGTTTAATAATTAAAGGTAAGGTTAACATTTGGAGGTGAATTTAACTTGAAAAACAATATAATTTTCATCTATCTGTCTTTCTAGCTTGTGTTTTGATTCAAGGAATAATTCTTTAAAACCATTTTCTTGCTCGTCATTTGCTAGAAAGGATTCAAATACAGAATGAGATAGTTTCAATGTCTGAAAATGGCCTTATGTATTTTCCCCACTCCTTCTGATGAAATTTGGCTTTTCTAGGATTTCATAATGAACACTTCCAAAAATTGCAATTAACTCTAATAAAATTAAAACATTATCATCCAATTTCATCGATTGTGGCTCTGGTATTTTTTTCTTTTTTTTTGTTATTTTAATCTAGGAAAATTGGTTAAGTTTAGAAATCCAGTCCTCTGTATTTTATTTTTAGTGTTTATGCTTTCATTTTGTCATTGGATTCTTTTCATTGGATTGATGATAGTTGAAAGCATAACAGGGGCTCATTCTTTTATCTTGTTTGTGGCAGCAGTTGAAATTTGTAAAAATATTTAAAAAATAATAAAAAAAAAAAAAGGAAAGAAAAGAAAAAAAATGTTCTTTGAATTGCTGGAATCATGTCTTAGCCATGGAGACAAACCTGTGATTTTCACTCAAACTCTTGTTTGATCTTAAACCCTTTTCTGCATTTTATTCAATTCTTGGATTATTATGGCCTAAACCCCCCCCCCAAAAAAAACAATCCTCCAAAACTGGTCTTTTGCTTTTTTTTTTTTTTTTTTACTACCAAATCCATTGTGAAGTAATTGTTTTAAAGAATTGGTGTACAGTATAAAGATAATATACCATTGATTGGAAAAATTCATCAAATAAAGGGAAATCTTTTAAGCAGAGGCAGAGAATATGTTGGGAAAATCTTTTGAACTATTTTCAGGACCAGTTCCATGTAACCAAATGTAAGTTGGTGGATATTGCAGTTTATGGTTTGCTTGAATAAACTCATGTTTAAAAAGTAATTTCTTACTGACAAATTTCTAAGTTTTCTTCAGAGGAAATCATTTAAAGTTATTCTGTAAGGAGTGTGCGTGTGTGCATGCATCAGCTATAGTTTTTTTTTTGTGGTAGGGTGATAGGGATTGCATTGGATGCTAGCATAATGCAACAAATGCAAAACACTTTTACAAAAGCTCTCTGCTGCTGCTACATTCAGTTTTCTTCTGTTCCAATGTGGTTATTTGTGGTCCCTTAATTGATTAGACATAATATCGATCTGTAGTTTTGGTTTCTTGTAAATGAAGGCCAGTATAGAAAGTTGGGAGTCATTTTGCTGTTGTGTGTAAATATCAAGAAGAAATCTAAAACAGCATCTTGACTGTTTCTGCTTTCAGTCTCGCTCCTTTTAAGTATCTTTTTCTGGGAAATTAATCCAATACACACACACACACACACACACACACACACACACACACACAGAGGGTGGGTGAAAAGTAGGTAGGCATTAAAAATTGGAAATAAGTCCATATTCTTTTCACAAATTTATTGAAACAAATGATCCATGTTCTTTATTAGATGGGAAAGTGAAAGTAAGTCTTCGTATTTCAACATAAGCACTGGTGGTGTCAACCAGTTTCCTCAAATGGCCAGGGATGGAATGAACAACCTTCTGAAGAACATCATCTGCGATATCATTAAACTTCTGAATCTGTGTCTCCAAGTCCTCCAGTGTGCGAGGTTTTGTCTTGTACATCTCCTCTTTTGTGTAACCCCACAGGCAGAAATCACATGGAGTGAGATCTGGACTTCTTGGAGTTCTGGACTCCTGTGGTCACAGTCTTCAAGTTTTAGCTCCTGCACGTAATGGGGTTTCCATGGATGAAAATTCAATTCTTTATGCAACACTCTACGTATTGTGTGTCTTTCACAAGTTGCTTGACATGTTGACTTTTGCAGGCTGTGATTAAACATTTCCTGCATTGTTGCCACATTTCCCACTGATTCAGATGTGTTTGGAAGGTCACTTCTTGCATTGTTCACTGAGCCAGTGGTCATCAGCTTTGCATGACAAACTTCTTATTGTCTCCAGACATAGTGTTGCATGCTTACCTTTCCATACATGCCACCATTTGTGAACCAAAACAATGGAATTCTACACTTCATAGTCTGCTGCTATCTGAGCTCGCTCCTGAACGGTCAGGCGACCGGTCATCTGGAAAATAAGAAATAAGAAATAAATAAATCCCCATTTAGTGTTGTCTGTTTAAAAAATGTCTTTGTCATGACTTTAGTGATACTAAAAATTCTGTAAGCAATTTCTAACGCCTAGTTACTTTCCACCCACCCTGTATATATAAATAAATATATATATATATATATATAAAATTGTAAAACACATACCACATATGTAATATATGAAAGAAAATTTTCAGATACCTTAAAGTCTACTTGCAATATATATTGCTATAAATTTTTAACTCTGTTCCAAATGATTTTGGAAGCTCTTAAGTTCCAAACTTACTCATAGCATTTATCTACTTGAGTCACTCAGCTGGGGTTCATTTGCATTTCACTTCTTGTTCAAGTAGGGGATAGCATCAAGTGAAGTAAACAATCTATTTGGAAATAATAGAAAGCTTATTTCCTTGAAGATTCTCTGATTATCACAAAATAATTTTGTTCCTTCAGTATGGAAATTGCTGCCCGGGTGCTGTGGTGTGAGAAATGATACCTGAGCCATTTATTGGCCCTGTTGCTCTTTCCTTCTGGACTTTTGAAATTTGATTCAGCAGTCCAAGTCTGATAGCTCGTTACCCAATTAGGATTGTATTAAGGGGAAAAGAATCGTGTTGGAGTGAGAATAAATATTAGTGGAGGTCAGTGGGTTGGCAGCGGGACTTCTGTTGATTCAACTTGTCTCAATGTGAACAACAGGTTTACTCATTCCTTTTACTTGTAAAGAATAAATCTTTGGAACAACAGAAAGCAGATAATCTTTCAATGGTGTCGGCGCTTTCCGATCATCCACGTGTTTCATATTACCACTGAAATTGTCGACTGGAATTCAGTGAATTTGAATATCATCTTGTGAAGCAAATACCATATATTTAACTGCCAATCTGTATAACTAGTCTAGATAGATTTAAATAGAAATGGTTTAGGGCTGGAAGTGTAGCTTAACTTGATCGCATTGGATACAATGTGAACTATTTTGAGTACTGAATATGGCAAAAAAATCTTATGAGCACGTGTGTGTGTGTGTATGTATGTGTATATATAAATGTTTATATTTTGATGATTATATGTAAGTTGCCAGTTTTTCATCCAAGTCCTTATTTTCAGATGTCATTGAATCAACTTAGTTATTGCTTTCATTATGTGTTCAACAATATTTGCCCTTTAAAGATAGAAAAGGAATCAGTTTTAACACACACACACACACACTCTGTAAATTGCGGTTTCATTTGTAAAGGGTGAATTTTAATTTTAATTTTCACATTATCAACCTATCAATTTTATTCATTTCTATTTACCTCCAAAACTAACTATGAGGGGACCCTATCAAGACAATATCAGAGATTGGTTACACAGGGAAATTATTCAGTTCCTGATGGAGGGCTTGAACACCTGTCATTAGGAGTTAACATTGAAAATCTCAACTTTCTTTTGCTGTTGGTCCTGTTAACTTGATAGCAAATGCTGTAAGGTGGTTTAAAAAAAAAAAATTTGCTTTTTTTTTTAATGTTTTGTTTAAAATGTGTACTTGTCTTTAAGACATAAATGCAGGAACAAAAAATAAATATATACGTATTCTAATGTGAATCAAATTTTCTTTTAGTTGTTTTATTCCTCTCCTTTTCTAATGGTAACTTTATCTGTTTTATTATAAACCACCCTGGGAAGCCTGATATCTTTTGAATGTTGTAAACTGTTTGAATTTAAATTTCTTTCACCTTTTAACCCCTTTTGTTAATAATTTGTTTCCAACACTGACCATCTTCCAATGGGAAAAAATTGACAAAATCAAAAACTTAAATTAGTTTTTAGAATTGTTCAGGTTTGAACATTATTGCAGAATTAATGGAATAATTTGGGGGGGATCGTCATCATCATTTCAACATCCTTTTTACCATGCTTGCATGAATGAGATGGAAGTCATTGAGGAAGATTTTCAACTGGATGCTTTTTCAGTCACCAACCCTCACCAGTTTCCAAGGAAGCTAATATTTACCCGTGGCCATCCATGCGGACACATTTCTCTACTATGACATGATTTTCTCTCATTGTCTTTCCATCTGAAACACTTCAAGTCTCTGGTCCTCACATGGCAGACAAGTAATTTTATCTATTAGTTATGAAATAAAACATATTTAAGAGAGGTGCAGACTGAAAAGAACACATGGATGACTTCTGAAATTTTAACCCTTGATATTGTGCGAATATAAAAATTGTGTTTTAAGGACCAGCAAAAAACTGCCTCAATAACAGGGTTTTAGGGTTTATAAGCCAAGCTTCCACAGCTTAATCGTTTCATTGAGAAATTAACTTTCATTGTTATTTCAGCAGAAATTTTGGGGGAGGGGCCAGTCGATTATACCAACTCCATTACTCAGCTGGTACTTATTTTCATTGACCCAGAAGGGGTGAAAGGCAAAGTTCACCTCAGTGGAATTTGAACTCGTGGTTATTTCTAAAATAGAACTGGTGTTTTCTGCAAGTTACGTTGCCTCAATAAACTTGATATATCTCAACAGAAAAGTTTTTTTTTTTTTTTTTTTTTTTTTTTTGCATCATTAACACCTATTTTTTCATGCTGGAATGATTCCACAGGATCTGACAAGCTGGAGAACTATATCAAGTTTAGTTGTGGAATAAATCAGTTGTTGAACTAGGGGAGACCCCTGATATCAGGAGAATATATGTGTGGTGTGCGTATGTCTTTTTTTTTTTTCACCCAGTTTCCATGCAGAGATGATTTGTTATGATCCAAGTTGGTTCTTATTCAGTTACTTCTCTCTTAAGCAAGGTTAAGACAATCAACTCTCACTTGCCTGTTCTGTTTTTGGTATAATTTCTTCAGCTGGATGCCCTCTAACACCAACCGCCTTTACAGTGTACTGGATGCATTAAATCATGGGTAGCATAAGCACTAAAGTGGTTGTAACGTCAAGGACATGGCAAGTTCACGTCAACCGTATTGACAAGGCAGGAACTTCTTAATCACATGACCATGCCTTCACCTGAAACAAACTTCTAAACTACCTGAGCATCACATTTCTAATTCATGATTAAACTTTAGCAATATTTTTTTTATCAAAGAAGCATAGGCACAGGTGTGTAATTGAAGAAGCTTGCTTCTCAGCCAGGTGCTCTTGGCTTCATTCTCACTGAATGTCTTCTATAGCTCTGGGCCAACCAAAGCCTTTTGAGTGAATGTGGTAGACAGAAAAACAGAAAGGAGCCTGTCATGTGTATGTATGTATATATATATATCACTATGACCGACCAGGCTATCAGATGTTGCTACACATCGCTGGTCACAATGCGCTTCGCATTGTCTTAGCCTTCAAATGACGCCACCCCGCTGGCTAAGCAATAAATACACACAACAGAAGAAAGTTGTGGTGAAAGAGTACAGCAGGGATCACCACCACCCCCTGCTGGAGCCTCGTGGAGCTTTAGGTGTTTTTGTCCAATAAACACTCACAACGCCCCGTCTGGGAATCGAAACCGCGATCCTACAACTGTGAGTCCGCTGCCCTAACCACTTGGCCATTGCACCTCCATTCAGTGAGAGATAAACATCATTTGATATAGACAGGATTTAAACAAACTGCTGTTAGTTTCCACAGTATGAAACTTACAGTAGCTTCTATATTAAATAATCTGTTTTAGTCATTAGACTGTGGCAATGCTGGAGCACTGTCTTGAATTAAATGAATTAACCCCACTACATTTTTTTTAAAGCCTGGTACATATTCTATTGATCTCTTGCCAAACTGCTAAGTCACTGAGACAAAAACACATCAACACTTGTCGTGGTGGAGAGACACACACATATATATATATATATATATATATATATATATAAGCAATTAAGATTCAAGTGAGTTCTGTTGAATTCACATGAATATGGTACTTAACTTGGATGCACCAGAAATCTATATGGTGTTAACCATATGACAAAGTGGGGTGATTATAAATAGGAAAAAAGCAACAAGAATGGATCAACATTACGGTACAATTGTTTTGTACGAAGACATCTTTAATAAGGCTACAAAAATTGCAGTAAATATAGGTGACTCGTACGAGTCACCTATATTTACTGCAATTTTTGTAGCCTTATTAAAGATGTCTTCGTACAAAACATTGTACCGTAATGTTGATCCATTCTTGTTGCTTTTTTCCTATATATATATGTATATATATATACATATACACACACACACAGTTGTGGCCAAAATGTTCAGAACGGCATTGTTTTTGTCAGAAAAGTAGGTTTAAGTTTTCATCAAAGTTGTTTTAGTTTCTATAATTTTCACAGACAATGAATACGATATTAATTGTTATTGTCTGAGATTTTGGTGTGATTTGAGAGGATAATGCTGTTTCTTGGGAAATGAGCATTGAACTGAAGAAAACTTTATTTCGAAAAACCGTGTCTCGTCGTTTAGTTGGACATGACCTACAAGCAAGAGCACCTGCAGTAAAGCCACTGATCAGCTCCAAGAATAAAAAGTGTCATCTTACCTTTGCAACCGAACGTGTTGTGGTCTCAAGAAAAATGGCAAATGGTGCATTTCCGTGATGAATCTAAGTTTATGTTATTTGGCTCAGATGGGAAAAGATACGTTCGGTGAAAAATTGTCACCTAAATGCTTTAAGACTAGTGTTAAATTCGGTGGAGGAAGTGTAATGGTTTGGGGGATGGTATATGGAGATGGTGTGGGTCTTTTGGTGCGATTACATGGAAAGGTAAATGCAGGAGTTTATAAACAACTTGTAAAAGATCATGTCTTGCCTGGGCTGAGAAATTCAACTAAGCGACCACCCATATTCATGCAGGACAATGCCCCATGTCACAAGGCTAAGGTGGTCATGAACTTTCTCAAGGCTGAAAAGATTATTGTTATGGATTGGCCTGCTCAAAGCCCAGATCTCAATCCTATTGAAAATGTGTGGAATATTCTAGGAGAACGTTCGAAAGCCAGAAATCCTAAAACAACCGAGCAATTATGGAATGCCCTTCAGGAAGAATGGAATAAGATCACCCAGCAAGAAATTAAAAATTTAATTTCCTCATGCAGTCGAAGATGTCAAAGTGTGATTGAAGCTTCACACTAAATATTAAATAATTCCAGTATTCTCTGTCATTTTTGATTATTTTGTTATTTTTTTCAACCGTTCTGATCATTTTGGCCGCCATGGGTTTTGCAGTAAATCACTAAATCATCCATAACTTTTGTATTATCCTCTCAAATTACACCAAAATCTCAGACAATAATAATTAATATCGTATTTATTGTCTGTGAAAATTATAGAATATAAAACAACTTTGATAAAAACTTATACCTACTTTTCTGACAAAAACAATGCCGTTCTGAACATTTTGGCCGCAACTGTATATATACTCATACACGACAAGCTTCTTTTAGTTTCTGTCAACCAAATCCACTTACAAGGCTTTGGTTGGTCCAAGACTATAGTAGAAGACGCTTGCCCAACAACTGTGGGACTGAATCCAGAACCATGTGGTTTGAAAACGAGTGTCTTACCACACAAGCACACCTGCACCTATTTGTGTTGTGTTTCTCCTTCACCACCATTTGTCAACCAGTGTTGGTTTTTTTATCTCCCTGTAGCTTAGTGGTTCAGCAAAAGAGACCGATAGAATAAGTATTGGCCTTAAAAATAGCTAAGTTCTGGAGTCAATTTGTTTGACTATATCTTTTGAGGTGGTTCCTTAGCATGGCCACAATCCAATGTCTGAAATAAGTGAAAGGTAAGAGAATTCATCTTTTTCTTTATCTTTGCGCCCTTTTCAAGTCTAGCCAGGCTCATGGGCCCGGCTTCCCGGTTTCTGTGGCATATGTGTTCCCCCCAGCTGGACGGGACGCCAGCCCATCGCAACGTTACCCAAGAAACAGGAAGAAAGAGTGAGAGAAAGTTGGGGCGAAAGAGTACAACAGGGGTTTCCACCCCCCCTGCCAGTGCCTCATGGAGCTTTTAGGTGTTTTTGCTCAATAAACACGCACAATGCCCGGTCTGGGAATCGAAACTGCGATCCTCCGACCGCGAGTCCGCTGCCCTAACCACTGGGCCATTGCGCCCCCACAAAAGAATTAATAGTGGAAATAAATTCTTCTAAGGATTAGAAAACAAGCTTTTACATTTGATTTTGTTTTTTTAATGCAACAATGATTTTGTAAATAAATCTAAAGTAGAAGTCAGTTTGCAATTGCTACAGACACAATACTTTCACCTCGAATAAATAACTGGTTCACATGGCGCTGACAAACTTTGGTCTTTAGTCTGTTATATACTAAACATGGTTCGATTCTTGATGACAAACACACAACAGGGAGTTTGGAGCCTGGTAATGCAACAGTCACATCTTGCTTATGACATTTAGTCGAGGCAGTCTTCTCACGACGTTCATCGTGTCTCCGTTTGGTCAGTTCACTGGATGTTCTGACATTAAGTTCCTCACTTGAGTCTTCTTCGTCTTCAAGGTAATTGTACTCATTGTCACTGTTTTCATCATCTGAGTTACCTGGGCTTGTTGAAGGAACAATTGGGAAAACCTTCCAAAATAAAATGAAACAAACATATCAGTCATTTGTCATTTTATGTCCATTTTCCCATGCTGGCATGGGTTAGTGGAATTCATAGGTGAGTGGGTGCTGAAAAGTTCCTGGCTTTAAGGTATCACGAAGAGCCTCGTTTGGAGGCCCAACATTCAGAGTTCTTTTGCAGGGCTTAGAAAAACTGAAGGACCCCTGCAATAAGTGTGCAAATCTGAGAAGGGGAATATGTTGAATAAAATCATAATTAACTGATCCTCCCGTGTTTTCTTTTACCCAAAGCCAGAAACTTTTCAGCACCCACTCATTATTGAGGCAATATTTTACAAAACAGATTCCTTCTTGTCACTCGGCTGACTTTCATATAAACCAGCTCAGACGTCTCACATCTTTGAAGGCATGAGAGGCTGAGTTTTGTTGACAGAAGTCACACCACCAACACAGCTTGTAGTGAGTGACTGTCATAGAGTACACAATAGGCTTCTTTTAGTTTCATCATCATCATCGTTACCATGGTTTTAGCACCCACTTTTCCATGGGGGTCAAATGGAGTTTGTTGAGGTGGATTTTCTATGGCTGGATGCTCTTCCTGTCGCCAACCCTCAACTATTTCTAGGTAAGGTGATATTTACCCATAACCAAAACTGTTTGCATGGAAGACTGATTCTCATTCTGATCAACCCTAATACCTCACTGGTACTTCATATTACTGACCCTGAATGAATGAAAGGCAAAGCTGAGACCTCAGTGGGGTTTGAACTTAACCATTAAAGAGCCGGAATAAATACTGCAAGACCTTACATCTGGCTATGAAAACATTTTACAGTGATCTCTGTCATTTTATTGTTTACAAGAAGATCAACTGAGCCAAGGACACAACATAACATAAGCCTTGCAACATCAGCTAAAACAGTTCTCAAAGTGGGCAGTAGTGCACCCCTAGGAGCAGTGGAAAGATCCAGCAGGGCGTTGGAGAAAAGTGGAGCAATAATGGGGTGACCAAAAGGGGCAATAGATATAAAAACAGCAAAATAATGGGTTATTTAGATTAAGTTTTATTTGTGATATACAGTTGTTTTGAATTTGCTGCAGAAAGTGGTCTGTGTTTGTGGCCCAAGCGCTAAGGGGGCAATCAACCTAAAAAGGGTAGGGAACCAATGAGCTAAAGCAATACACATATTCAACGAACCGTCTCCTCTGAGAGGGTCATGGGAAGAGTGCTCAGGTACCTCTCCATGGGATTTTATCAGAAACAACCATCATCACACTTTCTGGCTGGATTCCTAAATGCGACCAATTGAGATCATGGATATTATCCAACCATCTTATCCGTGGTCCACTCCTTGGTCACCTGCTGCTACACTTGGCTTGATGAATCCACTTGGTGACTTTTTTCTATCATGTCCTTAGTACCACAGTTGTGACATCTTGGTATCACTGAACCATAAGAGATTCTCTGATCTCCAAGCTATGCACCCTGTTGTTACTGCAGAGATCTTTCAGAGGAGTTCAGGTAAGGCAATTAATGGTGTGATTCACATAACCTGGTAAATGGTACACTGCCTACTAAAAGCTTGGTTTATGTAGGGGCACATCAGTCACAACTAACTGCTGGTGTATGTTTATTTTTTTAAATGCAAGGTTTAGTGCAGACATGGACAACCATTTCTGGGAAGCCACAATACTAAAAAATATTCAAAGTAATTTTTTTGTCAGGCAAGCAGGATGCAGTTTTCCCATGACTGGTTTAGTGAAAAGAAAAGCTGAGATAATTAGTAGAAACACAATATGAAAGACACCCTTTGAGTTTGTTTGTCTTGTATTTCTGGTAATTAAGTCTGTTAATGAATGTGATCTGGATGTTATGTCAACAATAATCTGTATTGGAAAACCACATCTCTAAAGTTATCCAAAAATCTCAAAGTGTCTCAGCATCACTGTGTGAAGCCTTTGCCAGCCATTTACTGGCTGCCTAGCTATATATGTCTATGGTATGTTCACACAGTTTGCATCTCCACTCTGGAACACCCATCTTGTCCAGAATATTGCTCAACTGGAACTGTCCAGCAGTGTGCAACAATAAGCTCATCATCATCATCATCATCCTTATTAATATCAAGAGGGCAAGCTGGCAGATTAACAGCATTTTGTCCATCTTTAGGTTTTGATGCTGAGGTCGTCTTTGTCTTTTGTCCTTTCAGGGTTGATTAAGAAAAGTACCAGTTAAGTATTGGGGTCAATGTAGTCTACTTAACCCCTTCCCTGAGTTTGCTGGTCTCATGCCAAAATTTGAAACTATTATTACGGTGGCCAACAGGCAGAACCATTGGCACATTACACAAAATGCTTAGCAGCATTTCATCTGTCTTTATGCCCTGAGTTCAAATTCAGCCGAGGTTGACTTTGCCTTTCATCTTTTTGGGGTCGATTAAACAAGTACCAGATGAACACTGGGGTCGATGTCATTCACAAGCCCTCTCCCGCCAAATTTTAGGACTTGTGCCTAGAGTAGAAAGGATTATTATTATTATATAATTTCATTCCAAGCCTTTCTTTGCATAATAAGAA
>NC_043018.1:12349081-12444081 GCF_006345805.1 Octopus sinensis | reverse complement strand
GAACGAACTCGGATCCTTTGGACGACGGTCGAGAATCCCTGCTTTCGAGCATTAAACATAAATATATCGCCCCCTCCAGACAAGAACATGGGTCCTTGGCAGCTTTTGTTTAGAAGTGGGCTTCAGTACAGTACCCTGACCTTATTGATTATACTGACATGATTAAAATACAACATACTTTCCATGCGAGTGAAGAGATTTCTTTTATGTCTCGATTGCTGTTTATCCGCGGGTTCTTCGGGTGCCGGGTCCGGGTCGTTCGCAGGAATCGGTTGACCAGATTCGCAGCCGTCGGCGCTCGTCGACGCAACATGTTTCTTCACCGCTGATGTCCGAGTGACAAGTGAACGGTACTCGGCCAAGTTATTCAGTGTCTTTATATTAGGATATGGAACTGTAACATTTCCCAAGCGTAAAGCAAGGAGTGCATTAAAGTTGGGAGACTCGAAGTCCAGTTCTCCTTCGACTTCTTCAGATTTTTCCGCCATGTCGCTTCTAATAAAGCTGCCATGGTTTCTAATTCTTCGTTTCGTACAAACTTCAACCGTATTCTTAATAAAATAAATTAAATACTACTAAAAAAATTAATAATTGTCTAAAATGTTCATATCAAAAACATTTTCCATTCAAAAAATATATTTTGTTGTTGTTAGCGTGTAAATAAATAAAATCTTTCGAAATGAACTTCTTTAGCAGCAGACGATAAATGTCGACTTCTGTCACAGCAAAAAAAACAAAATTAGATTCCAAAATATCTGAACATTGTCAATTTACTTTTCAAAGATAGATTACAAAAAGGACTCTGCTATATACATTGCTGTAAAAAAGGCAATTAAAAAAAATATTAGATGAAGAAGCGAAAAAAGAAACTATAATTTAATTTTAATATCTTCTCTAATATAAAGAACCCAAGCTTTTAGACAATGTTATTAAATTGATACCTCGCTTTCTGTGTGTGTGTGTGTGTGTAATATATACTACTATTATTTTTAATGTTTTTATTTTTATTTTTCTGTCAATGATTAAAAAGACTTTGATTCGAAACTGCGTCGATAAAATAACAAACCAGTGTCGTTGTTATGGTAACAGTGACGCGTGGAAAAGATACGTTTTGTGAGAAATAATGCCGCCGAAAAAGAAAAAGCAGAAAAAGAAGACGAACACTCCCAAAGTATCACCGCCTGTCCCCGAGAAGACTCTGAAAGAGACAATTCTAGAGAGACAGTGTGTATTTGCTTATAATCACCATTATTTTATCGATTAGGTTTAGTCATCGACAAATAGCGATTTTTTTCAGCCTCTTACATACATTTCTAGTTAACCATTTTATGCTCCATGAATTACATACGTCAACACTAAATTATCTGAGGATACAAAAATATAGTTCAACATCAGCAAGATTCGAAGTCAGAAATGTAAAAAACCGATTTCTTTTGTGTCTAGGAGTGCTATGATTATATGGATTCAATTTGCTATCAAGTGGTTCTAAAATAATATGTTACAATTACTCAATAGTCAAGATAAAACTCTGAGTTTCAGATGCCGAAGTGGAAATCCACAACACCATCTCTTCGGTTATCTGGCCACACACACATTTACATGTATACACACACAAATACATAGATACATACATATACACACACACACACACACACACACACACATATATATATATATATTTCCATGTCTAGTTATATTTACAATATATTATGTATATATATGTTTGCTGTTATGTAATGATGTAATAAAGTATTGATTGGGTATTATCTGATGGTTGATGATTGATTGATTTAAGTATGTTTCTCCATTTTCTAATTTTGTATATATATATATATATATATATATATATATATATATATATATATATATGTATGTATTTGTGTGTGTATACATGTAAATGTGTGTGTATCTTTTATATTTTACTTGTTTCCGCCAATCGAAGAGTTTTAGTTGAACAATCGACCCTAAGACTTATTTTTTAAAGCTTAATGCTTATTCTATCGGTTTCTTTTTGCCGAACCGCCAAGTTGCAGGAATGCAAACAAACTAACACTCGTCTCACGGTGGTGAGTGACAAACATTCACAAACAGACAAAGATACTATAAGACATTTTAGCCAACTCTCTACTGATTCTTTCCATCAACCAACCCCTATGATTACATACACCATAGATTTCCTTCTTTGCTACATGAGGAGAGAAGAATATTTGATGATGAGTTCTGCTGTCATATCTGAAATTGCGGCACATAAACTTTATTGATACAAACTTGTCTGCAACTATTCCTGGTTTTATGATAAAAAACTTTCTGTTTCAAAGTGATTTAAATTCAAACCTTCCATTAAAATTTTAAGTTAGTTTATGTTGCAAGCACCAGATTAATTACGCTTTCAAATTTTGGTGCCAGGCCAGTAATTCTGGGGGAGAAAATAAGTGAATTTCATTGACCATTCACTGCTCAACTCCTACTTATTTTAGTGATCTCAAAAGGATGAAAGGTAAAGTCAAACTGAATGGAATTTGAACTCAGAATGGACAAAATGCTGCTGTGCATTTTTGCCTTGTCTCTCATCACCGACAACACCAACATAATAATGACAAAGTTATTTTACTAAATACTTCATTCTTTTGAAAATTAATCAAAACAAAGGCAGTTTATAATCACAATTATTCTTGTAATTTCTTACCAAAAAAGAATGATTCATTTTTTCCCCATTCTTTCTTTCTTCTATTTCAGTTTGCAAGATATTACAAGACAACTTGATAAATGCAAGGCCCGAGTAGCTGAACTGTATCTTTTTTCTTTGTGCATTTTCTATTAAATATTTTAAATTTTTCTCTGGAATATTCTTAGTTACTTACTAATTTGCAGGATTGGGGGTTAGTCAATTACATCGACCCCAGTGTTCAACTGGTACTTATTTTATCCATTCTGAAAGTTTGAAAGGCAAAGTCAACCTCAACAGAATTTGAACTCAGATTGAAAAGACGGATGAAATGCTGCAAAGCATTGTGTCTGGTGTGCTAACGATTCTGCCAGCAGAGGCTGCCTTGGTTCCAAATTATGGTATCAGGCCAGTGATTCCAGGAACAGTCTTTGCTACATTTGCGGTACCTGCCAGAGGGAGTGTTTGTCCAGGATAGGACTACACAGCCGCAGCAGGAAATGTATCAGGACATGAAATATAAAAGCCGGACTAGACTACTTCATGCGCAACTCCATTGTCTCCCGAGACAGAAAGGATGCCAATACAATACAATATTGGGTTGTCCGGAAAGTTCATGCCGATTTTTAAAGGAAAAAAAAAAGGTCAATAAATACATTTTTAAACAACCAAATATGAACCATTTTGTGGCACAATGCGTCTCCATCTTTCTTTTAACTTGAAAATACCCTCTTCCCAGAATTGAGGTGGTTTCATGGCAAAGAATTCATCAAGGTATCTTTTTACGTCATCCAAGGAATTGAAATTTTTACCATTAAGACTATTCTGCAGAGACCTGAATAAATGGAAATCTGAAGGAGCAATATCTGGTGAATATGGAGGGTGGGGTAACACATCCCAGCCGAGCTTCAGCAATTTTTGTCTGGTTCCCAAAGCATCAAGTGCCGAAAATGAACTTTCTTACCTTCCATTTTAAAGGGTTACAGAATTAACACAGGTTATAGGAACATAAACCTTCTTCCACGAAAAGATAGCTAAAACTGTGTTCTAAATGGAGGTGTAGTAAAATCCTATTTTATGGACTCAACCATGTTCTTAAATAAGTCTAAAGTTAAGCTACTATAAATTGGCACGAACTTTCCAGACAGCCCAATATATATATATATATATATTTCTATACATAGGTTAAACTTAAAATTAACTAATATATAATTGCAGTCCCCAAACCTTGTTTCAGGGTAAGTCCCAGGTAGTAATGTGCCTGCAGAGCACATTCACCATTTAGTTACCTGTTATCATCAGCATTGTGTGTGCCAGTTGTCTGCGTGTACACGAGTATGTACATGTGTGTGCCTACATAAGCACGGCTGCATGTTTTATAGGATGAAAGTTGTGTGCCAGTATGTATATATATGTGTATGTGTGTGGGTGTGTGAGAGCATGTGTGCATGTTTGTATACATGCATGCATGCACACATGTGTATATATATCTGTGTGTGTGTGTGTGTGTGTGTGTCGGTGTAGGCAGCCACCAAGTCTAAAGACTTGAATCCTACCCCCACCAAATTCTTGACCATGCCGTTGCACTTGGCTACCAGAGCCAGCTATCAAAGGCCTCCACATGCTAAAACTGTTCAATCCAATGCCATAGACACCCGCTTCACATACCCTTTCATTTACGTTAGGTTCTTTGTATTTTACTTTTATTTTTTCGCAATCACTTCTTGGCCACAACTATAAACACACAACTCATCCTTATTGACATTAGATTCTTTGTGCTTTTATCTTTTTATTTTCTCCCTGACCACATCTTCTTCACTTCAATGTGTCTGAACTACTAGCAACTCACCACCAGCATATAACTTAGAGCAAAAAGAAAATGTAAACCTAGAAAATTTGGAAGCATGTTATGTCACCTGATGAGGCTTACTGCACTGTGCGTTGCATCTGATGTCATTACATCATCCCACACCCACAAGGGAGCAGTGCAGAATGAAGCCGAAATGATTGTTGTGCCAATAAAGCTTCTAGTTACCCTGTCTTCCATATGAATCATTTAAAGTATATATATATGTGTGTGTATATATATATATGTGTGTGTATATATATATATATATATATATATATATATATACTTATAAATTGAGGGTATAATCTTTTCTATTCTAGGCACAAGGCCTGAAATTTGTGGGGAGGAGTCCAGTCGATTAGAAATACCCTGGTACGCAACTGGTACTTAATTTATTGACCCCGAAAGGATAAAAGGCAAAGTCGACCTCGGCGGAATTTGAACTCAGAACATAAAGACAGAGGAAATACCGCTAAGCATTATCACCTGGATGCTAATGTTTCTGCCAGCTCGCCGCCTTAAATTGAGGATATAATCATTAAAATGATTACATCAGTGGCTAGCATAAAGAAAATTAGCATATCGGTAAAATTAATTTTTAAGTTTATAATCAAAGAAATATAATTAAGGGTGCTGAAATGCCAGTGCCTATACGCTAGAAATAGATGTCAAATACCTACAATCCTCTTTAAATTTGTTCTCTATTTATAACCCCAGGTTGAATGTAAGGTAACAAGCAAGAAGATTCACCAAATTTTGGATAATTCTATATCAGTGACTAATGTATAAAAATTGGGGTTATAAAGAGAGAACAAATTTAGATTGGATTGTAGGTATTTTACATCTGCTTCTGGCATATAGGCTCTGACATTCCAGTACTCTTAATTATAATTATACTTTTATATACTTATCAAATTCGATGACTGGCATCCGTGCTAGTGGATCGCTAAGAGCACCATCCGAGCATGATCGTTGCCAGAGCGACTAACTGGCTTCCATGCTGGTGGCATGTAAAAAGCACCATTCAAGCATGATCGTTACCTGCGCTGCCTTACTGGCATTTGTGCTGGTGGCATGTGAAAAGAACATTTGAGTGAGGTCGTTGCCAGTGTTGCTGGACTGGCTCCTTTGCAGGTGGCACGTAAAAAAACACCATTTAAGCGTGGCTGTTGCCAGTACCGCCTGACTGGCCCTTGTGCCGGTGGCACGTAAAAGCACCCACTACACTCTCGGAATGGTTGGCGTTACGAAGGGCATCCAGCTGTAGAAACTCTGCCAGATTAAGATTGGAGCCTGGTGCAGCCATCTGGTTCGCCAGTCCTCAGTCAAATCGTCCAACCCATGCCAGCATGGAAAGTGGAATTTAAACGATGATGATGATGATACTTAAAAATTAATTTTACCGATATGGTCATTTTTTACATGGTAGCCACTGATATAATCATTTTAATGATTATATCCTCAATTTATAACAATAAATAATTTTTGAGTTCTCTAGTCACAATATTATGTTGCCAAACTATATTTACCTCATGATTTCTGACATTAACCACATGGTCAAGATGGGCTGGTGGATGGAATGGACATGTGGGAAATGCATGTATATTTTGGTATCTGTACAAATAGATTTATCGGTATGTATATGAATGTTTCACTTATATATTTGTTGGTGTATTTCTAATGAGGATTGCAAAGTAATCTTTATTATAGAGCATGAAATCTTAAGATATAGGATTATCTGAAATTTTGTAAATCTTCTTGCATTTGACCTGGGATTATAAATAGAGAATAAATTTAGAGTGGATTGTAGGTATTTGACATCTACTTCTAGCATATAGGTGCTGGCATTCCAGCACCCTTGATTATGATTATATTTTTATAATTATACACTTAAAAAAATATATATATATATATATGTAAAGGCGGTGCCCAAGCATGGCCACAGTCAAATGACAAACAAATAAAAGAATAAAATATATACATACATACATGCATACACACACATATATATATATACACGATGGGCTTCTTTCAGTTTCCATCTATCAAATACATTCAGACTTTGTATACTTTCATATACTTTACCAAGATATTAGTGACTTAGTGGGCAACAAATAGATTTTGCTGATCACTTAAGGCCTGTATTTTTCTTTTACACATTTACAGTATGGAGACATTCTACGGGTGCAGGAGTGGCTGCGTGGTAAGGTGTTTGCTTACCAACCCCATGGTTATGGGTTCAGTCTCACTGCGTGGCACCTTGGCCAAGTGTCTTCTGCTATAGCCTTGGGCTAACCAAAGCCTTGTGAGTGGATTTGGTAGACAGAAAGAGAAAGATGCCCATCTTATATATATATATATATATTGTCCCTCTTAGCGTATGGCGTGTATGTAGAATGCCTCCTGGCATGTATGTATAATGCCCTCTATATATAAATATATATATATAATATATATATATATATATATATATATCTGTGTGTGTGTGTGTAAGTCTTTGTGTCTGTGTTTGTCCTCCACCACCTTTTGACAACTGGTGTTTGTGTGTTTAAGTTCCTGTCACTTAGTTGTTTGCCAAAAGAGATCGATAAAATAAGTACCAGGCTTTAAAAATAAGTACTGGTATCGATTCAATTGACTGAAAATGCTCAAAGGCTGTGCCTTAGCATGGCTGCAGTCCAATGATTGAAGCAAACAAAAGATAAAAGATGGTATTTGTAGCATAGATAACCATCTCCTCTCCCCAGGGTTAAATTGGCTTTTCAAAATTATAACCTTCATTCTCTAGGATGTATGGTAAATGTTGAAGATTTCTTTTAAGGAATAAAAAATGCAGTGTCCTTGATGTCCAAATTATGTGTAATTTCTAATTTAAAAATAAGACAAATCACTAAAATTTCCTAAGTTTCTCAGACAATATGAAAATACGAGCCTGGAAGATGAAGCCACCAAGACACGGATGGAAAGTGTAAGAATTTTGTTGATGTTTCTTTGGAATCAGTTGCATAACCTTTATTCATTTGTTAATCTTTTGATAATTATTTTTATCAATTAGTCAGGGAGAAAGGCCCTCGATACTTTATAGGGCCTCTGAAACTGGTGAGAGGGAGGGAAGAAAGGAAGAGGCAAGATCAGGGACCTGACCTAGATACTGGCAACAAAGCAACAGAGTGGACTCTGATAAAAGTAGCCAAGGTGCATGGTGATGGTGGAATTGGTGGTGTTGAATTTAGTCTTCCACCTGTGTCGGCCCAAGGTGGGATTTGAAGTCAGATTGCAAAGATTCAAAGCAAATAACACAAGATATTCCGTCTTTCCAACACTCTCATGATTTTGCCAATCCAACACGTGCCACTGGTAATTCATTTTATCAGCTGAGGTGTTTGGAGCATCAGGGATAGGTGACACCTTTGACAAAGGAATGGCACACACTGCTATCACTGCCACTGCTGACACCACTTCTACTATATCCTCCTCCTCCTCCTCATCATCATCATCAATATTTTAATGTGTTTTTAAAGTACGTATGAATATCTATTAAAATAGTATTGCATAACCCTTTGTGTGTGTATGCAGTGGGGTGGGGGGGGAGGAATGCGAAAGGGAAAATATGTAGAGTGCCGTGAATATTTGACCTCACTTGTAAGAGTGGGAACATTGTAGAGCGACCGGAAAAGCTTGTTGCTGTGTTGTCTTTCAGCATGAATACATGAACTATATGGGGAAGAAGACGGAGCTGAGGCAGAAAGCAGTGATTACTCTGAACGACCACAACAAAGAACTCTTTCGGGAAATTCAAGCAGAACGAAAGCAAGTAGAAGAAAAATACGATGACCAAAAGAAAGGTAGGGTACTAATGTCTCGTAGGTAAAGGTGAACTTAGACATTTGTATGAGATCGAGAAACAAGATGGTTTATTAATATCTTGTGGGCAACAGGTGCAGGCATGGCTCGGTGATAAAAAGTCTTGCTTCCTATCCACATGACCACATGGTTCTGGGTTCAGTCTCACGGTGTGGCATCTCTGTCAAGTGTCTCTTGCTATAACCTTGGGTTGACCAAAGCCTTGTGAAGGGGTTTGGCTGACAGAAACTGAAAGAAGCCTGTCATATGTATCTTCTGTTGTTAAATCATTTAAATTCTTCCTCTGAAGAAGGAGCTGGTTTCTGAGAAAGATACAAAGCTCCATCTTTGGAATGTTGATAACAAAAACAATATCACATTTTAAACCTGAGAAAAGTCTGGCATCGTTTTACCGTTCATCATCATCATCATCATCGTTTAGCGTCCGCTTTCCATGCTAGCATGGGTTGGACGTTCTGCTTACATATTGTATTTGCAATGTGTAAATTGTGAATCAGTTGGTTTCTTTTTCTGAAGACCCAAACTCATCCAGGCTGACAGTCAGGCGTTCACTCACAAAACCAATTCCTCCGATTATTAGAATAAATGTAAAATTCATTGTCTGGATGTGGAAGCTGGAGGTTTTGAAGCAGTTGTCCCTAGTTATCTTCTTTCTCTGATTTTCAAGAGCTATTCACATCAGCAGGACAGCTGGCCTCTATGATGGGACATACCTTTTCTTATATGTCCCAAACAACAATATCTAGAGGTGAGAGGCTGTGTGATGAAAGATTTCCAGACAAAGGACACTGAAACAAGAATAATATTTTAGCTGAGGTGAAGACCAAATATATATGGTGTATATGGTAATTGGCAAAAAATAGCTTATGGTTTAAAGGCATGAAATAAAGTTGCTTTTACCTCGAGTTGCAATTGGGAACAACTGGCCACATCATTCAGTTGTAATCGTGTGTTGGCTCTGCCGATCTCTCACTTGCCAGGACTATTACACATGGCTGCTAGCAGCACATGACTTGCCTTGCCCGCAGACACTGTAAGAAAGAGGCTGACTTGACCTGTCACTTGTGGATGTCATCTCACCCCTTTCCGCTTCCTTTGCATCCTGTTTTCTCCCAACGTTTCTCTCCCTTCCAGTCAATTATCCTTCCACCACAATATGACCATCCCCAAATACAGCAAAAAATAAAATTCATTTAGACTAAATTAGTAAATATTCTTTGCTAAACATTTTCCGGTATTTCATTCCTTAAACTGTTTAAATGTCTTTCTTGCAGATCTTGAAACAGTTCTTTTGGCAAAGAGACATATTCTTCATAAAACGAAACAAGAAATGGATGCTCTCCAAGAAAGTAAGGTACTAGAATAATTTTGACCATTTCTTTTGAAAATAATGGATAATAATCTCACTATAAAGGGTTATTTTCTAGGCCTATTTCCAGTGGTTTTTAACTCTTTTATTGCCATATTCCAAGGCTGTAGTAAAAGACACTTGGCCAAGGTGCCACGTAGTGGGACTGAACCTGAAACCATGTGACTGTGAAGTGATACAATTTTGACCTTTATTTATTTGTTATTTCTTTTTTGGCCCTTGCAAATGCTATTTCAAAATTGAAACAGTATATTTTGCTGTGTTCCAATTTTAGTTTCTCCAAAAGGAACAGTTGAAAAGAATCGCTGAACTTGAAAAGCAAATAATAGAAATCAGAAACCATCATATGTTGAGTGTTGAGGAATTGAAAGAACAATACATAAACGAGAAAATGAAGTTTCGTATAGAAGCAGATGAGAAAATCCGTGTGCTTACCAAAGAGGCAAATGAGGTAAGTTCTCACTGGTTAAATGAATTACCGATTCTCTAGCTGACAGAGGTTCCTCATCATTGTTGTTGTTGCCACCACCACCACCACCACCACCACAACTGATGCTGGTGTGCTTACGTCCCCATACCTTAGCGGTTCAGCAAAAGAGACCAATAGAATAAGTACTAGGCTTACAAAGAATAAGTCCCGGGGTCGATTTGCTTGATTAAAGGTGGTGCTCCAGCATGACCGCAGTCAAATAACTGAAACAAGTAAAAGAGTATACATTTCTGAATTATAAAAACATAATAGGATTTTCTTAAAACATCAAGTGGCCATGAGAATCCAACCAAGTAAAATAGGAATCAAAGGGGTCTAAAAGTAAAAACTGGTTGAGGACCACTGGGTTAAAAGTATGAAAGAAGGGACAGCTGTAGAGGAGATTCGGGGCTATTTTACATTTTACATTATTATTATTATAGGGGGCTATGGATTAGTAGTATTTATAGAGTATCAGGCGAAATGACCGGTGGCATTCGTTCTGGCCTTTTACATTCTAAGTTCAAATCCTACTGATGCCAGCTTTGCCTGTCATCCTTCCAAGGTCAATAAAATAAAGTACCAGTTAAGTACTGGGATCACTTTAACCCTTTAGCTTTCAGATTACTATCAAGTGTAATGTTTACTTGTTCACGTTGTTTTGAATTTATCAGGCATTATCTTGTAGGTTTGAGATTTTGTTGATATGATTGTTTATTTTGATAATGACATTGTAGAGCGGGTATGAGAGATTGGATATGGCCAGTTTGAACATAAAACTGGTAGAATATTTTGGCTGGAAACGGCTGGTTTAAATGTTAAAGGGTTAATCAACTAACCCTTCCCTTCTTGTAAATTTCTGACCGAAGTTGGAAGTCACTAATATTCCATCTTTTATGTTTTTCGATGCAGGAAGCCAGGAAGCATTTGGTTCAATATGCTGAGATGATAAAGACTGAAAATAGATCACTGAGGAAACAACTTAAATCTTTGATTATAAGCAACCGTGCACTTCTGGATCACCGGCAGCGACTGGAAGAACAGCATAAGACGCTGGCTTGGAAATTACAATATGCCGAAGACTTGAAGTCTTTACATAGAAAACGTGTAAACAAAGCCTCTCATCTCAACAATGAGTCCGCTAACATTCTGGATGACTTAGTGAATTCTAAAAGTATAGCTCTGAAGAAACTTTATGCTGAAACAAATCCTTGAATTTCTCTGGCTTTATATCAAGCTTCCATAACTTAACTACTGTTTCTCCACTTAAAATGTCATTAATGGTAGATTGAGATAGCTATTTATAGTGACTGCATTTGAAGGCAACTTTAGTTTTAACATGGCTTATTTCACGGAGATTCTCAACTTTGTTCTACCAAACAGTAAATTATCAGGATCCCAATTGAGTTTGCTTTGTTTGTTTTTGAAATTTCATTGAAATTTCATCATTCTATTGTATTCCACCATGTCTACAAGAGTCAACTGACGTTAACTCTTTCATGTAACACAGTGGTTTCCCACTAATTTTTATCTACGGACTTCTGTGATTACTATTTCATTGAAAGATGGAACCCTGGAGCCATTTCGTGTTTAAAAACTATTTTTATAGAAACTTCTTTCAAAATTCCTACTTTGTTATTTACACATTAACTTGTGTAGTTTGAACAAGTAAAATATTAGAGAGAAAAAAAGCCTAGCTGTTTCATGCTAGGAAACCTAGCATGTATGTGTTTGTGTGTGTGTACATAGATATATACTTATAATACTTAGGCGGCGAGCTGGCAGAAACGTTAGCGCGCCGGGCAAAATGCTTAGTGGTATTTCGTCTGTCTTTAATGTTCTGAGTTCAAATTCCGCCAAGGTTGACTTTGCCTTTCATCCTTTCGGGGTCGATAAATTAAGTACCAGTTTCGCACTGTGGTCGATGTAATCGACTTAAGCCCTTTGTCTGTCCTTGTTTGTCCCCTCTATGTTTAGCCCCTTGTGGGCAATAAAGAAATATATATACTTAAAATACTTATACATATTGGGTCATTCCATAAATAATGCGTTTTTTTTTCAATTGCATGAACTAAAAGCCAGAGGGGGACGGGATAAACAACCTTTATCAACTTGCTATAAAAGTAGGTAGTAATTTTACCTTGTCCTTATTCTTAGTGCAAATTTTGAAGAGTGCAGTTCAATTTTAACAGTTATTTTTTCAAAGCCATAATGGAAGTGGCAAAGGAGCATATTCGGCATATTTTGTTTTATGGGTTCAATAAAGGCAACAACGCAACAGAAAGTGCAAGGAATATTAATACAGTATATGGGGATTGGACAATTAGTGTAAGCCAGTGTCAATGGTGGTTTCAGAAATTCTGAACCAGAAACTACAGCCTAGAAGACAAGCCTTGTCCAGGAAGATCTGTAGAGCTCAACAAGGACATCCTGTCCTTATTGTCCTCAACAAAGACATCCTGGTGGATCTAAAGTATCATAGATCATAGATAAAGTATCTTAGATCTTAGATCTGCACTTAGATCTATAGTAATATCAAGAAAGTTGACAGAGTTGTTCATTTTCTAATAAAGATGGATAGTCCTAAGTTCTTAAAGAATTTAAAAAGTCTTTTCTTGAAGTTCTCAGTCTGCCTATTAGAGTGGTTATCTAGGGTGAAAAGTGTATCATCTCTGTATAGACCCCCTCCCAAATCAGGGAATTCTTTGCTTAAGCTAAACAGTAAATATATCCTTATTAAGTCTGTATATGATGGACTTCTTTCAGTTTCCGTCAACCAAATCCATTCTCAAAGCTTTGGTTGGTCTGAGGCTATAGTAGAAGACACTTCCCCAAGGAACCACACAGTGGGACTAAACCCCAAACCGTGTGATTGGGAAGCAAATTTCTTACCACATGGCCACTTTGAAAACAATGTTCTACATATTTTTTTGGTAAATTTTCTGGAAATATCTTTGGAGATATTTTTATCAACTTTATACTGATGTCTTTTGTAATTAGAAACAGGCATGGCTGTGTGAGCTAAGAAGCTTGCTTCCCAACCATGGCCTTGGGTTCAATCCCACTGTGTGGAATCTTGGGCAAGTGTCTTCTATCAAAATACTTGCGCTTGGATTTAGTAGATGGAAATTGAAAGAAGCCTGTCATATATGTGTTCTTGTACTTGTTTCACTCGTTAGACTGTAGCCATACTGGAGCACTGCCTCGAATGTTTTTATACTTATTCTATTGATCTGAACAGCTAAGTTATGGGGATGTAAACACACCAACACCAGCTGCAAAGTGGTGGTGGGGACAAATGCACACATACACACACACACACACATAAATATGTGTGTGTAAGAGAGAAAAATCGTATGTTTGTATGAGTGTAGGTGTGCACGTCACTTAATTCTTAGTCCATTCAGTTCTGGAACCAACAGGTAATTAAATGTAACTGATTGGATTATAGCTACACCAAGAGAAACTACTGAGTGATATCAGATTTTATAGATTTAGCTCTGAGATTACATTTACCAGCTGTGACACTGTTACATGATATGTTAACATAGTTCTCCCTGCTATGGAAGCACAATCATTCCGAATGAAAAGAATGAAAAAGTATGGAATGGTTTTGTGAGCATGGCCCACCGTAGCCGTTGGAAAGCCTCTCTGGTAAGGAAAATCAATGAATCATCTAAGAAGTATTCATTAATCTGTAATCGCATTATTCATTGAACTGGCATGAATTGGCATGGCTGTGTGGTTAAGAAGTTTCCTTCCCATCTATGTTGTTTTGGGTTCCGTCCTACTGCGTGGCATGTTCGGCAGATGTTTTCTACCATAACTCCAGGCTGGCCAAAGCCTTGTGAGTTGATTTGGTAGACGAAAACTGAAAGAAGCACACTATGTATGTATGATATGTCAGGTCACTTTCGAGTGCTACTTTTGAGTACAACCTGTTGCATGGTCGGGTCGTCGGCGACTAAACCGGCAACCCCACCAAGCTTGCTTGGTGAGGAAAGTGTTTATTGGACACCCTGCGGGATGAAAATCAAGACCCGTCAAAGGGTGGAGGAACTCTTGAGAGTCAATGGCCATTCAATAAATGTCTTAAGGCTGTATCATGCGTGGGGACATAGAAATAATGGGACTGAATACCCGATCGCGCGGTTAAACCATTAGGAGTGAAGGACTCCTAGCCTTTGTTAGGGCATCCTTCTAGGAGAAGGTAACTCAGGTAACTGGGATAACTCCGACATAAAACCTGTGGCTCAGTGGTTACCCATGATGTTGACTTGTTCTTCTTTTCGGATTATGGCTTCTGTTGCTTGGTGAGTGGGATTGACTCAGTGCACAGCCTTTCCTCACTTTAAAAAAAATCTTGCACAGGCATTGCACGATAACAACATTGATTAAGCTTCGTGCAATGGCTATACTCGAGAACGAGGGGGCAGCCACCATGTATGTATGTATGTTTGTATGTATGTGCGTGTGTATGTGTGTTTGTATGTATGTGCGTGTGTATGTGTGTTTGTGTGCACATCTATGTGTGTGCATTTTGGGTTTTCCCTCACCATTGCTTCTATACTATAATGGAGAAAGCTGCTTGTTAATTAGGTATGTAACAGTTACTAAAACAAAGCAATTATTAAAAGCATGACTGCCTGAAAATTTTTTTTATAAATTCCTGTTCCAAGAAATTTCCTGTAATTTTGATTTCTGAAGCTTATTGAATATTTGAACTACAAGTTTTTCACAAATTTGAATGTTCACTGTGTAGCAATAACCATTTTAGCCATTTTGAAATGTGGCGCGAATTGGCAATATGACGTAATGTCTTTGCCGAAGAATTATCATTTTCGTTTTTTTCCCATTGGTTAATATAACTGCTCATATAAAGTTTCTAAAAGTTTCGTAAAGAATATTTGTCCTGGATTTCGATTCTTTTTAGTCAAGTTGAGCAGTTATAAAAACCCGGGATTTGGGGAGAAACTTCAGTGTTCGTTGGTTGTCACATAACTCCACGCCACTCACTCTTTTGGAGACATCGGTAATTTTTATGCCATGTCTAAGTTAATCACAAATCTATTTTGATTTGTTGGTTAATGTATTAGATAGAAAGAAGAAATTAGTTAATGAAATTATATTCGTTCTTCTTCACGACAAAGTTATCTTTCTTACTGTAAATAATATAAAATGTTATATTTATATAATAAAAAATGATTAAAAAGAAAATGTTTCTCTTCACATTTGTTTTTCAACTGAGCATAGATAAATATGCATTTCTGTAATCTTTGATTTATGTTTCTTATAGCGGTTTAAAGGACACGATTAAAATATTCAACATACATGTCATTAATATAGCGTTTCGTGCGTATATGTCTCTATGACGTTTTAACTGTAGTTAGGGTTTTTAGGTATAATGATAACATTTTAGTATAAGTGACGTTGAATCATTATATTCTCCTTTACTCAGAGAAAAGACAAATAAAATAATATAACCTAAGAGAAAGCTTAAGGTAGAATAAACCGAAAACCGCCGTAACTACATTCTCTGTAGAGAAGATTTTAATGTTTATCCCCAGACACAAGATATATTAATTTGTTGCAGGCAAAGTTTTCCGTTTTCATTTGCAGCAGTCTTTCACTCTCTCTCGCCTCTATTTTCATTAACAATAATTTAATATATATTCATTTCAATGTTTTCATTTCAAGTTTTAATTTGCTATTTGAAAAACCCATAGTTTATTCTATATACGTAATATAAAAAAAATTATTTAATAAATGAATGAATGCTATTAGACAGAATAGTTGTATAAGTTTGCGAGGCACAATTTCAAGAATAATATCAGTTTCCGAAGTTTGTTAAATGAATATCTCGTTTTTGGATTTTGTTTGCAAGATTCTTTATATGTGTTCGGAAAAAGTTACCTATGGAACATTGTGTGTGAATGTTCAGATTTGGTCCGTCCAAGTACCCGGAGTTGTCTGTGTAAATGTCTGGGGTCGTCTGCTCAAATGCCTGAGGTTGTCTTGTCTTAGCGATCTGCTGAAGCCATCTGGCTGAGTTAGGCACCAAACGGTTTTTATAGGGTAAAAATATGGGTAAATTCTAGGACATCTGAGAAGCCAGATCGCTGTTACGGCTGTTTTCATGGCTGCTAGTTTTACTCCTGCTGTCATTGATCTTGTGGTGGTCGTCGATGTTGTTGCTGCTGTTGTTGCTCTTGTTGTGGTGGTGTGATGACGGTGTCAGCAGATGTGGTGGTTTTCCTTCTTTTCTTTGCTGTGGACAGAAAGCCTTAAGGTGATGTGTGTCACCACACAAATGACACCTTGGCCCCCCCCCCTGTCCAAAACAAATTGATCAAATCCAGGATGACCTCCATGCTTTGCTGATCCATTTGGATCATTAGCTCCATTCCTTGATGGGATCAATTTTGTCTTTGCAGCCTCTGTACCTCTAGAATATTGTCCTCAGATAGGCCCCAGGTATTTTCCAATCTACAATTGTGTCACCTGTTCTATTGTTTTACTTTTGTAACTAAAATTGTGATTACTGTATGTCACTTTTATATAAAAGTGACAACTGTTCTAATGTTGACTTGTTACTGGATGGATTTGGGAATGGTGAGCGATACATTCCGGTTCCAACTCATGGAGATACTTTTCGCATTTCATAAATATTTCAAATTGAGAAAAATTTCTTTGACTCTTTGGTGGGTCATGTCAATGAAATCGTTAACACTCGATTTACAAGTTTTGTTTTAATTTTTCGTACTGTCATTAATGAATTAGTAGTGGCAGAGGTGGGCTGTGTCGAAGGATCCGTTACCACTGAAGGGTCTCCATCGGAGCGAAGAGAAGGTAGGTGCCTTTATATTCGAATCGCGCACACACCATAGAGGTAAAGGGTCTTATACAATATAGAAATAGATAAGTTAAAAGTCCACGGACCCAAAGCAAATAAAATTATTAAAACGAAATAAAACAGGAAAGCTGTTGCGGTTCTCATCTCCATGATAAGTGCAAAAGATTGTTTTAATTGGTTCGTTATGTTGTCTTGGAGAGGACATTGCCACTGTGAGAACAATTACCGCCGGTGTATTTGAATTTTATTTCTACACATCTTTATTTGATTTTGTAAATAAACACTCTGGTCTTCTTCTTCTTCTTCTTCTTCTTCTTCTTCTTCTTCTTCTTCTTCTCTTCTTCTTCTTCTTCTTCTTCTTCTTCTTCTTCTTCCTCTTCTTCTTCTTCTTCTTCTTCTTCTTCCTCTTCTTCTTCTTCTTCTTCCTCCTCCTCTTCTTCTTCTTCTTCTTCTTCTTCTTCTCCTCCTCCTCTTCTTCTTCTCTTCTTCTTCTTCTTCTCTTCTCTTCTTCTTCTTCCTTCTTCTTCTTCTTTTCTTCTCCTCCTCCTCTTCTTCTTCTTCCTCCTCCTTCTTCTTCTTCTTTCTTCTCTTCTTCCTTCTTCTTCTTCCTTCTTCTTCTTCTTCTTCTTCTTCTTCTTCTTCTTCTTCTTCCTCCTCTTCTTCTTCTTCCTCCTCCTCCTCCTCTTCTGCTTCTTCTTCTTCTTCTTCCTCTTCTTCTTCTCCTTCTTCTCCTTCTTCACCTTCTTCTTCTTCTTCTTCTTCTTCCTCTTCTTTCTTCTCTTCTTCTTCTTCTTCTTCTTCTTCTTCTTCTTCTTCTTCTTCTTCTTCTTCTTCTTCTTCTTCCATTTTCTTCCTTCATAGCTGCAGCAGCAGTAGTAGTAGTAGTAGTATTTCAAGGTGAATGTGTTGATGGGATGGGACGGGCAGAGGATGAAATGAGAGAGAACAGAAAACAAAACAGAAAATAGAAAATTTATTTCTGAAAGGAGAAAAAGGACAAAAAAAGAAAGAAAGAAAAAACAGAGAGAAAGCAGGGGGCGTGATGAGATGTGAGTAGATGAATGGGGGGGGGTGCATTTATAGAAAGCCCACCTTATATAAAGCTCATCAGCTGGCTACACCTTTTCATCAGAAAAATATACAGAAGACTTCAGATACCTATATCGTTGTATATTGGACATTTCTTAAAATAATGACTGACTATAAAAAGTAAGTAACATTTAAATTATTCTCTATGGTTGTGTGTGGACCAGTAATAATAATAATAATAATAATAATAATATGAGCATGTCCCTTAGTGGCTGACAATATGTGCATCTCTGATGAGGAGCAGAAGTAGTGGGGGAGCATGATAGCCATGTGTTGAGATGAGTTCTTTGGGGTTTGAATAATTCACCTCTGGAAACATGGGTGTTTCGTTCAACATCCTTAAACAACTCTTATTCAGGGACCTTTTGAGTGGGATGGGTTACTCGACCAGAAGAAAATTCTAACTGGGCCCCCACCTGCTAGGTCATGTGCTGTTTATCTTGATATGAGATCACCATGTCGTGCACATATGGCTGTGATGCATGTGCCTGGTGTACCCTTATCAGACGGGTAGTCATGATGGGTATACTGGGCTTTGTATATTTTTCCCCAGTGTCACTTTGATGGCATGCACTGCTCTCTCTCTCAATAATAATAATAATAATAATAATAATAATAATAATAATAATCCTTTCTTTATTAGCCACAAGGGCCGACAAAAATAAGATTGGACATTACTAAACATGAAGGACAAAGTGGGGTTACATAGAGTGTCGTGTAAAAAGTCAATGAAAATGAAAAATATAACAAAGAAAATTCCTAAAATAGGCAATTAACACTGGACTACTCATGGAGACCCTGTGAAAAATCCACAAGTGCTATGACCACTAGGGCAACAGCCCTCTCCTCACCTTTCTCTCTCTCTCTCAGCCTTGGAAACTCAAAAGCACATGCTCAAAGTAGGCCCCTTGACATGAACCATCTTTGCCACATCCACCTTTTAACAAAACTGCTGGAAGTCAGCACTTCTTAGTCAATCCTCACTTTCCTTATCAAGAAAGTAGATGAGGAGTAGGCGAAAGAGAAAAGGATTTGTCTTCAGCCCTTTTAGTCTAGACCAAGACACAATCTATTTCGCTACAGCCATGAGACAGATGAAAATTGCCTTCCCTTACTGGCTGAAGGAAGGGCAATCTTCATGATGGAATCAGCTGACAAGCGGACACGTCCTACATGTGACAGCAGGTGTTCAACATAAACTCATACATCAGATATGCTCAGGTACTGGATGAGTGGATGCAGAATGGTTTCTTTGCCCTGAGCACATCTTGGGCAGGTCTGACTGACAGCGCTTCCATGCCTGTAGAGTTTATCTTGAACAAGCAAAGCCCCACTGTAGCACTGTCAGGCCAGGGATTTCTGGAAGTTATCCATGGGCCCTGACCCAAAAGTCCTTCGGAACAGATTGGAGAGTTGAAATTCATCAACACCTAGTGTATACCCAAGAACATTGTCGTTTCCTTTCACTCCTAAAACTCTATACAACGCGTGCCATTCCAAGTATGTTGGAACTAGGAAAGTTCACAGTTTCTCAGCTGGGCTGTTGAGTGCTGTTTTGCTATGTCTTCTGTAGCAAATCTAACTTCAATTGTGCCATATTTCTTGTCCCTCGACAAATATGTTACATCTTTCCAAATGCGTTGCAAGCATTTCCCAACTGCTTGCTTTGTGGCAGTTTCTAAACGTCTATTTTGTAAAGATATAGTTTTTTACACTATGGTACATTTGTTTGTATTGTCTATAATATCTGGAGGTGCGTTTATCGAAACACATCTTTCGCTTTTTTGCTTTTTAACATGATTCTGTTGTCTTTGAGAGATTCTACAAAAACATTCCTTTCTAGGCTTTGCCCTGAAAGCAAAACCTCACTCGTTTAATGCATTGGGTCGTTGTTGTTGTTGTTGTTGAGTGTTGTTTGTGTTAGTGGTGGTAGTGGGAGGGCTTGGATTCACAGGGGTTGCAACGCTGAACTCTCCTTGCTCTTTCCCTCTTCTTTCTCGCGTTTCTTTTCTCCTTTTCCCTTCTGTTGCTCAGCGTTGCACGTGCTGGCAACACTTCAATCGTCCATCTCTCTGCCTTTCAAGGCATAGAGAGGGCGGAGACAATTCATTTAAAGACTTTTTTATATGTGTATATATATATATATATATGCATGTGCGCACACATACACAGACACACACGCACATGTACACATGCACATATGCACGTGCACACACACACATACCTCTGTATATACTGATATTTGATGTTTTTCCATTTCCAGTGTCAACAAGTGCACAACGAAGATCATCCTCGGAGTCTACTTCTGTACTCTTTCATATGCAATGTCTCTTAACAAAGGTAGGTACTCGCTATGCACAATACTCTATAGTAAACAATTGGAAGAAGAGCGAGTGACAGTCAATAGTAGCTGAGGCAGAAGATGAGGCAGAAGATGAAGAGGGGACTGATTTGCATTGCCTTTGTTCTTTTTCTGTGAAGAAAACTCAATTCAGAGAAAGAGCGCCGGTTGCAGCGATTTCAGATTACCCCTCCTCCCCCCACTCAGTTTACCTCTTGGTGACTTGAAACAGCATTCAGATTACGGGCGTAGGATGAAATCGATTCCAAATTACCCCCCCCCCCCCCCCCGATAATCTGAAATCAATTTCATCCCACCCCCCTATGATTATCCCACCCAAATTCCTCCCCACATCTTTGTCTCCCCTGGTGTTAATAAAAGAATTATAGTTTTTGTTTTTATTAGCATCACTATATAAGGCAGGCGAGCTGGCAGAATTGCATTTTACGAGTAAGAAATATATTATGCATTGGTCATTGGAATATCCGCCGAGTGTACTTGCGTAATTTACATATTCTTTGGCATGACTTCGTTAAAGCGAATTGTAATTCTTGGATATAATTTTGTATCTCATTTCCAGATGCCACTACAGTCGATAATTCGCCAAAAGTTGCAAACACAGGTTTGGAAGAAAGGTAAAATTATATACTTACAATTGCTTTAGATGTGTATTGCTCAAATAATTATTCTGAAACTTTTGTTAAATTCTACTGTTCTACGCACATTTTATTTTCATGTGTGCAGCACATACCATACCTCTTGGCATAAAAGTAAAAAAAAAACAACAAAAAAAATGGCTGGGGCAACTTATATGCCAAGACGATTTTAGAGGACCAAAAATCCAAAAATTACATGTGAAATAGACCTTACTCTCTCACTCTCTCACTCTCTCTCTCTCTCTCTCTCTCTCTCTCTCTCTCCCCTCTCTCCATATATATATATATATATATATATATATATATATGTTAGAGAAAAACCACTATTATGTATTTCAAACACTGATAGACATAAACCATATCATATAGAAAAAATAAAATATATTATAAAACATATCTAGATCACAAAAAGTACAAAAAATGAATAAATATTATATAATAAGTAAAAAGACTATGTACGTTTCGTGGCTATAACTTCAATTCGAATTACAATTAGACTTAAATTTAATCCCCAAAGAATTCAATTTAAAAGTATTGTCACCCCTCAGGTCAACAATAATAACAATAATAGTTAAATAAATGCATATTTTTAATAAATAATCAAATAGAATTATACAATATTTCTTAAAATTTGTCAGGAAGTATGCAGATCATTTTGTGGAATTTTTTTCCCAAACTTTAGTAACTGTGAATAGTTACAAGTTTATAATAATAATGATAATAATGAAATTAATTGTATACAGTGCTCAGGTGCACCACAACTTGTCAGAAAGTGCATATAAAGTACATGCAGTAATGTAGAAATGTCTGGAAAGCGAACAATGTATGAGTCAGATACATGCTTGTGTGTGTATGGAGGGGAGAAAATCAAGTGTAGTGTTGGCGAATCTCAGGAAGCATGGAAGTTTTGAAGGATGTAGTGCTCGACAACTAACAACAACTGATGCCGGCAGTTTGTTCCATGCTCAGCAACCCTCAGCTTGAAAAAATGTTTCCTGAAGTCATGGGAGCTGTGCTGTTTTCTTACTTTGTAAATATGTCCACGGGTGTTAGATGGGTGGAGTTTGAAAAGGTGCTCAAGTATTGTTTGTACGATGGTTGATAATTTTATGGGTGGTCTGCCAAGTCAGCTGTCAGACGTCGGAGTTTCAATGTGTCCATGCCCAGGAAGTAAGGCGTTCAGGATATGGCAAATGTCTGATGGAGGGTATTCTTTTGGTTGCACGTCGCTGAACAGCTTCCAGACGATTGATATCCTGGGCAAGATAGGGGTTCCAGACCGGTGATGCAAATTCCAGGTGAGGTCTTACCATAGCTATATAAAGCCACAGATAGATAGCTGGAGAGCGGCTCACAAAGGATTTGGTGAGTGATGCCAAGACACCCTCAGCCTTCTTGACAATTTTAGCGATGTGTTTTGTCCAACGCAAATCACTGTCGACAATAACACCCAGGTCGCGTTCACATGAAGACTTTTTGAGACTAGTGTTGTGGAGGGAGTAGGTGGATGCTGGGTTTCTCCTCCCAAAATGCATGGTGGTACATTTGTCCACAGCCAGCTTGAGTTGCCAGTCCATGATCCACTGCTGCATTGTGTCCAGGTCTGCTTGCAATAGAGATCTATAGTGTACAGGATTTGACCTCGTTATTTCGAGGTACAGCTTGATGTCATCTGCATATTTCAGCACTGTGGCATTCTTTAAGTTGACATCTATGTCATTAACATATGCAACAAATAAAAGGGGGCCAAGAACAGATCCCTGTGGTACACCAGATGTCATCTGGTTAAATAGGAGCATATTGCTAAATACAAATGGTTTATTCTTGCTTTCCATGTCCTTTATTTACAGACACTTAAAGTGTGGTCGTTGGAATTATCGCTGTGATCCACCTGGAAGAAAAGACTTGCCTCCTTGTTGTCCTTCTTATGACTGTCATTGCCACGCGTTTTGGAAATCCAACTGCCGATGTCATACATCAAATTTTCTGCCTTTGCAACCCTGTCCCTTTTGACACAACGAACGAAAGACATTCAACCTCGTTTTGTTCCTTTTTTTAATACATTGTGTAACAGACGCTGCTTAATTAGATTGTTTAAATGAGAGAACAAAAAAACAGAAATATTCTGTAGCAGCTTGCGAAAAGGGATCTTTTCATTTCAAATATTCAAACAGAAAAATAAATAAAAACAAAATAAGACGCAGTATTCCAATTCCAAACGTCAAAGTCAAAGAATTTCCTCTTTCTTTCCTTTTGTTTTTAATTCTTCTTCATTTATTATTTTTTTCCTATTTTTCACCTTTTCGGTGCAATTCTGTAACCCTTTCCTTTCTTCACGTCTATCGAATTGAGACTCTATTATTAAACAGAACCTGATGCAATTTTATGAATCCCGTTTAATTTTTAAACATTATTCTTTATTTTTTTTTTTTCTGTCTTTTTTTAAACATTTTATATTTTCAGCATTAATCAACTTGCATATTATGACGAAAGATAACTCTGTAAAATTATTCAGGAGTGACCTCCCTAGAAAATAACTTATTTTAGTGAAAAATTTCCGAGAATATTCAAGTCACAAACAGAATAAAAACCGGCATCGTAGGGGGGATGTATACTCTGCGCACACACAAGGATAAAATAAAATTTAATTCAATAATCTCAGACGAATTCCTATTTCAACAAATCGACATCAAAAGTTATTTCCCCTGCTTATCGTTTATATATATGTAAGAAAGAAAGAAAAAAAGCAAACATTTTGATTCGCCACACCAAAATTTAATGATTTCGAGCCACTTACCCAATGAACATTTCTGGAGAATTTGGGGAGACTCAGTTGAGCCATTTTCCAGTAATTTTACAAACACACAGACAAACAGACAAGGACACGCGGCTACAATACCCTGCTTTCGCATAGACGCGCAAGGTAATAAGCCGTACGTTACGTTCCCCAGACGAACTTTGTAAAGAAGACTGGCGGTGAGTGCAACATGATATCTAAGGTCTAGGTACTTAACCAGTTCTATAATTGTAAATTATAACCGACACTTTCATCGTTTATATAGTGACCACCTCATACGAGGAGGTGCTTGAAAAGTTCCTGGCTTTAAGGGGCAAGCGAAAGGCCTGGCTGGAGGACCAACTTTCCGACTTCTTTGCAAAATTCTACTGTTCTACGCACATTTTATTTTCATGTGTGCAGCACATACCATACCTCTTGGTATAAAAGTAAAAAAAACAACAAAAAATGGGTGGGGCAACTTATATGCCAAGACGATTTTAGAGGAGCAAAAATCCAAAAATTACATATATATATATATATAATATATATATATATATGTTAGAGAAAAAACCACTATTATGTATTTCAAACACTGATAGACATAAACCATATCATATAGAAAAAAAAATAAATATATTATAAAACATATCTAGATCACAAAAAGTACAAAAAATGAATAAATTATATAATAAGTAAAAAGACTATGTACGTTTCGTGGCTATAACTTCAATTCGAATTACAATTAGACTTAAATTTAATCCCCAAAGAATTCAATTTAAAAGTATTGCCACCCCTCAGGTCAACAATAATAACAATAATAGTTAAATAAATGCATATTTTTAATAAATAATCAAATAGAATTATACAATATTTCTTAAAGAAATTAAAACGTTAGTGTATGTTGCAACATCTAAACCTTTGGTTAAGAAAGCTAATTTCTTTTTGTATAAGTGTGTACACGTTCTCGTCATTGTCTTAGTAAACGAAAGATAGTGACAGAGTGATGTTGTGGAGAAGAGAAATGAACTTGAGAGAAAGTGAGAGTGGTGGGACGAGACAACTGCTTCGTTGGTGAGTTACCTAGTCGTCCCTCTGTGCCTTTTCATTCAGAGACGGCCTTTCGTTCAGCCAGTCAGTCAATTCCCCTGTTGGTCAGTTCTCACTAACTGCTCGTACCTTATGGAATTCTAGATTTTATAACTATACAGGCTAGCTAGAAAAAGAGATGTATTGCGAAAAACAATGGGCAGTCGATGTCGGTCGCCCTTATCTAATTTCAACTTTAGATGGCTTATAAAGGATCAAGAGTTAAACAGCAAATACGCAAGTCGACTTGACAAAGCCATGTGTTGAATGTAACTGCTGTCAACTATCGTTTTTCTGTGAGAAAAAATGCCGTGGCAATGTTAAGGGAAATTGGCAGATTCAGGTTAGAATCTGCTCTATGCCGATATGAAATCACTAAATTACTTCACCTCCAGAGAGCTTCTAAGAAAAAGAAATGCCATGGCCGAGGGAATATTTCGCATATCAGGGGAGAGGATCATTGAAGTGTACATGGGACAATTCTCTATATGCAGATAGATCTGAATAGCGGTGTTGCTTTGCGTGTAAAACTGTGCAGTCAGTGACTGGGCTGTGCAGGAATGAGGTAGCCCGTGTGGTCGCGTGAGGGCGTTGACACGAGTGCAGGTGCACTTATCACAATTTACGGTAAAATAAGCTCAGGTGAGTGAGTGAGTGTATTCTCAATCCATGATATTGTAGATTTTTCTGCAGGATTGCATTGTGTGAAATGCCTTGAAGGGTTTTCGGAAGCAAGATGTGTCCGCCCGTCCGTCCGTACGTACGTATGATATGCATTATGTACACATGTACAATTATATAGATACATGTGTATGTATGCATGTACATAAAATTTGTCAGGAAGTATGCAGATCAGTTTGTGGAATTTCGTTCCCAAACTTTAGTAACTGTGAATAGTTCCGAGTTTGTTGTTAAATAGGAGCATATTGCTAAATACAAATGGTTTATTCTTGCTTTCCATGTCCTTTATTTACAGACACTTAAAGTGTAGTGGTTGGAATTATCGCTGTAGTCCAACTAAAAGTAAAGCCGCGCCTCCTTGTTGTCCTTCTTATGACTGCCATTGCGACACGATTTGGAAAAGCCGCTGCCTCTGTCATACATCAACTCCTGGGACTTTGCAACCCTGTCCCGGATGAGACAACGAACGAAAGACATTCAACCTCGTTTTGTTCCTTTTTAATACATTGTGTAACAGACGCTGCTTAATTAGATTCTTTAAATGAGAGAACAAAAAAACAGAAATATACTGTAGCAGCTTGCGAAAAGGGATCTTTTCATTTCAAATATTCAAACAGAAAAATAAATAAAAACAAAATAAGACGCAGTATTCCAATTCCAAACGTCAAAGTCAAAGAATTTCCTCTTTCTTTCCTTTTGTTTTTAATTCTTCTTCATTTATTATTTTTTTCCTATTTTTCACCTTTTCGGTGCAATTCTGTAACCCTTTCCTTTCTTCACGTCTATCGAATTGAGACTCTATTATTAAACAGAACCTGATGCAATTTTATGAATCCCGTTTAATTTTTAAAAAATTATTCTTTTATTTCTGTCTTTTTTTAAACATTTTATATTTTCAGCATTAATCAACTTGCATATTATGACGAAAGATAACTCTGTAAAATTATTCAGGAGTGACCTCCCCTAGAAAATAACTTATTTTAGTGAAAAATTTTCCGAGAATGTACAGGTCACAAACAGAATAAAAACCGGCATCGGAGGGGGGATATATACTCTGCGCACACACAAGGATAAAATAAAATTTAATTCAATAATCTCAGACGAATTCCTATTTCAACAAATCGACATCAAAAGTTATTTCCCCTGCTTATCGTTTATATATATGTAAGAAAGAAAGAAAAAAAAAAAACAAACATTTTGATTCGCCACACCAACATTTAATGATTACGAGCCACTCACCCAAGGAATATTTCTGGAGAATTTGGGGAGACTCAGTTGAGCCATTTTCCAGTAATTTTACAAACACACAGACAAACAGACAAGGACACGCGGCTACAATACCCTGCTTTCGCATAGACGCGCAAGGTAATAAGCCGTACGTTACGTTCCCCAGACGAACTTTTGTTAAAGAAGACTGGCGGTGAGTGCAACATGATATCTAAGGTCTAGGTACTTAACCAGTTCTATAATTGTAAATGTATAACCGACACTTTCATCGTTTATATAGTGACCACCTCATACGAGGAGGTGCTGAAAAGTTCCTGGCTTTAAGGGGCAAGCGAAAGGCCTGGTTGGAGGCCCCACTTTCCGACTTCTTTTACAGGACTTAGAAAAACTGAAAGACCACTGCAATACGTGTGTGAATCTGGGAGGGGAATACGTTGAATAAAATCATAACTAACTGGGTCCCCTGCATTTTCTTTTAGCCAAAGCCAGGAACTTTACATTACACCGCTTATGTGTGTGTGGTTTGTGTGTGTATGTATATATATATATATATATATATATATATATATATATATATATATATATATAAAGTTAATCCAAACATGAAAACACAAAGAGATAACACAACAACACGCGAGGACGTGGAACAAATATAGTATTATTGGACAATCAGGAAAGAAGGGAAGAAGGAGGGTTTAACGTTTCGAGCGGAGCTCTTCGTCGGAAACATAGGAAAAGGAAAGATCCAGAGAAGGGAAGACAGAGGAAAAAAAATCGCCAACGGTACACACGCGGATCGTGCAGTTACATCTGGGCAACGAGGGTGTGGGGCCGACATAGAGGTAGTGAGCCCCTGGTAGTGGTAGATGGTGAGAGGTCTTCCAGGCAAAGAAATCTACGGTGAAGGGTCCAGAATCACACAAATCTGAGGAATTCCCTGATGTACCGTCTGCTCCGAGATTTATTCCACCCCTGGAAGATGACGTTTAGCTTTCTGAGTGCGGTTGTGGAAGTTTGTGTACAGCAGCAGTAATGCCTCAGATGTGAGAACTTTATACGTTGAGGAAGACGGAAAGAGAGTCAACAGAACTCGGTTTCACACGCGAACAGGGTTGAGCGGTGTCGTGGCTTGAAGTCCGTAATGTATCGACTCGAGTTCGAGTCGACAGAAAAGAGCAGTCAACAGGTGAGCAAGATCATCTGGCTCCAAGGTGAGCAACTGCCTGCGAGTCTGACAGAAGAGAGACCAGCATCACTGCCCATTGACGAGTTCAGTGATGACGAGGATGATACCATGTTGACCGTATCCTCTGGTGACGAGCAGTCAGACTCCGGTACAGAACAGAATACACCCTGCAGCCGTCTGGATAATGGGGCGTCATGTACCAACACCTCGACTCTTTGGTGTAGACGTATTGATAGATTAAAAATGTCATGGCGTATGTGTCGTGTAGAGGCAGTACGAGAATTTGAATATCTAGCGTTAAGTAACTTTGTTAATTCCAACAATGCGAGTAAGGGGTCCCGATGCTCACTATCATACTTTCAATCTAATCTTGCTTTGCAAGCTGCAGTTTTGCCAACAGGCCAAAGCTGTCACATGGTACGTAAACTCTTCAATTCGTCGTTGGTCTCTAAAAGCCAGTTTGCATTTATGTGACATTTTTGTCCCAGGGGCAAGTTGCCCTTTGTTTTAGTTGGAATCCATTTTTTGTCAGTTTCCATTTTTGTGAAGGTTGTGACGGGACAAGTCACCTTTAAAAGAAAAATTACCGCTTTAAAAATGAATTTTATTCGAATGAACGAAAGCGATATGGATTGTGTGTTGACAGATGTGAGCATCAGTAATGGAGGAAGGATTCCAATGCCATGGAATGGAAAATCAACATTTTTTTCAGTTAAAGGTGTTTTTCCATATTCAATAGAGGAGGATATGTCAATTAGTCAAAATGCTTCTTAAATTAGGGATCCAAACCTATCATTCTTACATACTATGATTATATTCAGTTTGACGAGCCGAATATTTTTGTGAAAGAATTTACACCGGAGCAGAAAGTCTAATTAAGACCTAATTAACGATCTAATTAAAGGGCTTCTTATTGTCTTCCAATACCTGGGATATTTCTTAATTTCTTCCTTCCATCTCAACTGGGTCTCAGCCATGTTTCTATGTTGCGTTCATCATGTAGCTTGAAAACAGTGTTTCTGCATGTTTCTCCTTAATTAGTATATAGTGATTAGTAGAAAACGCTTCTTAAATTAGAAATCCACACCTAAAATGGTTCTTAAGTGACATGAATAGATTCAGTTGGGTTTAGTGAACATTTTTGTGAAGTAATTGACGCTTGAGCAGAAAGTCTAATTAATTCTTAATTACGTGTCTAATTAAAACTTCTTAATTTGTTTTTCCATACCCATTTTTTCCTTAAGTTTTCATTTAAGTATCACTTGTGTCTAAGGAGTAATAGTCAATGTAATTTCTTACTGGAGCTTAAAGTCTAATTAAATTAATTATTTACGCAAGTTGATTATCTCATAATTAGTTAATCCATAACTAAGCATACTTAAGAACCACGTTTCATGGTATTAGGACCATTTGTACACATATTGTGCCCTGCTAGTATTTTGGAGCTTCAAGTCTGATCAAACCAGGACTGGCTGATAACTCAATTTCACACGCGAACAGCAAACCACACTCGATTCAAGTTCGCTAGCAGCAACAACTGAACAACACATAACAATATCTCCGCACGAAAATGTTTGTTTAAAAACCAACAGCAGCAGTAGCAGTTTTATTCCATTTAAATTGTAGAGAATTTCAAGCGTTATTTTCAATTAAGCAATCACGTGGTTGTTGCCTTAATTCTTCTGTGTCCTGTGTAAATGAGCCATGATGTCACAATTCTGCGAGTCACAATATGACGTAGTTTCTGATTGGCTGAGGTAACATTTTAACATAGACAAATGAATAAACTTAGATTTCGTGCCTTGTTTAAAACCAAATATCAGCAGAAAGAAGCCTGCGATCTCCACTTCTGAAGCAAACTTAAAAGTGTCAAAATATTATACACGAGTTAATATACTGGCAATTACTAATTGCCAATATTAATATTGGTTGTTGTATGCATGTGTGTGCTTTTTTTTTAATTCTGAAAGGACCGTGAAAATTACTTAAGATCTTCAGTTTCAAATAACTACAAGATAGAAGGAAAAAGAAATATTTGCAATATGGATATCAATAAACTCGTCGATTTGTTACGAGGAACTCTCGACCCGAGCCTCCGCGAACAAGCTGAAAGTGAGCTCCAACATTTTGATAAACTTAATGGGTTCGCGCCTGCCTTAATGATGACTATTGTCATGTCCGATAATCTAGAAATCACTGTCAAGCAAGCAGCTGTGTCTTATTTCAAGAACTTGGTGAAAAAATACTGGGATAATAGCGAGATTGAAACTGATTCTGCAACAACATTGTTTAGTATCAGTGAAGAAGACCGAGCAGCGGTTCGCCGACATATCATCGAAGCTATTATACACAGTCCCGATATAATACGCAGCCAGTTAAGTATCTCTTTAAGTATAATCGTAAAACATGACTACCCGAACAGATGGCCGACTTTCGTTGAGAAAATAGCTGCGTGTATTCTGTCACAAAACCATACGGCGTGGAATGGTGCTTTGGTAAGTTTGTATCAACTTGTAAAAGTACACGAGTCGAAAAAACCGAAGGACAGGGATATTCTTAACACGGCAATGGGTGTCGAACTGCCTTTAATATACAATTTGTTTGTAAAGATGCTACCCGATCCGTCCCCTATGTCTAGCATAATACAAAAACAAATACTAAAGATATTCTATTCATTCGTTCGCAAACATTTGTCGTTGAAAATAATTTCAAGAAATGTGTTCAATCAGTGGATGGAAGTCACTTGCCAAGTTATGCAAAATCCTGTTCCTGAAGGAGCCCATAATATAGAAGAAGACAAAAGACCAGATCTTCCTTGGTGGAAAGCCAAAAAATGGGCCGCAAGGATTTTAACCTTTACTTTCCAGAAGTACGGAAGTCCTGGTAAAGTAAATAGAGAATATAAGCAATTTTCCGAGTGGTATTTGAGAACTTTCCCACGAAATGTTATACCTATATTGATTAATATTTTAGGCAACAATGACGAAAACAATTATATAGCGCCGAGGGTTTTGCGCTTGATTCTAAACTATTTAAACCGTTCTATTAGTTATGCTTCGACTTGGAAATACCTAAAAAATTATACTGACAACCTTATTCAAAAAGTAATTTTTCCACTGATGTGGCACAGTGAAAAAGACAATGAGTTATGGAATTCAGATCCACACGAATATATTCGCAGAAAGTTCGACTTATCTGATATGTCTACGATTGATGCGGCAGGACGACTTTTCCATTCTTTAGCTGGCAAAAGAAGCGGGGTTCTTGAAAAAGCAATGAACTTCTGCATGACGATTCTTAACAAAAATGATGTGAGTCCTCAAGAGAAAGATGGTATTATGCATATGCTAGGAACCGTTGCTGATATTCTTGTAGAAAGTGATGTTTATAAGGAACGCATCGAAGCAGTTCTTGTCACCCATTTATTTCCAGAATTTCAAAGCCAACACGGATTTCTAAGGGCGAGGGCTTTCTGGACTCTAGATTTTTTTAACGGCGCAGTGTTGAAAAATTATAATAACTTATTGCGAGCTATAGAAATGAGCAGGGAGTGTCTCTGCAATGATAGTGAACTGCCTGTTCGTGTAGAGGCCGCCATGGCTTTGCAAATGCTAGTGACGAAATACGAGAAGGCACGAGAATTTTTGCGTCCTCATGTTCGACCAGTAATATTTGAGGTCTTACGAATAATTCGTGAAACTGAAAACGATGAGCTAACCAGCGTATTTCGCCGCCTGATACGCAAGTATGCCGACGACATACTTCCTGTTGCTCTAGAGATAATTACACATCTTGAACAAACTTTTAATCAACTGCTCAGCAGTAATGTTGATACTTCTGAAGACAAAGTAATCATCGGATTAGGTATTCTGTATACCATGGATACAGTTTTGGATGTTGTAAAAGGCAAAATTGAAATAATATCGCAATTAGAAAGCAATGTTTTAAATGTAGTCGTTTCAATCTTGCAACAAAATCTTATTGACTTTTACGAAGAGGTGTTTTCTTTAATCTACAATCTCACAAAAACCCAAATATCGACGAATATGTGGGAGATATTTAAGATGCTGTACCAGGCCCTTCGAGCCGAAACACTAGATTATTTTATTGATATGGCTCCTTGTTTACACAATTACATCACCGTTGACACAACAGCCTTTTTATCTCAACCCGAATACTTGGAAGCTGTCTACAATATGTGCAAGTCAATTCTGACTTCTGAAAAGATAGGTGAAGATTCCGAGTGCCACGCGGCCAAACTCATTGAAGTCGTTTTGTTGCAGTACAAAGGCCAAATTGATCATGTAGTTCCTTCTCTCATAGAACTTGCCGTGAAGAGACTGGCACGAAATATCGAAACGTTAGAATTGAGGGCAATGTGTTTGTTGATATGTATAGCAGGCTTATGTTACAATCCAGCGCTTCTGTTCAGTACATTGCAAGACATACAGCTGCCGAATCTATCTGGTCAAATTATACCCCAGTTCTTGACGACATGGTTGAACAACATTAATACTTTCCACGGGGTTCATGACCGGAAACTAAACATTTTGGGCTTGTGTACTCTAATTAACACACCTCTCAGAAGGCCCAAAGAAATTACAGAGTTGGGAGGGAAATTTTTACCGTCCATTCTCACCCTCTTCAAGGGTTTAAAACGATCGTATATTTTAAAGGCACAAGAAGTGGATTTGGACGAAGATAATGATCACGACAGTGCACGGGATGAGCTGGATATTCTTGATAGCGACGAAGATGAGATATTTGATAGCGACGACGAACACCCTGTTGACGATGATGATGACGGTGATAACGCGTACGATGATTTCTCTGACGACGAAGAAGATATCGATAAGGCGCTGGAAAATTACCCAACACTCATTGACAATGACATCTACAACATCGACGAATATATAATATTCAAAGACTGCATGGAAATTGTCATGACACAAGATTCTAACTGGCACCACCTATTGACGTCGGTTTTAAATGCTGACCAGAGGAAGAACTTAGAAGAAGTTTTTCATACCACAGAACAGAGAAAAATTGCTGCCGAATCGAAGAAAATTAAGCAGGACAGCGGCTATGCTTTTTCGAATTCCAATGTACCGTTAACATTCAATTTTGGTTCAAAGGGTCTCTAAATATTTCAGTGTCAAATAAATATGCTGAAAACAAATATTAGTTTATTTCTGGCCAGGAACAGAGCTCATGTGCGGCATTCATGCCTTTATCAAACGAAATTATCAACTTCAATTACAATAAAAATATCGTAACTGATGAAAGGAAGCCTCTATGCGGCCATCTGACTTGGTAAAGATGGCAACAAAATATCCGCAAAATGAAAAGCCAATCATCTTTTTAAAGGGAAGGCCGTATGGTATATCTAAAACTACTTTAGCCTATGTCTGAAATTAAGAGGAGGATGGTCATGGTTGGAATGCCTTTCATCAGAGATCTGCTCAATCATGGTTGGCATGGGGTTAAAAAAGACAACTATCGATGTAGGTGGAATGGAAATAGAAAATCAATCACAGTGGCATTTGAATTGAACTGATATACGTACATAGATATATGCAAACATATATATGCCATATACACACACATGCATATTATATATAGGCATGCATGCATAAAGGAGTGTGTGTGTTTGTGTGATACAGCAGCCAGTTCCATGCAAATACAATTATCCAAGATTTATGTTTTTCACGTATTAGACACTTAATGGTAGGTTCATTCTAACGATGGAGAAACCTCTCAATCAAAATCCTGTCTGCTATTCTCATGATGTAGATACAAACGTATACGTACGTACGTACGTACGTATGTACGTATGTACGTATGTATGTATGTATGTATGTATGTATGTATGTATGTATGTATGTATGTATCAGGGGCGTACACTCTCAGGTATGCAAGATATGTGTTGCATGCCCTGTGATTCTTTATTCATATCATCGGAATAGTTTCCGATGATATAAAATAGTTTCTTTGTTTCAAAGAATATCCGTCCAGTTGTTTTCGAAATATTTCGTCTCCCCCTCCCTCTCCCTCACTGACTCCTACTTCTGCTTTGAGAAGACCCGCATGACAGACACTTCCTCTCTCTCTCTCACTGACTCGACAAATTCATTGTGGTATGTCATGCTTTGAGAAGACCGCATGACACCCCTTCTCTGTTAGTGTAGAATTGTTGCTAACCTGGTCCCATTTTCTGACCGGAACAAAAGCAGTCCCATAATTCTTGAGTTTGCCAGCTGGCGGTAAGTTTGAATTCTTTTAATCCAAAACATCTGTTTGCATTATTATATTTTTGAAGTGTTCTGAAAACAAAAATATAATCTATATATATATATATTTCGTTTTTGGATTTGGTTTGCAAGATTCTTTACATGAGTTCGTGTGTTGAAGCATATTCTGTTGTGTCTGGGGAGAGTCATTTTCTTTTTGTGCCTTATAATGTAACACACACACCGCTAAAATTTCCACTTTTTTCTTATTTTTATTTTCCTAAAATTTTCGTTGCGTCTTGCAACCTTTTCAATAGTCTTGGACGAAAATTTTAGGAAAATAAAAATAAGAAAAAAGTGGAAATTTTAGCGGTGAGTTTGTTACATTATAAGGCACAAAAAGGAAATGACTCTCCCCAGACACAACAGAATATATTATATTTCATATTTCAGAAGTAGCTAATTAATCTTAAATTAATTTAACTAAGGTTATTTTTCCGTTTTGTTGAAATTGACTTCCAATTTACGCAGACACTTCCACGTGGGTTCTTATATAAGAGCAGCCATTTTTCGAAATGAGTGAAATTTGTCTTATAAACGATATTTGAGAAATAGTTTTTCGAAAAGAGATTTCGATGGAAAATAATTATAAATGGTGGGAGACCAACACCGAATTTACCTCATTTGCCAAGCTACAAGAAGAAAGTACTGACGTTTCGAAGAGCAAAGAATAATACAAACAATACACTTATTTCAGGCTCATCTCTACAAAGCCATTTTTTATTCCCTGCTTATTCTAGGTCATACGGGGGTGATTGCATATTCAGAATCTCCCATATGTACATTGTAGGAATACGAAAGTTTTTTACTGAAAAATTGTCGGGGGTAGGGGGAAGAAATTCATTGCATGCCCAGCCCCAGAAGTCACCGTACGCCACTGGTATGTATGTATGCGTTTGTGTGTGTGTGTGTAATCTAATCAAGCAATAAATGAAATGGCACTCTATATATCTCAGTATAGAATAAAATTAATTTTTACATTGAAAAGTTTGATAGTGACTTCAAAGTTCCGTTGGTGACAGGCTTCGTCAGATCGCTAATTCTGTAGTCTTAAATACCCGTTATATACTAGGGTCTAAATTAGTAAACAGTACAATCAGCGCCATTTAGATGCGGTTTATTATGCAATAATGCTTGGGAGAATGGAATAACTGGACTGAGTCGTCTAAATTTTTTTTTAATTGGAACAAAAGTATTTGAGTGGATGATGAAGAAAAGAAATATATATATGTGTATATATTCTTTTATTCTTTTATTTGTTTCAGTCATATGACTGCGGCCATGCCGGAGCACTGACTTTAGTCGAACAAATTGACCTCAGGACTTATTCTCTGTAAGTCCTAGTACTTATTCTATCGGGTCCTTTTGCTGAACCGCTAAGTTACGGGACGTAAACACACCAACACCGGCTGTCAAGCGATGGTGGAAGGGGGACAAACACAGACACACAACACACACACACACACACACACACACACACACACATATATATATATATATATATACATACATACACACACACACACTCATAAACGACGGGCTTCTTCCAGTTTCTGTCTACCAAATCCACTCACAAGGCTTTGATCGGCCCGAAGCTATAGTAGAAAACACTTGCCCAAGGTGCCACGCAGTGGGACTGAACCCGGAACCATAGGGTTGGTAAGCAAGCTACTTACCACACAGCCACTCTTTTGTGTTGCAAGGTTCATGATGTGAAATCATCTGTCGAAACAGATATTGTTCTATTTTGGGAGGGTCATTTTTTTCTGTTTTTTTTTCTATTTTTCTAAAAAAAAATGACTATCCTGAAATACAATATATATATATATATCTGTAAATGTAATATGTGACAATTATTCGGTAGCCAAGATAAAACTCCGAGTTTCGGATGCCGAGGTGGAAATCCACGCCACCATCTCTTCAGTTAGCCGGCCATCGGAAAAACGCTATGAAAAAATGACTGTTACGTTTTTGGTCCCCCCGAGACTACAGATAGAACTTGCTTTCTATATTGTGACCACGTACAAGTTTTTTTTATCTCATTATACCTTTAACTTTTATTTTATTTATATTTTTTATACATATATTTCTTACATATTATAGAGAATTTGGTTTATAGATATAATTTTTTACACAATTTTTTCTGTACTCTACCTTCCACCCTGCACTTATCCCTGTGCATATATACACGTGTATATGGAATCCTTTGTGTACGTGTGTGCGGGTATGTGTGTATATAGTTGTGTGCATCTGCGTATATAGACGTATTTTACTCAGTGTTTTTACACATTTTCCTGTATATATATATATATATATATATATATATATAATATATATATATATATATATATATATATATATATATATATTAGATGTATATGGGCGTGCATAAGGGTATGTGCGTATATAAACGTGGTTTACTCTTTGGATACTCCCTTATGTCTTTTTTCTGTATTGTTACCCTTAACTCTGTTTTTTCTTGTGTTTGTGCGTATGTAGACGTATTATGAACTTTTACTTTGAGTGTGTGTGTGTGGCTTTGTATGTATATGCATATACATTTGGCGAAGGATGTGAGTGAGGATGTGTACGTTTTTGTTGTGAGGGTGGATGAATGTATGCGTACGCACGTGGGTGTGCGGGCGCACTTGTGTAGGTATGAACAGGTGCGCTTACGCGAATGCTACGAACTTTTTACCCCCTTACCTTACTTAGCGGTCATTCGAATTGCGCTTTTGTCTAAATTAGCGGTCAACAACACAGTAATTTCCCGGTCATTTTTCATAGCGTTTTTCCGATGGCCGGCTAACTGAAGAGATGGTGGCGTGGATTTCCACCTCGGCATCTGAAACTCGGAGTTTTATCTTGGCTACCGAATAACTGTCACATATTACATTTACAGATAAATTCCTTTATTTACATAATATCAAGGTCTCTTTTTTCTTTTGTTATCTTACTGTTTTATCTCTCTCTCTATCTATCTATATATATATGTATGTATATATAAATAGATAGATAGACAGATATAGATGTATATCTTTACACACACACACACATGTAAGGTTTATTGAAACAATATTGAATCTTTATCTCACGATCTGAGTTTCACACGCCACTGCAATATTTAGAAGAGTAAGATCACCTGAAGATTGCAGTAGCATGTCACTCAAATTGCAAGAAAAACATTTAGTTTCAATAAATCACAATCACTGTAACAGGGTTTGGACACTTCTCTCTCATTCATTTAACACAATTCAACTTGTGTGTGTGTGTGTGTGTGTGTGTGTGTGTGTGTGCGTGTGTGCGTGCGTGCGTGCATGCGTGCTACACTAACATAAGTACATGTACATGGGATATTCAAATACAACACAAAACTTTCGATAATGAATTCCTCCCCACTTTCTTGTGCCACCAGGTCAACAAATGATGATTGGAGACTTCTTTGACAAATGTCCTTGTCATGAAATTTTCTTAACAGTCTAAATGCTTTAATCATTCTGCCAGTCCACTGCCCTAAATTGATAATCCATTTTATCAGCCTTTGAAAGAATCAAACGTAAATGTAATAATCTCAACAGGATTTGGATCCTGAACGAATCAAATTCTATAGTTTGTCTGGTGCTCAATGATTCTATTTTTGGGTGAAATGTACTCAGGGATGCATGTTGCAGGTGAACAGAGTGGACGCTAGCATACAAATTGTGATTAATTTCTATTTCATTAAAATATACTTTCACACAACGAAATAATTATGTAGCCAACAGAGTATTATTTCCTCCATAGCCAACGAGGAAATTGTTTGTATAGCTAAAGGGAAGATCGTCTGTAGAGGCTATTGTTTGTGTAAACAACAGTTCACATAGCCAAGTTATTTCAGTATAGAAGATGAATGGATACACTTTATATGGTGTATCAGTAAAAAATAATTTGGCTGGAATCCCTTCCATTAGAAGTCCTCTGTTTAATCTTTACTGACCTTTGGCTCAACAAGAACTCTGTCTACTTGCATCCATATCTAAATTGTCAATCTGTCTCCAAGATAAGATTCCTAGAACTCATTTACTTCCACAGTATATCCTTTGAAACCCTCTCCTCCATATTTTGTTCTTTATAAATTCAATTTCCTACCAACCCTTATTCTGTGTCATCAACTTTCTATCAAAATCTTCTCCACTTTTCTCCCCTCTTTATTCTGAGTATGATCTTTTTACCAGCACATTTTCCTCCTCTTCTGTGAATTTCTAACTTTTATTAAGACCCTTTCTCCTCTTTATGTGCTGTAACCTTCAATATTCTGCCTTTTCTCTCTTTTTTTAACGCTTTCTGACAATGAATTTTCTAACAACATACTTTCTCTCTCTTCTCTACCTGTGAAGATGCATGACTCAGTGGTAAGAGCATTGGGCTCACAATCACAAGGTAGTGAGTTCAATTCTCAAACTGAGCTGTGTTGTGTTCTTGAGTAAGACACTCTGTTTTATGTTCACTCAGCTGCAGAATTGAGTTGCAACATCACTGGTACCAAACTGAATCAGCCTTTGCTTTTCCATTGGATAACATCAGTGGCATGGAGAGGAGGGGAGTCTGGTATGCATGGGTGACTGCTGGCCTTACATAAACAAACTTGTCCAGACTTGTGCCTCAAAAGGAAACTTTCTCGGTGCAATCCCATGATCATTCATGACCCGAGGGGGTCTTTATTCTACCCACTTCTCAAAATGTAGGTTGTTCAACCACAATTCAACCTAATAAAATCTTTTCAGCTATTACCAACCTGAGTTTATTTAAAACCACATTATCCAAAGTGTGTCTCCATTTTTATTTAAGACAGTGGATGCGATTTGAAGAAAATTTGATTACACAGTAAAATTTCATAGACGTGCAATTTATAAGTGATTTCAGAGAACTTTCTCAGAAGGCAGTTAAAAGTTGGACGAACTTTAGGAATTGAAACAAAAAGAATTAAAAAATGAAATTTTTTGTGATTATTCTGAAGTGAATAAAATACTTGTAAAACCAACAGATATAAAACTTCCATTGTCCAATACTTTTATGCAGTTGCACAACCAATTATGTCTGTTTCTATTTCTATTAAGTTTCTGCATTACCATCAAAAGCTTACGATCTTTGATCACCATCACCTCACCACATACCCTACAGATAATTCTAGAAATTTTACTTTCATGAAGAAATTCAATGACATTATTCATAATCAATATGAAATTTAAGGGTGATTTTAAAATTTTAAGTTTACATTTATTGGGTAACAATAAACAACTGAAGTATTCTGTAAAGTTTTCTAATTTAGGCAAATGGTCAGCAATTTTGAGGGCAGGGGTTTAACGAATACTATCAACCCTGAGATAGTACTTTATTTTCTTGACCCTGGAGGGTGAAAGGCAAAGTCGACCGTGGCATGATTTGAACACTAAAGTATTCATTAACGAAACCACCAATGCATGTTTAGTATATTTGTTAGTCCTGTCTTCTTTTCTAGTTGTTCTCAATGTCCAGTAGTTGTTAGGGATAGCTTTTATTTAAGTTGAATTTTCTTTCCTTTAAATAACCAAAGTTTCTAGAACCCATTTGGTGGGAAAACTTGCTCTTCTCTGAAATTGCTGCCTTAGCCATAAATAAGTCAGCCAGTACTGACTGGTCAAATCCTATTCATATTGGCATGGGGACAATGTTATTAAGTTGATCTCAGCTTGACTTTTACTTTTGTCTAACAGAAAATAGTCACCGGAAATGTCACAGCTCATTTAAACATCATCATCATCATCATCATCATCAGTGTAATCGTTGTTGTCGTCATCGTCGTCGTGATGACCACCAGCATCTTGTTTTAGCATCCACTTTTCCGTACTTGCATGACGTCAGATGGAATTCACTGAAGCAGATTTTCTGTGGTTGGATGCTCTTCCTCTCACCAACCCTGGCTTGTTTCCAATCAAGGCATTATTTCCCCCATAGCTGGACATGTTTTTACATGAACTAAACTGTTGAGAGTAACTCTCTACAGCAGTTCATCCGCACACAATGTCTTGGCCCCAAATTAGATATGGACCCTTTAACCACCCTCAACTTCCTTCACTGCTATTGTGCTCTCATAGGTCCTGTGGGAGGGGATAGGCTAACCACTTGCTGGCGGATTCTTGATGAGATACTCTTTACTTGTTTCAGTCATTTGACTGCACCATGCTGGAGCACTGCCTTTAGTCAAGCAAATCAACCCCAGGACTTATTCTTTGTAAGCCTAGTACTTATTCTATTGATCTCTTTTGCCGAACCGCTAAGTTATGGGGATGTAAACACACCAGCACCGATTGTCAAGCGATGTTGGGGGACAAACACACACAAACATATACACACACACATACATATATATATATATATACGACAGGCTTCTTACAGTTTCTGTCTACCAAATCCACTCACAAGGCTTTGGTCGGCCCGAGACTATAGTAGAAGACACTTGACCAAGGTGCCATGCTGTGGGACTGAACCCAGAACCATGTGGTTGGTAAGCAAGCCACTCCTGTGCCATATGTGCAGGTTTGTTAGCTTTTCAGTATCCATGTTTCATCATTGGCACTAAAAAGCAATAGAAAGAAACAACAACAGCAACAATAATAGAAATAACAACAACAATAACAAAAAAAGTTACATTTTGATGATTGCTGGTATTTTTTTTTAATATTTTATTCTCAGAATGAAGGTGACATAGCATAAATGACAATTTTTAACATGAAAATAAATTTACAAGTCTGAATGAGTTAAGTCAATTTTTCTAGTTGACAAATTCAATGTCAACAAACCAATGTCAACAAACCAATGTCAAGGACAATTAACCTTTATTTCAATTCATAGGTCGTTATTATTATTATTTATTATTTTTTTTTTGCTTTTTAACATTTTTATTTTTCACCTAAAAAACTATAAGTTTAGAATTCTTTTCAAATAAAACAGTATTCTGCAGTTTGTGCACTAATTCTGCAGTTGGTGCACTAATATCAACATTTTTGGAGGGAAATCATTTTTCTTCTTTTGAGGGGTGGGGGACAGATATATGAAGTTTTTTTCTTTTTTTTAATTATATATTTTAAATCATTACATTTTAATTTAAAGCAATTATAATTTTTAAAATCCCTCTCATAATTTCTTAAATTTACAGTTGATACATTTTGCCATGTTGAGGATGAAGACATCAAAAACAGAGAGAGAGAGAGAGAGAGAGAGAGGAAAGAAGAACTCACACACATAGATACATACATCATATATATATATATATGTATGCATATATATATGCATAGATCTGTGTGTAGGTATGTATATATATATGTATGCATAGATCTCTATGTGTATGTGTGTATATATATATATATATATATACACACACAGACATACATATATATACATACATATATTTATACATATGCATACATGTAAAATATATAAATATATATATTGTACAAGTATAAAAATATAATATATACACATATACATATATTTATATAATCATATATATATGTATATATATACACACACATATACAAATACACACATACATAAACATATACATATATGTATACACATATACATATATACACACACACACAAACAAATATACATACATACATATAGATATATGTACATACACATCCTACACACAGCTACACATCCAGTAACACAGGCCTGTCTATGTACAGACGTCTACCCCGGGCCTTCCTCTCAACATGGCTTTCTAGATTGGCCTTCAACTTCAACAAGATACACATCTCTGCTGTTTCAACAGTTTCTCTCCCCCCCCCCCCAAAAAAAAAGGAGAAAAAAAAAACCAAAAGAAATTTTGTGCTTTGTTCCCAAAACCTTTATCGGGGGAAATGACCTCCAAAACTAATTTAGAATACATTGTACAAGAAGAAATATAAACTGTAAATATAAAATAAAAATTAAAACACAAAATGCATTTCATTATTTTATAGATTGATTGATTGATTGATTTGTGTTTTGTTCACAGTGTGAAGTTTGAAGGCAGGGGAAAGAGCACGGAACTTTCTAGATATATAAAATTCTGTCCAGGTGGACATAGGACAATTGCCTGTGGAATGAGACTCCAAGAAAGGGAGGTGGGGCAGACATATGAGCGAAAAGCTAGACATGTTAAATTGAAGGACGACAGCCTGGGAAAAATTTTATAAGGGAATTTGAAAAGACCCTGCCCTAAGAAAGGGTAACTAGTTTTGGTCCAGTATTATAAGCACACATACATACAGAATTATTTACAAATGGGGGAAAAAGCCCAATACTTCTGTGTGTGTGTGTGTGTGTGTGTGTGTTGTGTATTTTACTCTTATAAAGTTATTGGACTCAAGTCATTTGGAGCACAATTTTCAAAAGTTTCAGTTGCCATATCAACCCCAGTACTTATTTCAGTCTAAAATTGATTTTATCAGTCTCTCTCTCTCCATTTATATATATATATATATATATTCAACATTGCAACTTCCCACTACTTTTACTCTGAATCTTTGTGTTGCCATCTTCTGTTTTATTCAACTGCAAAAGACTTGCATTCAACAACTCTGAAGAAACAGAAATGCAAAACAGATGGTCATGGTGGGAAAGCTCAGCTTCCATTCTTCACTTGGTTGAGTTTTGAAATATATCTATATGTGTGTGTGTGTGTGTGTTTGTGTGAAGACATCTATTAGGATAATAGAAGCATGACCCTGAATTACAAGTACCCTAATATTAATTTTATCAACTCTTGAAGAGTTGATAAAGAGCCAAAACAGATAACGCAATGGATTTTGCCAAGTCCCCTCCCCACATTGGCCAAAACCTAAAAGCCTCCCTAAAAACCATATAACATTAATAATAATAATGATTTGATTTTATAGTTTAAGACCATGGCTAAATTTCTAAAGGTAAGTCAGAGAGCATAGTTAATTGGATCAATTCTAGTCTGGATGCAGGTGAAAATGTGAGATAGGAGGAGTAATAAGTATTGGTAAATTATTGAAGCTTATATAATTCTCAGAAATGAAAAGCAACGTGAACACAAGTGAGACTTGAAACCAAGAACAGAAAATAGCCCAATGGTATTTCGGCCAGGCCTTTACAGATTCTGTACTCTGGTAATATTAATGTTTCTAACATAGGCCCAAAGCCTGAAATTTTACAGGGAGGGGAATAATCAATACCACCCCTAATACTTGACTGGTGCTTTGTTTTATTTACATCAGAAGGATAAAAAGAAAGTTGATCTTGGTGGGATTTGAACCCAGGATGTAAAGAGCTGGAACATGCTACATGATATTTTGTTTGATGTGCAAACAATTTTTCCAATTTGATGCCTGTAGGCCATAAATCTTGAGGTTTAGCTCCAACTGTATCCATCCTAGTATCCAATAAGGTACATTATTTTAATGATACAAGGTGACTAAATGCCACAAGGCATTTCATTTATGGCGCAAACCTCTTCTCTTGACTTACTGCTCTATAAAAATAGTAATAATAATAATGATTTGGAACATAGGTCGAAGGCCCACCTGTTTTAGGTTACAAGAGGGTTTGTAATTAATTGCAACAACCCCGGTGTTCAACTCAGTTACTGTATGACATCCACATCTCAGGATGATGAAAGGATGAAAGCAAAGTTGAATTTGAGAACAGGAAGAGACATGATGACAATAGTTTCTTAGACTGGCACAAAAGGCCACAGATTTTAAGGAAAGGGGCAGTCAATCAAATCAATTCAGTAGGTACTTATATTATGCACCCAAGAAAAATAAAAGCAAACTAGATCCTGGTGGGATTTGAACTCAGACTGTAAAGAAGTATAACCGAATACTGCAAGGCATTTTGTTCTACTAATTCTGTCACTCCATTGCTCTTTCTAACAACAACAATAATAATAATCCTTTCTAATATTGGTACAAAGCCTGAAATATTGGGGGATGGGGTGGAAGCTGGTTGATTACATCAACCCCAAAAGAATAAAAGGCAAAATTGACTTCAATAGAATTTCAGCTCACAGCATAAAGAGCTGAATAAAATGCCGCTAAACATTGAGACTGGTTTGGTAATGATTCTGCCAGCGCTGCCGTCTTTAAAATAGTCTCTAATATTAATAATTGCTTCTAATACATGCACGAGGCCTGGTATTTGTGGGGAGGTGTGAATTGGTTAAATCAACCCCATTACTTAACAGATACTCTATTTTATTGACCCTGGAAGAATAAAAAGGCTAAGTTGACCATGACAGAATTTAAACTCAGAAAGTAAAGAGCTGTAACTAAGTATCACAAGACATTTTGTCCGGTGCTCAAACAATTCTGCCAATAATAACGACTAACGACTGTCGTTTATTTGTAAAGCAACAAAGTGTAATGTTAATTATTGTTTTCTAGGTTTTGATTTTAACAGTGAATTCAAAACCTATAAAACTTAGTTCAGTTATGTTACATTTTGGTTGGTTTTATAGAAAAGAGAGAGGAAATATAACATATTTGTTCATTTCATTTTCAATTTCTCACATTGAAATTTGTGAGAAAATGAGTGATTTGGTGGGAGTGAGGAGAAATGACAAAAAAAACAAAATCAAAGCAAACTCAATAACACACACACACACACACAGACATACATGCTCACACACACAAAACTCAAAAGGACAAAATGCAGCTAAAAAAATAATTTTGCATGATTTTTTTGCTTGTTTTTCTTTTTAACTTTACTTTTAAGATTTGATATGTTTAACTCCAAAATCAAAGAAAAATTCTCAGGTGGTAAGAATAATAATAATAATGATAATAATAATAATAATAATAATAACAACAACATTAAAAAAACAGTAAATTTTACAAAAATGGAAATAAAATAAAATGGTAATAAAAATTAATTTTCAAATAAAAGAGAAGGGGTCGGCAAAAGCCAAAATATGAAATGAGTTCAATTCACATGATGGGTTTCATAAAAAAAAATTCTCTTCTTTTTAGTAACCATTTTACAAAGTATTGTTCATTTGGGCTGTTGTTGTTGGTGGTGGTGGTAGTAGTAGTAGGAGGAGGAGGAGTAACAGAGGATATGTTTCATACTTTTGGTATTTTGTAATTTTAGCTTTTGGGTTTTCAAACAGAGAATCAGTGGGTTCTAATTCTGCACATACCAAGTTCACACAGACACCCTACCCACTGCTCTGTTCTCTTCACCCACAACAAATTAGTTTCTTTTGATTCTGTACAGACAGCAAAGACATTGTCTTCTTCTATACACAACATTATTCTACATAACTACTGTTTTTTTTAAATGATTGCAGTCAAGAAGACTGAAAAGCAAAAGGATAAAAGAATATATATATATATATATATAAATGAGTAACAAAGATGTAGAGGTGTTGATTCATTATGGCCGTTTCAAGCAAGTCCTTGAATTGATTAATGAAAACATTACATCATTGCAAAGAAACCATTTTCATCAGATGACTGCATAGACTTCAAATACAAAGGTTAGGTTATCCTTTGTGTGTGAAGTCTTTGCTGTCATCTGATGAATATGGTTTCTTTGCAGTGGTTTAATGTTTTCATTAATCAATTAAAGCAGTCACTTGAAACGGCCGTAATGAATGACACCTGTAAAATCTTTGTTATTCATTTATATTTTATTCACCTACCCTGGAATCTGCACTTTGGAAATATTAGAGAAAGTATTTTTTTATATAAAGTACATGTCTGAACAACCAAGAGCAGATATTTTCACTAAGTTGGGTCATGTTATCTGCATCCATTGCAAGAATATCAAGTGCAACAAACGCTTCTGCACAGAGTTTGTTATTCACCTGATATTGTTTGGGTGTGCAAATTTGATCAACCTAACAAGGGGCCTCAATTTCAGTACCTAATTCAACCAAATCTTAATTATATTATATTTATACTAAACAGTAGAGCGAGTTGCTACATCAAAATGGCAGGTGAATGTTACTACTATTTTAACCCCAGGCAAATTCTCTGCCAGCTGGTTCTCGATGCAACATTCTGCATCATTCAACAAAATTTGGTCAGAATTGTTAATTGGTGGTAGGGGTAAAGGTAATAAATTAAACAAAAAAAAAAAAAAAAAAAAAGAAAAAAAGGGGCAAGCCAAAGCTACAAAGAATTGGTTTTACATTTTACAAAAATTTTTTCTCCATATATTTGTGTGTGTGTGTGTGTGTGTGCACACACGCACACACAATTTTATTGGAGTTGAAACTTCACAAACTGTTATTTGTGTTTCACATAACCATGATAAGACAGAAGTGAACTTTTAAAACAACACATTGTATTGTTCTAAAAGTTTCCTTCTATCTGACAATCAGCAACGTGAAACATGGAGTGATAATTTCTGAAGCTTTTCCGTTTCATTTAAACTCGAAACTTTGTTATTCAAGTGCTCTTTTCTCCATTTTACTTCGTACATACATGCTGATACAAGTATCTATCTATCTATCTATATATATATATATCTACTTAAATCAAATATACACATACACATGTGGGCTACCTTCACACTGCTCTTTCAAGCCTGATATTTCCATGTGTTATGGAAAGTCTTAAAAGAAGTTTACCTTTAAAACTCCAGCTTCTACTAAAGTGGATAATTCTTTGATAGTATTAGCAAGCTAATGTTCTTTGAGTATCAATGATTTTAATCTTGGTGAAATTGGGGAAAAAAACAAAAAAAAAAAAAATTGTTTTTTCTTTAAAATCAGAGGAAGACATGTGTAATATGAGTGTGATGGGATATAAAGGAGGATGGGACAGATGAGATAAGAAAACAAATTAAGTTAGAAGGAGAGAAAAGAGAAGAGGAAATAGAGTAAAGATAAAAAAGTGAATCATAGATGGCTTTGCATGCATCTGTGTGGTTTTGTCCAGTAAAGGTAGATTCCCCCAGTTCTGTACTAGATGCTTTACAAAGTGCTTGCATTTACTGAACACCAGATCAGAGATGTTCAGGAGATGCAAGTTCTTTGAACAGCTACTATTATGGAACTGAGATAAACCACCTTTACATGACTAAAATCATATTTGCCCTTTTTCCTTTTCCAACCTCCTCCTTCTTCTTATTCCTGTAACTTACCTTTTGTAATATCCACCCACCTTCCCTTTCCGCCACTGTTTTCACATTCCCCACATAATAGGAATTGATGTATGAAACGCCTTTAACTCATTTTAGTTACACATTTGTACTTCCTCAATTAAACAGAAACCTTTTTTTGAATTTCTCCAAGATTAAAACAATTGACAGTCAAAGAACGACTCATTACTATTGAAGAGTTATCCAATTTAACAGCCGCAGAAGTTTTAAAGGAAAATAGTTCAAAATTCTTTCCATAATTACCATAAATATGGAGACAGGATTCAAAAGAGCTGAGTGACTGAAATTTCAAGTAACTCACTTGTTATGTTTATTTGATTTACATTAAGTCTCAGCACCAAGGCTAGGCTTTTATCGAGCATGATATGAGATGAGATGATATCTGATATGTAATTGTGTTTATGTGAGTGTGTGGATATGATTTTGTTTTAATTCAGATCCAGCTGATATTTACAAGTAGAAAGGAAAGATTAACTAAGTTAAACTATTTAATCATTATTATGAATCTTTTATTATTAATGAGCATTAAATATTTCCATCTTGATTGTTAATTAACAGAATAAAATAAAATTTGGGGGTTTTAATTTTTTAAATTCATGCCAATACTACAGAGATAACGGTGTATTTAGATAGCTATCTATTTAGCTGTAGACTATCTGCATATGTAGAAACATATACAGATAGTCGAATAACTAGATTTACAAGTGAATCATTAGGACCAGAGGAAATTGGAAATGGTTTACTTCAGCAAATAGAGAAGTGAAGAAAGTTATGAAGTGGAATGAATTAGTCTGTTGTAAAGAAGTTTACAGTTATGGGATGGCCTTATTTTTCTTTCATCCTCCGTTGATGAGGATTTTTTCCTGAATGAATCATCTTCTTTGTATCTAAATCATTAAGTCCACTTTATGAAGTGTGTATGTATGTATATATATATATATATATATATATATTATATATATATATACGGAGAGTGAGAGAGAGAGGGTTAGCTAACTAGATAGTATGATTCTAAAATAGGTAAGTAGGTGGTTAGCTAGCTAGGAAGCTATTTAGATAGTTGTCAGCTTGATAGATAAGTAGGTAAATAGATATTGATAGCTAGTTAGAGAGGTAGGTAGGTAACTAGCTAGCTGGCTGGCTAGTTAAAGATAGATAGATGCATATATATCATCATCATCATATATATATATATATATATATATATACACACACACACACAAGTAGAAATCAGCATGCTAGGTAGCTAGCAAGATTAATATAAGTAAATTAGCTATTCAGACACATGGGTAATCAGCTCTATAGGTCAGTAGGTGGATAGTTTGATATTGATAAATGCAGATAGAAATGTAAACAAATAGGTAAGTAGTTGCCTATCTAGTTGAGAAGCTAAAAAGATAGTTAGATAGTTGGCTACCAACTTAGTCAAATATATAGAGGGTTAATTAGCGATAGAACTAGCTAGATAGGTACAGAAAAGTAGAAATGAAATATGGATAGATTAACAGAATGACGGATATAGTTAGAAAACTTGTGAAAGAGAAAATAAAAAGTGGAAGCAACTCCATAAAATAATGTGTAGTGTGATATGTTTAGTTTGTGAAAGCAACTGAGGATTATGGGTCCTTATGAGATCAGAATACTGGAGAAAGAAAGTTAACTTGTAAAAAGAGGAAAAGAAAATGAAAAAGAAAAGACATCTGTATTTGACTGTACCAGCAACAGCAGCTTAAAAACAGGGAGAGGGGCTAAGAGCAGGCGTCCTAATATTTAGGCATTTGTTTTCTTTCAAAATTCGCTCTTTGTATAGACCTCGTAAATTTTTTGTAATTTTTCTAAATTTTTGTTAAACATTTTCTTTTATTTCCACATCTGTATCACTCACGTTTGGAACTTCACTGATTCCAAAGTTACTGAAGAGAAAAAACAAACTCTAACGTACAACCCCAGTAAAAAACAAACTGTTTGATCTTGACAGTTTGGTTTCTTGTCATTATTGGTTTGAAATGTAAAGTTGTCGTCAAGTCAGTTGCCTTGTCATCACTGAAATTCATCGTCTGAGCTCAAAAGTGTAGTTTTTTCATTGAATTTCATCTTGTTTGGAGTGGCTCCGGTCGGTGGCAGCGGCCTGGAAGTTGGGATGGCCCCATTCGGATAAGGAGTCTGCTGTTGATAAGGATACTGCTGGTCATATGGCCAGCTGGGCTCAGTGCCCTCTTCTTCATGTGGGATCTTCATCCCTTGTTGAGTATACTGCTGATACTGTGGGTGGAAGTTGTGTATCGCATCCTGCATAATGTCGCGTGGATTCATCGTCTCCTTCAGGCTGCTCGAAATGCTCTGCAGCGACACCGTGCGACCATGGGTTGATGAGGGGCCAGAACTGTAGATCATGTGTGGGAATGCAAAGCGCAGTGCAATGGCGGCAAATACCATCTCAATGCAGATGAGAAAGTTCTGCCAGCCAGCTGACACTGTACCCACACCCGCTTTAAGGATACCGTCTTCAGAGAAGATCGGACTGATCAAATCAGCCTTTTCAAAAACAGCAAGAACCACTCCTGAATGAAGAACGGGTAAAAGAGAAAGTAAATAATTAATCATTTTTGTGATAAACGAAGATTGTTGTGTTTCATTAGTCCTAGACTTATTAGTCCTAGACTTATTAGTCCTAGGTTATTATCAAATGCACTAAAAATTCCAAACACATGGAGGTGATGCTGTAGTATGGCCTTTGCTGTGATGGCTGAAACAAAGTCAGAAACTAAGAGAATAATGGTAAATGATTGTGAGATAGAAAAGTTGATGTAGGTTATGGCTGTGAAGTTAAAAACATTGCTTCATAATCAGAAGGGATGGCCTCGAGTTTCTCAATTGTTTGAATCGATTTTGCAATTGGATTTAGTGTCTTCTATTCACTGCATGTTGCACACAGGTAACCACTGCTAGGTTGCCATCTTCTTTCACCACAATGGAGACCCAGAGTTTGACCTCCCAGCACAGCACCTTGGACAAGTGACATAATCCAATATAATCGGTCCATCATCTGGGATTTTAGAATCTTTAGAAGAGAACTCATCTTTGTAAGCATTCAGGCCATGTCTCTAGTTTGAGGGTAAATCCAGTATCGTTGTTTACCCTGTCTCCTTCTGTGGTAACCTAAGAGCCATAGTGTCTTCCTCCTTCCACCTCCTAGTTTCAAAGATTCTGGTTTTAGACACTACCCTTCCTCCTTTGACTAAGCCATTAACAAAAAGAGAAAAGAAAAAATGAATTTTCACCAAATCATCATAAATCATAATTATTATTGAAATGAAAAAAAGAAACAGTGTTATCAAACAACAACAATACACAAAATACAAAAATAAATTAAATATTATTAAGTAAGATGAAATTTACAGTTGACCCTTCTTATACCGTCCCAAGACCATCTCTGATTCTATCATTGAAGAAAACTGCTTTAAAGGGTTTCAAACTTAAACAAACCCATTATAATTTTATGCGAGAACTTTTGTTTAACAATGTTCACAACGTCAAGTAAATAACAATGGAAAACCAGTTATTTTATTACTGGTTTTTCTAATTCTCTCTAAGTTCTATTTTCTAAATTGAATGAAACACAAGGACGGTGTATTTCAGTAGAACAATGAGAGTGGAAAGATAAGAGAGATAAATTGTTGAAAGTCTGGTAAAAATAGTGGCCGGAAACAAAACAGGTGAAGAGCAAAATGGAAACTTACCTTGCCAGAAAGACAGAAAGATTACTGATTTAACAGTAAAGAATTTCAAGACAGGTTCAAATGGACTCAATAGTTCTTTGGTAGCAAAGTAAAACAGGAACAATCCATAAAGTGCCAATGTTATTGAAATATTATAAATGATTGTAATATACAAGTAACCACTAGCTGGTCTGCAAGAGTGAAAAACAAACAAACAATTAGATTGGAAATTTGAGAGAGATCTCGTTATTATAAATAAGAGCAAACATCTGATTGGACAATGTGTCACTGCAGCTTCTGCTGCTGCTGCTGCCAGAGTAATGAGTAACTGTAAGAATGGTTGAGTAGTTAGGAAGTTTACTTTGCAATTCTGCTACCCTGGGTGGTTTGATCCCATGGCATAGAACAGAACCTTGGGCAAGTATCTTTTTTCTATACAGCCTCAGGTTGACTAAAGCCTTCTGAGTGAGATTTTGTAGACAAAAATGCTGAGGAAGCACATTTTGTATATTTGTTGGAAACCTGTATCAGTTCAGAAAAAAAAAAAAAATCTAATAAAACCGTTTTTGAGCTAAGGTACTGCAGAATATTTGCTTTGCCCAAATTGCAAAGTTCTCTCCTCACTCTTAAGTGCACTGACCAAGAAATTGGCTCTTTGGGAACCTAAAATAAACAGTTCTGCTGTTTAGTGTTCACAAAATATATTTAAAAAATGTTATTTAGCCCCTGGTCAGCCCTGACTGAGCAGGCTAATAATAATCAAAGGCTAATAATCCGTGACCCTACAGATATTCTTTTTTTGTTGGTTTTTTTTTTTTTGGTGGTGGTATCAAGTACTACAATATTCAATGTGTACTTCTTTTCAATTGTGAAGACAGTAACATGTAGTTTAAATGATAAAATAAGTTGCTATTTCTAGCAGATTACACAATCATATATATAAGAGAACAAAGTGTATGTACACCACTATATATATATAAAATACAAAAAGGGACAACAAAACATCCAGATAGATGATACAAAAAAACAAGGACGAGTCATTCGAAGTTTTCTATCTTCAGTCAAGAACTGGATCATCCTTGCAATTTCGGCTGATTAATCTTGAGATTGCTCCAATCTGGCCAGCCCCAAGGAAAAACTAAGCTAAGAGCATTAGATTCCTAGGAAAAAAGCATCGAATGTATAAGAAAACAAGGACGGAAAAACAGACGATGTTACACGAATATAAATACAACAACAACAACAGCAGGAGGAGGAGGAGGAGGAGGACATAACAAGAGGTGTCTTTTGACTGGGGACGAATTGAATTCAAAACAATGTTATTCTATTGTTGCTATAATGAGAATTTATTTATTTTTATTCATACTAATAAAGTATATTCAATTTCGTTGTGATTTTTATTTGGTGTACCACAAAATAAATTCTCCTCACCCTGTGTTGTTGGAAGGTAAAAAAGTTTGGCAGACACTGATACAGACAGAAAGACAAACAGACAGATACTGAAAAAAATAAAAAAAGATAACTTACGAAAAATTACCGTCCTTGTAGAGTCCAAAAGACTGTAGAATCAAAGTTATAACAGCCATAACAGGTTTGATGATACAAAACTGTAAAGTAGCCTGGAATAGAACAACAATAAAATAAACATTTTATACACGGATAATTAACTCTAAAATAAGAGAAGTGAGATTGTTATGTGCTCAGGTACTGAATTCACGAGAAGGTTTTCTTTCGTATGGTATAAAAATCTCGAAGAAAACCCGTTCTTTTCTAAGTGAAAATTAACAATAAAATTTTCACTTTTATATTTCATACCAATTATCTGACCGGAGTGGCTGTGTGGTAAGTAGCTTGCTTACCAACCACATGGTTCCAGGTTCAGTCCCACTGCGACGCACTTTGGGCAAGTGTCTTCTACCCTCATTGATTTTTATATCAAAATAAGTAAAAAAAACAGTCCTCTTCATGATTGAGTTTTAGTGCTGCAGCACACTGAACTAGAATGAGGGCTACTGTTCAGCAGTAAAAAAAAACAAAACAAAAACAGGACTAAGTTTGTGAATGGGTGGAAATACTAGGGTGACTGAGGGACCATGGCATGATAGACGAGTGTTGGATCTTGATCATAAAGTTCACATGCAAAACTTTCAAATGATATTTAATTGTCCATGGAAAAAATGTATTTTGACATGAAAATGATGAAGCAAAAAATGTGTTTTTGCTTGGTCAAACTGTGCTTGACTCCCTTCAACGGAGCTCTTTAGTGATACCCCCTAAAATTCTACTGACTGAGCTACTAACCCACAACAATGCCACACTCTACCATTTATGGCATTAAATACAATGAACTGATGTCAGTGAAGATATTGCACTGCACTTTGCCGCCAGAGAGATGACAGCTTCCTGCCAACCATTCTGTCCAGGCACATGGGCCTAAGAAGAAACAAAGAACTGGTATTGCTCCCTCAGCATCAACTCCATGTGACCGGAGCCGACCATCTAGAAGCCATCTTGAATTCGTCTCGGATCCCTTGCTCTTTTCCAGATACCTGACAAGATAGGTCCATTTTAGGGGCCTATGAACCTTTAAATCATAAGAAACCGAGTCAAACTGTTATAGATCTCTGTTGGATTGGGGATGATCAAGGGATTAAACAACACTAATAATAACAGCCACTAATGCAATCACTCAGTCTGCTCAAAAGAGTAGTTAAATGTCCCTCAATCACACCCTACCGTCTGAAATAAAGAAAGGATGTATTAGATATATATGTAGTGGTAGATGTTTCTGATCCTATCTTTGCTGGATTTTGAGTGAACTGAAGCTTCTCATTGCTGCTCACCACCACCACCACCACCACCGTCACCCCTTCCTACCTTTGGGGAAATGATAGATAACAGACTCCTTGTTATCATCCTTTCCTCCAATCTCCTTCCTCCTCCTCATCATCTCTCTCATCATCGTTGCCATCTTTCATATGTTACGTCTGGCTTCTTTACAAGTTAACAGCTGAGCAGATTGTCAAATCTGTCTGACTTCCTTTCAACAAAGGTTATTGATTTATAACCATCTTCTCCGAAGTAAGACACAATCAAGTAAATAAAATCTATTTCGCCTAGATTCAGATGTATTTCTACTGTTTATCAGTTGATGCAGTCTAATTATATAATTATCTAAGCTGCTCCCCCCCCACTTCTCTTGAACAATAATAAAAGACCTCTTCTATAACTCAGAGAAACAGTGTGTTGCTATTCTTAGAGTGCCAATGCCATCACTGTATCACTGTTAGGTGGTGAGCTGGCAGAAACGTTAGCACGCTGGGTGAAATGCTTGAACAACCTCCCCACCAGAGACCACCAAAAACACATACCATAAATCCTTGAGTATAATCTACATTTTCCCCCAAAATTTAAAGGTCAAAATCCCTAGTGCGTACTATACACGAGGTTAAAAATGAAAATTATTTTCTAAGCAATGTCCGAGTCTCTGTTTGCTGTCCGGCAATGTTTATTCAGATGCATTTTGTGATGTCGGGCGCGAAAATACCTTAAGCTAAGCCTGAAAGCAATGAAGTCATAAAAGAATCATCCATAATTTGCAGTAAGCAACATTTATTAAACATTATTACTGTTATTTCTTTATTTCCTGCAAACAAAATGCACAAAAAAGCTACACGTTTGCATTATGTTATATATGCAATAATAATAAAGGACGTTACCATATACAGTTTTACAAACCAAGGAGGGTATCTGTTTTTGGTGGTCTCTGGTGGGGAAGCTTTGATTTTGTACTACAATTAAGAACTCTTCAGCCTTTGCTTTGAGCCCCATGTTTCTCAACAAATGTTGGCATTTTACTTCACCTATTTCTATTCAGTTCAGCTAATTTCAGTATGTAATGGCTTTTCTTGCTATTATTTTCTTATAGGATTTCGGTAGTTCCAGTTTTAGTCTTAGATTTTAGCTTTTGTTGATTCTTCTTTTTCCTCACAGCCATCAGTTATTAAGATCTCTGCTTTGTTCTTTGCAGCTTCCTTCAACACAGAAAAACAGTATTTTGTTTTGTTCATTTTGTTTTTGTAGCTACTTGCATCAGTTTTCCTTGGTTCCGAATTAGATATTTTGTTGTCCTATGGCAGGTATTCTAAAATAGTTTTCTAATTGTATAAGGCCTCCACCACCTTTAATTTGCCATATATCATCAGAGAGGCTGTGTGGTAAGTAGCTTGCTTATGAACCACATGGTTCCGGGTTCAGTCCCACTGCGTGGCCCTTGGGTGAGTATCTCAGGCCGACCAAAGCCTTGTGAGTGGATTTGGTAGATGGAAACTGAAAGAAGCCCATCGTATATATGTGTGTGTGTGTGTGTGTGTGTATATGCTTGTGTGTCTGTGTTTGTCCCTCCAACATCATTTGACAACCGATGCTGGTGTGTTTACCTACCCATAACTTAGCAGTTTGGCAAAAGAGACCGATAGAATAAGAACTAGGCTTACAAAGAATAAATCCTACACCAAAGGGCTGCTCTGGGGTTAAATTTTCAACCTCAATTCTCCATACAAATTGTAGATGTTGCTCCACATCACAAACTGACATCATCATGTTTCTATTGTTGTCTTTACTCTAGACAGGACTGCTTCACTGACTGTTTGAAAGACAATCAATATTCGTGGTGGTGGTGGTGGTGTTGGGTGGTGGGCTTTTAGTGGTGATGAATAGCAATGGTAACAACAAAACCTACACACACACACTCTCTCCCTCTCTCTCTCATCCATACTAAATACATGCAAACATACACACTTATACGCACACACATTTATGCCCCTATATACACATGCAACTACTGGTTGATACCGGGAGTATTGTACAATTTGCCTGGAAGTTGCTAAGACTTTGTGAGGATGTTTTTATTTGTGAGTGTGCACATGTAAATGTACTGGTGTGTTTATGTGTGTAAGCTTGTATGTGGGTATATGGGTGCTTAACAAGGAGTGGAATAGATAGGAGAGGAAGAAATGAAAAAGGAGAGTAAGGAAAGAGAGAGTGCCAGAGAGAGAGAGGCAGACAGACAGGTTAGAAGAGTAGAGAGGGTGGTGTGAGAGGAGACGGAAAGTAGGAAATGGAAGAGGAAAAATAGAGAAACATACAGGGAGAGACAGGTAGACATAGTGTGTGCAGGTGTGTGAGAAAGAGAGAGAGAGAGAGTTAGCAAGAAGTGTGGCTGTGTGTGTGTGCAGGTATGCGAGAAGTGCAGTCATAAAAAGATGCAATCCTATGTGGGTGTACACAAGCATATGTACAGATGCAATCATGTATGTGTGTGCATGTATAAGTGAAATCATATATGCATATGCATGCATGCGTATGTGTGTGTGTGTGTCTGTGTTCAGGCATGTGTGTGTATTTAGTTTGAGTTACATGTGTGTGGCTGTATGCATTCAGACGTGTGTAAATGTAGTTAATCCCTGCAAATATTGTGGACAAGTTCAACGCTAGAAGCCTGTACAGGCATCTGTCCATGCAGCTACACTTATCTGTAAACATGCAGAGCTACATGTGTGCTTGTGCATACAAACATGCTGACCTATTTGCATGCATTTGTGTGCAAGACTAGCTGTGTGTATTTATGTGTGCAAACATGTGTGTGTGTGTGTGTGTCATTTTCTGGTTAAGATGTGAAACAGTTTAAATAATATTCATCCAGTGAGAGGGGAATTAGAACAAAGAAGGAGCAATAAATGAGATTAGCGAGAATTTAAGAGTTAATTACAGTATTAAGCAAGGTTGGAAAATTAGTCAAATAAATTACATTGCTTCTCATATTGCTGTAATCTTTATATATATAAAACTGAGAATGTGTGTCTGTCTGTCTGTGTGTTTCCCTAAAACTTGAGAACTACACAACCAATTTCATTCAAATTTTACACATGCCTTACTTAGGGTCCATGTAGTTTCATGGGCAAAAAAATGTTCACCTTCTTGCCTAGAGCGAGCCCATAGCAATATCATATCTTCCCCACTATTTCAGTATTACGTGTTAAAAGTGAAACAAAAACATTTCTCTATTTTATTTCAGATACTTTCACTTTAACAATAAAAATAATAACAATTGAATTATATGTAGTAAGTAATAATTAAAATCAAACTAAAGTATAATATAATCATAACATAACAAAAGTAAAAATAGCAATTGGTATAAAATTTCATCAATGACTTGAACTTGAATAAGTGGTTTCACATGAATGGGAATAAATTAAAAATAAAATTAGCATGCAGAAATGGAATAGTCCAGATGGATAATAAAAAATTAAATTAAAAAAAGACTATTGTCTATAAAGTATACAACGTAGAGAAAAAAGATTTGAACTCATGGAGGAAAGCACCTTCGAAAAGTGTCTTGGTGCGACTATGAAAGATATCTAATCAGAGGCAGTGAATTCGCCACAATAGAAGCAAGGTTCGAGTCAACGGAGCGTGCAGGGGAGTACTCGACTCGAACTTGCAAAGTGGAAATATTTTATTTTTACCTTTATATCTGGGACGTAGGACGTCCCGGAAAAAAATTTTAAATGCCCCCCCCCCCCTTCCCCGAAGTAAATGGTAGGCTGGATTGTAGCCACACTTCTATACAAGAGGGAGGACAAGATACAATTGATCGAAATTACAAGTGACAGGCTAACAATTCCAGTTTGTTATATATTTTGAGTATTGTTATCATTAGCGATATCAAGATATAACTTTGTATTTTATGTGTAGATGTATATATATAGATGTACATGTAATATATACACATATATACATGCACTAGCGCTATGACCCGGCAACGACGGGTCTTTAATGCTAGTTATCAATTAAAAAATTGTGTGTGTGTGTATGCACATGTGTGTATGTGACCAAGATATCTGGTGCCTTGTTCTACTCAAGAAAACCTGTTCACCACAACGGAACTGATAGCAGTGCTGGTGCCACATAAAAAGCATTCAGTAGACTCTGTAAAGGGGTTGGTGCTAGGAAGGACACCCAGGCATAGAGACCATGCCAGAACAGACAATGGAGCCTGGTATGACCTCCACAGCCTTGCCAGCTTCTTCAAATCATCCAACCTAAGCCAGCATGAAAAGCAGGCATTAAATGATGAGGTATGTCAGCATATGCGCCCTAATTTCCAGTCAAAACCCCAAATTTACCCAGACAAAAAAGGGAGAGGAACCTTAAGCCGGTGCTCTATGATAAACTTGTTTGTACAAAGCACCCCCAGTGAAAACTAAGATTACAGTTTAAGGATTGTGAAAGGTCCTTGCTGAAGGCATGTGAGGTGTGGAAGGTTAATTGGGAAAACGATAGAAGAAACAAGTAAAGGAAAGAGTGGGTATTCTTGAAGAAACATGCGTTTTTCATACTGCTTGGAAAAGTACCATCAGTGTAGTGAATGGGGAAAGTTCAGTCTGCAATACCTGTCGACATCTACGTCTATCAAAAGCTGGGTTCATTAACCACCAGCAGAGCCACACATGTGAAGTATAATTTTGTCTATGTGCACAATGTTCTTAATGGTCAGTGATGGTTTTCCTTGGTCACAAGTGAACAGCTTTCATCATGTATGTGTATGCATATATATATATATATATATATATATATATATATATACCATCAGCGTTTAAGAGTCACCACATTTCGTTTCATTCCATAATGGCTACTTCTGATGAGTGCTGGGTTACATAATCAAATTGTTACCTAACACTCTGTGAATTCCTAGTGTGGAACCAATTGGTAAGATCAGCCATAATGGATATGTAGTGAGATACATTAGCACTATTTTGTTGTCGCGGCATAAAACAGTTGTGCTTTGCCCATTTATTCCATTTATTGTTGTCTGTGGAAGGATACATGTAGCAACTTCCACCCAACAGTAAAATGCGGTCTTTTCAAGCATATTAATTTATATATATATATACACACACAAATATAACATATAGATGTATATATTTTTATTCTATATATTATCAATATTCATCATCATCATTCAATGTTTGCCTGGGTCAGATGGAATTTGTTGAGGAGGATTTTCTAATAAATCAAAACAGCATTTCTAGAAAGATAGCTACAGACAGGGATCATTACAGATACAAAGTAATATAGTAAGGACCCAAGAAGGGGCCAAAATTATCTTGTAAAATAATTTTATAATTTAGTTCAAATGTTGTTTAGCCAAAAGTCAGTACTGAACCAACACACCTATATTCAAAGGTATTCCCACCTTGAATATTATGGACTTTTTGCTTATAAAGAGACCACTTAGTTTAATATATGATTCTTTATTTAAGATGACAGACTGTGATTCAAGGGAAATATAACTGCTACTTCCAGCAGTTATGTACAAGTTACTTGTTGACTTGTAAAGAGAAGAGTAAAATTTATTTAGTATTTCAGCTTTATAAACAGCTTGGGGCGGTAGTGACGGAGATGGCAGTAGTGGTTTATGACAGTGATAGTGGTGATTGCAGTAGCAATTGAGGTGGTTGGTGGCCATGGTATTAGTGTTGGTGGTGGCTGTGTTGATGGTTATGGTGTAATATCTTCAGCATAACTGAAGTGAAGTGAAGAAAGAGAAAGAAAGACTTACTTGCTTACAAAAGCGCAGAAAACCTATAGTGTACTGTCGACCAGCGAGGCAGCAGGTACACCACATCCAGCTGGACCTGAAACAGAAAAACAACTCATTTCAAATATGGGGAATTGAAGAGTATGGTGGCTCGACCAAGTAAACTGGTCTTAGAAACCATCTGTCTACAGCGATGGTTCAAATTCCTCCCCAAATTGAACAGGGGATCAACTAAGAAATTTAAAAGACTTTATGCATAGACCAAACTCACTGCTATTGTGCATATAGACACTAATTTATCTATGGGGAACATAAACATATGCAAAGATTAATAGACATACACAAAACCCACAGGTACACACACAAACTTAACAAGAGAGAAAAAGAAGTGGCAAATGCAAACATTGCACAGGCTGTGATTAATTTACTCTCTTTCTCTGTCTCACTCACACACACACACACAATCACACACTTGAGACATGGAAAAAATATGAGCAGTATAGAAATCAGTAGAAAAGGAAAATACCAGAAAGGGAAGATTTCTGTGGACCTTTGATGAAGAATCTGCAAATTCAGTCCCCATAATAAATTTTCAGATTTATACACGTCATTATAGGAGCAACAGAATATGTATCAACCAGCCTGAAACAAAGGAGGAACATGGATTCTTGGAGAAAATTCCATAATTCATGTGGCACAGATGATAACAATACTGGAGATAAGAAATCTCCATGATTCTTTCCAATGTTGGCACTGAACAGGTAGTGGGTAAAAAATAAACTAAAATTCAAACAAGAAGGGACACACACACACACACACACACACACACACACACACACACAAACACACTCACACACAAACACACACACACACATGTACACATGCAAATTTGCACACAAATACATACAGAACTCATGAGGCAACGAGACAACTTCTACAGTGTTGCTGAGCCTGTTAGAAATAGAAACCACATCTCCCTCAAAATCATAGAACTCATGAGGCAATGAGGTAACTTCCAGGACAAAATAGTCCTAGGTATACAAAAAGTGGGATTTTCATTTCTGGAACCTTGACAATCATTGGTCGGCAGAAAGATTTCTGACCTGAATCTAAACAACAACCATGGCAATTAAACACACACACACCAAAGGATCACAAAATTAACGTAGAGCTTAATGACCACCTTGAGAACCCAGTTTCCACAAAAACTGTTCACCGGGAGCTGCACAAAGCTGAATTTCATGAGAGGGTGGCAATCAGAAAACCACTAGTTTCAAAAACAAATGTTGCAAAGTGTTTAAAGTGGAGTAAAAACCTACAGAATTGGTCTGAGCAGTGGAAGAATGTTGCTTTTTTGGACAAGTCATCCTTTACCGTATTTCCCTGCAACATCGCTTGACAACCGATTCTGGTGTGTTTACATCCCCATAACTTAGTGGTTCAGCAAAAAAGACCGACTGAATAAGTACTAAGCTTAAAATAAGTTCAGGGGTTTATTTCTTGAACTAAAAGGCAGTGCTCCAGCAAGGCCACAGTCAAATGACTGAAACAAATAAAAGAATATATATATAAATGTATAGAATTCTTTTAAAGATATATTTTGGTAATTATGTGTTAAGAAAAACGATGCTGGTGGTGGTAGTGGTGGTGGTGGTGGTGCTGAAATTGTGTCATTATTAATTGGCAGCAGTGATGTTTGTGTTGTCATTGGTGATATTTAATAAAAAAGATGGACAACTGGCGCTGCAGTCTGACAGAAACATGATTATGAAAATATTTTCTTCTGTGTCAAATGAAATTAAGACATCTCCATGATATTTATCCAATTAATTATCTGTTCTTTGGTCGTATCCAAAAGACTGATTTTGCTTTCTCTCAACAAACATGCAAGTGCACACATGTGTCTATATACGTGTTTGCACTAACGAAACCCCACGAGCATAAAAACACAAGCTGCACACCAACACACAGCTTGATGGCTAAACGTGTAAGAAATATCTCCATCAATTCATACCCTCATACCCAACCATTATATCAAAAAAAAAAATGAAGGATACATTGGGTAATGTAGTCTTAAAAATACTAACACGTGATGGTCATGGCTGGGAGGTCTTTAATCATAGATCAATCAAGGTCCAAACAACAATTTAATAAATCCCCTTTAAAGTATGCCAAGTACACGGCTTACATTGTTATGAGCTGAAGATCCCCACATATCAAAAAAAAAAAAAATGACTCCAGTTTGGATTAATGAATCCAGATTAAAGAAGACAAGAGAAACAGGAACATTTAAAGAAATAAGCCATCACAACCCACACACTTTTGAGGTCTATTTTGCAAAACAATGAACCCTATTGTTTCAAGAGTTCCAACACTAGCTTTTGGCAGGCACTCTTGGCAGTAACAAGCCAACATCAAACACTCTAAGCAAGTGTTTGGTAACCTACAGTACTAAGCCTGGCTCTAGTCCACCAACCAAAATGACCCAATCTGCAGTCCCTGAATATAATTATGGAAACTACCTGATGCATGATGTCGAGATAAAAAAAAAATGCTGAATGATTCTGAGCACAATATTTTGCTAATTGGTAGTTACAACAATTGAAGCACTTATATGTTCTTGTTATTCATTATTTTCCTGATATTTTTCTTCTAATGCAATATTTCTGCTGCCAATATTTACCTGCTTTTAAGAAAAGGATTGTTTTTATTCCACTTCAAAGCAGAAAACTATTGGAAGTAATGTTTACCACAATGTAAATACAAAACTGTTTTTAGTTCAGGTGGTCTCCTATGGAGACGTGAACTTGACAATTTCACACACAAATATGAATATGTGTAAGAGAGGCTGCCTTACAGTTTCTATCTACCAATTCCACTCACAAGGTATTGTTTTACATGAAGCTATGGTGCAGTCAGCCAAACTGAACCTAAGACCATGAGTGTTCTATAATGAATATATTGTCATGTTTAAGCCTGTAACACAAACACACACAATTTAAATACAAAAATCTCCCCATATACATTCATCTACTTCACGCCTATACTTCACACCTATATATTACATATATAGGTGTGAAGCATCTATTTCACACCTAGATATGTATGTGTTATGTGTATGCAAATACTGAAGTGTGTATTTTATTTTATTTTATTTTATCTAGATTGTTAGATCTACTTTATAAATATATGTAGTTATGTTATGTGTGTTTAGCCCAGAAAGGCTCAGAAATGGTGCATCCTCGAGGGAAACAAATTTGATTTTTGAAACCTGCATCCCAAAGTTATGGTTGTACATAAATGATAATAAAAAATACGTTATGAGAAATAATTTGACTTTCAGAGTGACAACTCCCCCACTCTCTATCTTTCACCACCAACGCATCTCTCTCTCTCTCTCTCTCTCCATATATTTACCATACTCTTCGACACTCATGCTCTGTATATCTGTTAACTCTAACACATTGCTTTCATTTTGTTTAAAGCCACATCTTATACTGTTTTCTTTCATTTTACAACTATTACACACATCCTGTTTCCCGATTGGATAAAAATGATTAAACTTTAAACCGTTAACATTTTTCTAAAATTTTTCTGGAATAAATGACTCACAAACTTGGATTCAATTTGAAAAATTTGATAATTTTCACTTAATTTCAAAATTTCAAAATCTGTGTTAGCAACAAAAATTCTCTCTCTCATTTTTTGCTTTTCTCATGGTAAACTTTATCCCCCTCTATACATTTTTACCACATTCTCTCTCTCTCTCTAAAAGTATATTGCCCATGCTCTGTGTGTGTGTGTGTGTTTGTCAGTGTATGTGCATGCATGTGTGTAAGGAATTTCATTAGGGTGACAGTGTGATTTAAAAAAGACATGTAAAAATTTATTTCTGTAAGTAGAAATGTTTTTCTTACACATAACAGCAATATACCACTGCATCACCATTCCATTAAATGTGTTTATGGGGAGACAAATATTGAAAAACATCAATACATATGAATAAGGCAACAGGTGGTCATGAGATGTGCTAGAAACAACAGCTAAGTCTCCCTTAAATCACACATCTTTTTTCCTGAAAATTATTTTGAAATTATAAACAAACAAATTGCAGATTCAGACTGTATTTTAAAAAATAATTAAATTTGGAGAAAAAGCAAAAATTTTAGAACTTATGGAGGGACCAGGTTAATGAAAAAATTAAAACAGATTTCACTATTGTTTTTAAATTATGATTTGTTTTCTCATCATCGTTTAACATCCGCTTTCCATGCTGGCATGGGTTGGATGATTTTACTGAGGTCTGGTGAACCAGATGGTTGCACCAGACTCCAATCTTGATCTGGCAGAGTTTCTACAGCTGGATGCCCTCCCTAACACCAACCACTCCGAGAGTGTAGTGGGTGCTTTTACGTGCCACCGGCATGAGGGCCAGTCAGGTGGTACTGGCATCGGCCACGCTCAAATGGTATTTTTTTTACGTGCCACCTGCACAGGAGCCAGTCCAGCGGCACTGGCAACGACCTCACTCAAATGTTTTTTTTCACGTGCCACCAGCACAAGTGCCAGTAAGGTGACACTGGTAATGATCGCGCTTGAATGGTGCTCTTTACGTGCCACCGGCACAGAAGCTGTCAGCTGCTCTGGCAACGATCACGCTCGGATGGTGCTCTTAGCGCTCCACTAGCACGGATGAGCACTCCACTTGCATGGATGTTTGAAAATAAAGTAAGTGGAGATTGCGATGGTGATTACCGTTTCCAAAACTTTTTCTTTATTTAACCCTTTCAATAGCAACCTGCCTGAAACTGCCCCTAGCTCTGTAGTACAAATGTTTTAGTTTCAAAGGTTCTAAATTAAAATCTTCCACCAAACCTTAGTCACAATTTATGTTCCTAACACTAGCTTAATGATAACTAAGTTATTTTACTAAATTTGCATATTTAAATTTAACTGAAAGAAACACAATGTATCTCAACAGAAATATGGTAACAAAAGGGTTAAACCTTCAAGGTTTCTCCCATCATTTTCAAGTATATAGTGCAAGAAAAAAATGGCCCAAATCAGTACTGAGTGTGAGAGGGGGATTTGAAAATAAATTCATAAATTTTCCAAAAGAATTTTTATTTTTTTACTGTAATGGCACCTTTATAAGTATGTAATGCAGAAAAAAAATTGAACAAAATTGGTCTGGAAGTGGGGAGGGAGGATTCATAAACTTTTTCATAAAAAACTTCTCCAACCCTACATCATTTGCAAGTGGGTAGTGGAAAAAAATCCCAGTCAAAACAGAGAAAATTCCACTTGTTTTGGGTGAGCTATTCTGAAAGTCCAAGATTATTTCATTTCATTTGTTTGTCTACTTTTCTTAGAGTCAATACAAAGTTCAAATAACAAATTTTTGAAAAATAATATCATTCGTGGCTATTTTCATTGAAAAATCTATCTTTCTATCTATAAGTTTATAATCATATCTAATGTAAACCTTCCTTCCTCCATTCGGCTATTGATCTATTTGTCAATATAGATAGCTTGATAAATAGATAGAAGATATTAAAAAAACAACTGAATATTAAATGTTATTTTCTGGTCAGTCACAAGAATGTATGATGTTTAAAATTCCCCACAGCTAAACGCTTTAAATTTATCTATTTTTCTCTCTACCTCTAACTTCATTAAACTTTTTAACCAAGTCATTCCTCTCTTCAAGTCCTTATCATTCCTCTCTTTCTCTTCTCTTCTTACTTCCATTAACCATGTGACAGTGACCATGTGACAGTGTAATGCATTGGTTGGCAATAGCATCACTGCTCTCCTCTATTTGCTCTCCTTTAACCTCATCACCAGAACATCACTCCTCGGCCAAACATTGTATTTCTAACTCTCTTTCTCAATATCACTCCCTTCAACTAACTTTCTAACCACATAATAGCTATTATGTTCCCCACATCTCATATCCTGAACACTTCTCTCTCTCTCTCTTTCTCTTTTGCTCTTTGTGTTCCTCTTCAACTAATAATGTGACAACCAATGCATTTCGGCCTTAGCATATTAATATATACAAGATCTGATCAATAAGTATCTGGACTGTTGCTATAGTAATGAAGCTAAAGCATGCAGAGTGAAGCCACGAGGTAAAAACTGCCCTTGAACACTGGCTGTGCCCTAAGTTTTAACATTCTACCTCACTACCACTGTTTATGTAAATAAGCATATTTCATGGAATTGCACTTCTGTGCATGCGTTAAATATGTGATGCAAAAAACTTAGTTCAATAAAAAAAAAAGCACTTTTCACTATCCAATCACTACCGTCATCATCATCATCTCTCTCTCTCTCTCTCTCTCTGCCTTTCTTTAACCTCACCATCAGAACATCACCCCTCTGCTAAAATTATATTTTTAACTCTCCTCTTCTATATCATCACTATCTTCAGCTAACTTTATCAACCACATAATAAATATTACGTTCCCCCTACCTCACATCATGGATGCTCCTGTCTCCCTCTTTTTCTTTTCTCCTCTCTTTCCCTTCAACTAATCACTTGAAAGTATTACAATTACATTCCTTCTACCTCACATCATGGATGTTTTTCTCTCCCTCTTTTTCTCTAATAACATAAAAGTGTTACCAACGGGCTAAGTAACGGAATGACATGCAGAGTTATTATAAGTTTATCATTATTCCCTTTTTTTCCCATAAATACTGCTTATTGATAGTATTTTTTACTTCCTGAGACCTTGTTGTGAAAGTCTGAAGCATCATTTCTGTCTATATGAAATACCTGTTTATATTATAAATCTATTAACATTAAATTCTTTCTATGCTGGTCATTTTTAAATATGTTAATATATATATATATATATATATCACTATCATCTAATGTCCGTTTTCCATGCTGGAGTCTGGGAAGCCAGGAGGCTGCACCAGGCTCCAGTCTGATCTGGCAGTGTTTCTACAGCTGCATGCCCTTCCTAATGCTAACCACTTCGTGAGTGTAGTGGGTGCTTTTTACATGCCATCGGCACAGGGGCCAGGGGATGCTGGCAATGGCCACGATTGGCTGGTGCTTTTTATGTACCAATCAATCGTGGCCATTGCCAGCGTCCCCTGGCACCTGTGCCGGGGGCATGTAAAAAGCACACACTACACTCATTTTATATATATATATATATATATATATATATACAAGGTGAGTATCCCATCCTTGTTAGGTTATTTTCGTAATGGAATGTCTTGGCAGAGTTTTGGAATAGCACATCCACATAAGTTGGATTTTTTTCTGCTTTGACAGGGATTTTTCAATTTTTTTTTCCACTTCACCTGCAGACGATGGGGTGGGAAAAGATTTTAATGAAAAAAACTTTTTGAAAATTTATGAATTCCCTTCTTCCCACTGTGTTGTGTTCTTAAGCAAGATACTTTCACTTTGTTGTTGAAATGGGTTGTGAGATAACTGGTGCAAATCTGTATCAGCCTTTTCCTTTCCCTTGGACAACAGAGAGGGGAGACTGCTGATCTTCTTGCCTGGATTTGTGCCTTGGAACAGAACTTTCTAGGTGCAATGCCCATTCATGACCAAATGGGGGTCTTTATGTGTGTGTGTGTGTGTGTTTTATATTAACTGGAGAATCCAAGTATGGATCCCAGTACCGCTCGCATGCATACACAGGATTCTCCAGTTACTATAATGAATGAATGAATGAATGAATGAATGAATGAATGAATGTATGTATCTATCTATACACTCTCTCTCTCTCTCTCTCTCTCTCTCTCTCTCTCTGAACTAAACATGAACAAGTAACAAGGAAGCATGAAACAACTTTAATGAGAAAGATTAAACTCAAATACAGTCAAAGCAATTCCTCCAACACAACATGTAGCAAAACCATTCTCTACTCCCACACACACATATTCCCTCATCAGAAAAACAGAAAAATTATTCCTCTAATTGCTTACCATCGCCACCACCACCATCACAATCTACTGGCCGTTTATAAAAGTTTCATTTGGGCGTTCTCTCTCTCTCTCTCTTCAACTTTTACTTTCTTCTTTCCACTTCATCTGCCATGAGCAAAATCAATACAAAACACAAATACGTCCCTAACCTGGCCACCACCATAGAGAGGATAGGAGAAGGAGTGTCTATTAATTGATATCTCATGTAATGTGGCCGAGACATAAATGATTGATTGCTTAATAGTGTGGTGGTGATGGTCATGGTATGAGAGGGAGAATCAGCAAAGAGGGTGATTAGTGGTTGTGATGAAAGCAAGGAGGTGACAGTGGTTGAGGTGTTGGTAGTAGTAGTAGTATTAGTGGTGATAGTGGCATTTATTGCCGTTGGTAAGAATAATACTACTGGCTGTGGTGGATGACAGTAATAGTAGTGGTAGTGGTGGTAGCAGTAGCACGTGTAGAGTGGTGCAGGTAGGAATGTTGATAATGGTGGCAGAGGGGAAGAAGAAATTGCTTTAATCAGTGATGATAGCAACACAGACGAAGGAAAAGATTTTCCACATAGAAACCAGGTGAATTTAAAAGTAGGTGACTGAACTGAAATGGTATAACAGAATGAAAAGTCACCTGATATTGAACTTGACCACACCTAATCATATTTGCCAACACACCTGGCTTCAGTCAGTATAGACACACTGACGAAATTTCCCTCAACTAAGGCTGAATCCATAAACAGACATATTAAATGATACTCACTGAATTGGTTTTCCTCGGATTTCAGACATAATAGAGCTCTCACCACCAAGGTACTCATAGCAGAGACTCAGGAAATTGTAAATGACAAAAGCTGGAAATTAGTAAAAAAGAGAGAAAACTTATTATAATAATATAGATAATAATAATAAAAATAATGATAATAATAATAGTAATAATAATAATAATAATAATAATAATAATAATGCTTTCAACTAAAGGCACAAGGCCTGAAATTTGTGGGGAGGGGACTAGTCGATAACATCGACGTCAGTGTTTCACTTGTACTTAATTCATTGACCCTGAAAGAGAATGAAAGGCAATGTCGGCCTCAGCTGAATTTGAACCCAGGTTGTAAAGACAGCCAAATGGTTACTAAGCAATTTTTCCTGAATGCTAACAATTCTTCAAGCTTGCTGCCTTAATAATGATAATAATAATAATCCATTCTACTATAGGCACAAGGCCTGAAATCTGGGGGAGGGGAGTAGTCGATTACACTGACCCCAGAACTCAACTGGTACTTAATTTACTGACCCCAAAAGTTTGAAAGATAAAGTCGACCTTGGCGGAATTGAACTCAGAATGTAGTGGCAGACGAAATAACACTTAGCTTTTCACCCAGCATGCTAACAATTCTGCCACCTCACTGCCTTAATAATAATAATAATAATAATAACAATAGACAAATACATAACAAAAACACATATAACATACAGAAAATTGTACTACTGGGCACTGCACACATCCTACGCAAAACACTTTCAATACAGTGAAAATAAGAGCATCACAGCAAACCACAGCACACACCCAAGGCACACAGAGCTGTGCTCGGTAGTGAAGTGAAAGCAAACTATAAAAATAAAACTACTGAATAATAATATTAATAATCACCAATAGAATTTAAACATTTAGTTTCTTTTTTGATAACATGTAGAAAGGTCAAGGTAAATGCAACATGACTCAAATTTCTTGCCAAGTGCATATTTTAGTCTCACTTGAAACAATGCTTATAACAACAAACTGTAAATGGAGGGGATGAATCATCAGTGACCACTGATTACACACACATTCACACTGGGCAGGTGTCTTTTCTAATAGCCTCAGGCTGATCAAAGTGTTCGGGGAGGATTTAGTTGACAGAAATTGAAAGCCCATCATGTGTGTGTGTAACTGTCCCCTTGGCTTGACATTGCAAGGCAGTTGTAAGTGAGTGTCAGCATCAAACAAATGGTATCCTCTGTTTCCAATTTGCCATGGAAGCATATATGGTCATGGGAAGATATTACCTTACTTGGAAACATGCAGGGCTGATGACAAGAAGAGCATTTAGTCATAGAATATCTGCCTTGAAAAATTCTGTCCAACTCATGGGAAAGTGGATGGTAAAGTGATGATGATGATGATGATATATATATACAACAGTGGCCAAAATTGGAGACTCATTTTTCTAAATGGGATTTTTACTGTATATACTATAGAGTGTGTTCATTATTTACAATAAATTTTGTAGGACATGATTAATAACTACATAATAATAGAGAAAATGTTTATGTGTAAAATACAAAATGGACAAAATTAGAGAATGTACGGTGTAAAATTCAAAAAGTAAAATCTAGCAACACTAAACTGACCGATGTAAACTAAACTGACCGAGCAGTGCAAAGGTTTCTATAGAACAGTAATGAATTGATAAGCATGGAAAGCCTCAGGAAGCGAGTTGTCCCATTGAAAAAAGAAGGAATGGCAATTTTTGCAATCACCAGAGACATTAACAAATCAAAGAGTTTCAAGAATATTTAAGCTTTACAAAGAAACAAGCTCATTTGTGTCATTAAGAAAACAAAGGAGACCACCAAAAGCAAGTGTTTGGCAAGAGACCGTGTGATTCAGTGGCTATCGTTAAGAGATTGTTTCAGTACTGTTGCAGGAATTTCTCACCAAGTAAATTGTAATTATGGAATGAATGTCTCAGAAGACTGTGGCTTGTCATTTGAAGGAAGCTGGACTTCATACCTATTCTTCCTCCATTAAACCTTTCATAAGTATGAAAAACTGAAAAGTACTCTGTGCTTCATTTTGGTCCAACCACTGTGAAGAATGTTTTTTATTATTGTACAGAATCCACTTTTCATCACAAGTTAAAATACAATCGAGAAATGGATCAGTCTTCAAATCGTGTGGTACCCATTTGTCAAGCATTTTTGATTTTCTGATTGCATGCAAATGGTTGCAGGCTGTTTTCTGGCTAACTTGAAGTTCTTTTGCCAGTTCTCGAGTGGTTTTACATGGATCTTTCTCAATGATAGTCTTTAATTGACCATCATCGATGACAGCTGGGCGTCCACTATACTAATGATCTTCAAGGCTCAGGACTCCACTGCAAAATCATTTAAACCATTTTCAAGCTGACCACTCACTGGTCATTTACACACCAAACATTTCATTGATATTGTGAGCAATTTCAGCTGTTTTACGTCCTTTTTTGAAGTTGAATAGCAAAATTGCTCAAATATCACACTTTGACAGTTCCATTTCAGATGATTGTAACAATGGTGAAAAAACATCATTGTTAAATTATTGATGCATTTGGGCAAGTTTATGTCTGTATTATCAAACAATTGCAAAAAAATGTTTAAAAAAAAAAATTCAAAACTGTAAAAATCTGGTACAAATTCTTCATTATTCAAAATGTTGCTTACTTTTTACTCAACTTGATATATGACACTAAATATCCCATTTGGAAAAATGAAGCAGAAATGTAAATATCTTTATTTTTGATTTTCATTCTCTAATTTTGGCCACTACTGCACATATACATACATCATCATCATCGTTTAATGTCCGTTTTCCACGCTAGCACGGGTTGGACGGTTCGACTGGGGTCTGGGAAGCCAGGGGCTCCTCCAGGCTCCAGTTTGATCTGGCAGAGTTTCTATGGCTGGATGCCCTTCCTAACGCCAACCACTCCGCGAGTGTAGTGGGTGCTTTTTACGTGCCACCTGCACAGGTGCCAGGGGGGGTCCGGCATCGGTCACGATCGGTAGGAGCTTTTAACGTGCCAGCGGCACGGAAGCCAGCCAAGGCGGCGCTGGCAACGTTCGGATGGTCTTTTTATGTGCCACTGGCACAGAAGCCAGTCGGGGCGGCGCTGGCATCGGCCACATTCGGATGGTGCTTTTTATGTGCCACTGGCACAGAAGCCAGTCGGGGCGGCGCTGGCATTGGCCACGTTCGGATAGTGCTTTTTATGTGCCACCGGCACACAGGAGCCAGTCGGGGCGGCGCTGGCATCGGCCACGTTCGGATGGTGCTTTTTATGTGCCTTTTTATATATACACACACATACACTCAGAAACACATATATACATACATATATATGCATATATACGTAGGTATGCATACAAGCTTTCATCATCCAGAAACAGCTGAGATTCGCTGGTCATGAAAAACCGTCCACCAAAGCAGCTTCTCTGGAAAGATGGGAAATGAAGAAGAGGACAGAAAAAGAAAAGATTCAAAGATGCTCTGACAGCCAATTCTAAGGCACCAAGGACTGGGAGAGAAATGCTGAGGATTGAGAACACTAACAACTTTTGGGACCAGCAAGATTGGCAAACAAGAGGGGGAGGCATGGAAAGGATAAACAAGAAAGAACAACCAAAAAAGAGACCTTCCAACTGGAATCCCCTGTCCCAGTTGTTGAAGGAACTTCTGAGCAAGAATTGAACTCATCAATCACTTCAGAATCCATCAATAACTAAATAAAAAGACAAAAACATGAGGGATACCATAATGATGACAACACACACACACACACACACACAGAAATACAACACACACACACACACACACAGAAAGACATATGGTGATTGCTCGATCTTCACAGACGATGAGTTTTTTTCTGAGCTTCCTCGTTATCAATGCCATTTCTGACATTCTGTCCATGAACTCTCAGATGACTATTCAGTCCTGCATTACTTTGTGAGATATTGACTTGCAAGCCCTTTCACACACTATAAACATTGAATCACCTGGTCTGAGAGGAAGGACATCCCATACAATTGACCATTTATGGGGCTTCAGATGGTTGACAGACCCATCCTTGGAAAGGAGTACATGAACACGTCTTATACTTCTAACACTTTATGTTCCCATTGAGGTTCTGATGACAGCCCTTCCAGAGCCAACATTTTAAGCCTTCATGCTCAAGGTGACTCTCTTTAAAAGCTCAAGTGCAAGGTTACATGGACTCACTCGAGATCTAAGAGTGGTTACATGACTGACTTTGTCATCATCCACAAATGTGACCTTTGTGATGTATGTAACATACATGTGACGTGAAGTGCAGAGTGTGACACAGGTCACAGGATGGTGTGAGGAAAATTTAAAACACAAATCCGATGTTAGAAAGCTGAAACTGCCAAATGCATTTGAAACTTAAAACGAATCAGTTGATTAGTCTTGGCTTTGATGAAACATGGGAGAACATTAAAAATGAGGAGTTCTCAGTGGGAGTCCAATGCCCTGGGTTTTACAATGAAGAACCATACAAACTAGTTTAATCACAACAATCCTATCAGCCGGCAACTGAAAATGAAAAATTCTTCATGAAGAATCCGAGCCAGTGTGCTTCATTAAAGGGAGGACTTGAAAGGGATATAAGGAATAGAAAGTGATGTTACAATGAGAACTAAGAAAAAGGAATGGTGGTTGAAGGTCTCTTCAGAAATTCAAAGGATTTTATGCTGTTTTATAGAATATGGAATGTTCAGCCCACCAACTTCTACTGTAGTTCCTCTATAATGCAAGAACAACACTACTATCATCAAAGAACTCGTGAAAACCCTGCAGTTCTGGCAAGAACACTTCACTGATGCATTTGACAACCCGTAAGTAGTCAATGATAATGTTATAGGGAGTCTATAAAATTCACAAGGGATTGATTGTCATCCCATGAGGTGAAAATGGCTCTCAAATGATAAATATTTGTGGAGAACCTAAGATGGCCTTCCCATCAAACTGCTGAGGGCTGGAAGCAAGAAGATAACACACATAGTATTTATCCATGCCAAGAGCTGGATTGGAACACCTACACCAAAAGATTGGATTGATAGCATTTCAGTGTCTTTGTTGAAGAGTAAATAAGAAATAGGTGTTACCATGGCATCACACTCTGGAAGCTGTTGGTAGCAAAGTGCTTGCTAGATTTTTGTTAAATAGGCTGATGGAAGGTATCTGTCCATATTATATATATATATATATATATATATATACACACATTCTTTTACTTGTTTCAGTCATTTGACTGCAGCCATGCTGGAGCACCACCTTGAAGAGTCATAGTCGAGCAAATCAACCCCAGGACTTTTTTTTAGTATTTATTCTTTTGGTCTCTTTTGTTGAACTGCTAAGTTACATGGACATAAACATACCAATGCCAGTTGCGAAGTGGTGATGGGGGATCAAAGATAAATACAAAGACACACACACACACACACACATATATATGCATACATTTATATATATATATATATATATATATATATATATATATATACATGTACATACCTAACCACATACACAATAGATGCATGGCAGAGTAGTCAAAAAGTTTCCTTCCCAATCACAGAGTTCTGGGTTCAATCCAACTACATGACAAATACCTCCTAAGCCTCCGGTTTCTTCAACACAGAAGTTGTTTTGAAACATGCCAAATGGACTGAGCTTATAATTCAAAGATCATACTGGATTATGCTATTTCTGGCTGAACATTGCACCAAGGCTCTGAGTTGATAGACAAGCTAAAGTAGTTTTCCCAGTGACTTATCTGAAAGCGGAATTTGCTCTTCTCATCCTGCTCTACTGATGGATAACCAACACCAGGGTTTCTCTACGACACCACAAACAGCTCAACATGTTCTCTCTTTTCTTATGCAATGCTACTGTAGTCAGGCATAAAAGGCAGCAGAGACAGTAGGTTCTATGCTTATTTCAAAGACACGATATTCTTCCTCCTCCTCCCCATCTCACTTTCTTTTTACCTGCCTTAATTCACTCAGCTGTAGAAATGAGTGGTGATGTCACTGGTGCCAAGCTGTATTGGCCCCTTTTCCTTTCCCTTGGATAACATCGGTGGCATGGAGAGGGGGAGGCCGGTACGCAAGGGCAACAACTGGTCTTTTATAAACAACCTTGCCTAGACATGTTCCTTGAAGGGGAGCTTTCTAAGTACATTCCCATGGTCATTCATGACCAAAAGGGGTCTTTACCTTTTACCCTATTCCTACAAAGAATGTGAAGAAAGCAGTCTTCAGGACTCTGTCTGGGAACTTAGTAAGGGATCTTCAGAGTTCAGAAATGAAAATTTTCAAATTAAGAACACAGTTTCTGATGTTGCAATTCTTGCATTGAAGACAAACTGAGCACCAACACATTGTGGATGAGAAACGGTAAGAAGTAGGGATGTAGCGTTGCATTGTGGAGAGTAGATATATCAAGGTAAACCCCACCAATCTCCCTCCACCCCCATTACCCTTGTCCAATCAACCCATTTAAGAAATTCTGAGTGGATATGTTCAGTGTATTGTGGAAGAAATTTTTGTGATTCATTTAAGCAAGAAAAAGAGGGTGGAGAGCAAGGATATTGAGAGAGGGAGAGAGAGAGAGAGATATCTTTAATGTCAGATGGAGCAAGTGGCAAAAATATCAGAGTTAAGTCAGATGGAAATATGGAAATGTTGTACAGCAGAAGTGGTTCTATTGAATAGAGTGATTAGCTTATGTAGTGTTGGGATGAGGTTGAGAAAGTAAATGAAGCTGAGAGAGAAAAGTGGAGTGAGTGAAAGAGAGATAGAGTGAATTAGAAAGGAAAAGAGGGGGGGGAGGAGCGAGTATAAGGAGAAAAGAAAACGACCTTGAAAAGAGTGAACAGATTTTGAAAAGGATAAAAAATGGAGAGAGAGGAGAGAGAGAGAGATGAAAGATGAACAAAAGAGACATAAAAGAGGGGGAAATAGATAAAAAGAGTGAGGAGAGAAGTGGAGGAAAGCAAGAGAGAGACAAAAGGACTGCAACAGGAAAAAATGTCTAAAAGTGAAAGAGAAGGAGAGATGATGAGAAGAGAGAAGTCCAATGTTGAAATTGTTTAGTTAACATAATATTAGTGAATGATTAATATTTAAATATTGCAGCAGTATAAAAGAGACAAATCCAGAAAAGATTTAGTCATTTGGTCCTCCTGATCCCAGCAAAGCAGACTTCACAATAACTTGCAAAGTAGTAATGGACACCAGATGATGTAGGAAATTAGGAAACTAAATGATTGGCTGCTCTTTCTTGCAGGTTGAGTGACATTGGATAATGAGATAAAACAGTAGCAGTAGGATCTGCTGTATAGAGACTGTATGTGTGTATACTTGGAAACACTGAACCAGTAATCATATCAAAAGAATTTCCAGATATGACCATCCCAACTGGTAACTTAAGAATGCTTTACTTTCTTTCCTGTTTTAAAAAGAAGAGAATGTGCGAGAGAAAAGCTGAGGTTTCTGACAGGTTGAATAGAGACACCTATTATGGCACCTGAACTTTGCACCACAGAAATTCCAGAATTCTACAAATACATAGCGGTGAGGTGAAATCTAGCCGTGAGTGACATCTACCAACAACAGCCGGGTGGAATGAACATTGCTGACAAACAGCTGAGATGAACTGGTCATGTTGTCTGGAAGAAAAGCAACCATCTACCAAAGCAGTTTCTCTACTCCCAACTAAAAGAAGGTAAATGAAGGAGAGGAGGGCGAAAGGCATGATTCAAAGATGTCCTGAAAGCCAGCTTCAAGAAATATAATATTGACACGGAAAACTGGGAGAAAAATGCCCAGGATTGAGAAAGCTGGAGATCCATCATCAAAGAGGGACTAACAACTTTTGAGACAAGAAGAAAGGAGGATGAGAATGCAGAAAGGACAGGGAACGGACCACAGAAAGGACCCCTTTCTATCTGGAACAACTTCCAAGTAAGAATTGTATTCATCAATCACCGCAGAATCCATCAATAACTATTAAAAGAAAAAAAATCATCCTCAACCTTGAGGGATAGCCATGACAGGTATTCACACACACACAGGTTACATTTATGCCACTTCAAAAGTGAAGACTGATTCTTTGTGTGGACATGTCTCCACAAAAGCTTGTATTTTAAGTTGAATTTACAAATAGAAAAGCAAAACTTTAAATCAAAAAATAATAATAATAAACAAGGAAGGCAAACAAAAAGACATTTAAATCAAACTGAATTACATAATTTAATAACACGAAAGAAACAAAAACCACTCACCTTCATAACAATACTTTATACTGTCTACGTAGACGTAATAACTGTCATTATTGAAGAACATAAGACTGAGGAAGGAGTCGAATGAGTAGATGGGGACAATGAAGAGGATACGTACAATCCATAGTTGTTCATTGGGACAAGAATAGTAACGTAAGTGGAGATATATCTGAAATGAGAAGAGAAAGACGAGTGATGAGACTGGGAGGTCGATGAAATGGAATTCGTTGACTGAAAAAGGTGTTGGAATCCACAAACTGTGTTTCCAGTGGACAAAATGGTGCAGAGAACAAAATAAGGAACAAAATCCCTTTAGCAACAAATTCATTATTTCTTTAGACCAAACAACCATGCAATGTCTCCTCAACTTGTTCTGTTCCTACCATTTTGTACCAAAACCTCGTTCTAATTGAAACTTAGAATACGTAAATGCACCTAAAGCTTTCTGGTCAAAGGAATGTATATTTTGTCGTCAGTGTAGTATGTTGGTTGTAAGCTGACATCTCCTGCCAATCAACAGAAGCAATCAACTTTGTGTACTGAGACACGGTTTGTCCATACACACAATGTTTGTCTCCAACGGCTGTCAATAATCGGCTGATGTATTGGTTGTAAAACAACTGCAGTTGTTTTGATAGATTTTCATATTTTAACACAGCCTTCAATGTAGAACATAAATTAACATGGGATCAATATATTGATTCCAGACATAGGCACAAGGTCAGAGATCTAGAGAAAGGAACAGGTATATCTGGTTCTACTGACTCCAGGAGTTAATGTGTACTTTATTTTAACAACCTAGCTGAAAAGTGAAACTGACCTTGATGAGGTTCAAATCCACAATAGAAATGGATGCTACAAGATCCCTCACAATGCATTTTGTTTGCTGCTCTACTGATTCTACCAAACCATCAGTAAATGAGATCAATACAGAACTAGTAACAAACTAGTGCCAATACTGAATTGATCCAAAAAACATTGGAAGATATTAGAAGAGCAGCCAAGGAATTGGTAGTTCATACTCTGTAACACTGCTGTGTTATTCAAAATGAAGTTAATCAACCCATGAAGCCTCTGGTCAGTCATTTGATTGAGAAACAGTAGCTAAATCTCTCTCGAATTACACCATACAGTCTTAAAAGAAAAGGAAATATATTGACAGTTTAGCCAATAAAAACACCCGCACTATATATCTGGTGTTAATTTGCTTCAGCTTTATTTATTTTTTACATTAATCTTAATCTTATTTTGGCCAGAGTTCTTTCGTCACACTCCTGTGGCCTCATCAGTGGTCCTTTCCTTTCTTCTTTCTTATTTCTGTGTCTCTCCTTACTAACGGTCAGCCATTTTGTATTTTGTATTCCTATTGCATGTGTCTTTATTTGCGCATGTGTATACCCCTATGTGTGTCTATGTTTAGTTAGTGTGTGTGTGGGGGGAAGAGCCTGTAATATTTCTATCTCCTGTTTATACATGTTCATGTAATTTGTTTTTGTTTATTTTGTTCATGTGTTTACACCTACTTATTATTTTTATTATATTTTTTATAGTGCGTGTGTTTTTATTGGCTAAACTGGCAACATGACCATTCCTAAATACAACAACATCTGTTTTAACACACGATTTCACATAAAAAATCTTGCAAAACAGATATATAAACATAAGAAATATATTGAATAATGTAGATTTCGATATAGAAAATGCTGGAATGATCATGTCTGGAGCACTTCTGATCAAAGGCTTGCTAGATCAGTGAAGGTTTGGGGCTAGACAAAGACAACGCTCAACAGACCAGTTCATTTATATATATTTATTCTCACATGGAGTGAAATGACAGTAGGATCTTAACGAGAGACTTACTTAAATAATTGTCTGAAGAGGTGCATTTTACACCTTGGGTGTATGACAATGATTACACAACATATCACCAATCTATGTTCTACAGGTGTAAAAATGTGTCAAACCAACTGTAGTGATTTTAAATAAAGAATGCCATTCATTCCATTTTCTATTATTTATCTCCATGGATACTATGGAATTCCTAATGTACATCCAGTAGCAGGAGTATTTCCACTGTATGATGACACCAGGTAGCCAATAACTGCAGACAAACTTTGCATACAAGATTTTTACCTGAATCTTATTTAACTACATATGCATGTAAGAAATTTAAAATATATATTACACACACACACATACACATCGATGTAAAGACGACAGAAAGTGTATAAGAAAGCCAAGATGTGTTATAGATGGAAATCAAACAGAAGAGGAGAGTTTGTTTATCAGGTATTTAGTTACATCACTTTAGGTGCATTTCATTGACAAAGAATGATTCCATGTTTTCCTGAAAGATTGTGAATAAGTGACAGTGTTTTGTATTTGGTTCTGAAGAAACACGTCTGGTTTGAACCATTTGTACAAAACTCCTTACTTAAACCCTTGCTCAATTCATTTCATCATCTTTTTCTATAGCAACCACAAGTTGGATGTGTCTTTTCACCTCCAACAATAGAGAGCAGTTGCCATATTTGCTTCCATGGCTGCCAATTCTGAAGAGCACAAGTATTCGTAATTGGGTTGTTACCTAACATCATGTTGAACCCCTATTACAAAACCAATTGGCAAGATCGGCTATAATAGATATATACATAATAAAGTACATTGGTTAATATATATATAAATATATATATATATTTCGTTATTCCTCATTCATTCATACATACACACACATAGTCATTATTTCTCTCTCTCACACATAAATAATGCTATGACAAAGTAAAATAAAAGTGACCATGATATATATATATGTGTTTGTTTTAAATGGCTACTTTCAAAAGTTGGAACTGATTCCATTTAAGCACACGATTTCAGATCAAGAAACTGGTCAAACGAGTTGGACTTGAATGAATGAACACGTGCATGCAGACATACAGACATACAAAAACACACGGCCACAAATACATACATATCATCATCATCATCATCATCATCATCATCATCTTAATTATGAACACCATACATATTAATACATATTAATAGACATTTCATAATTCAACTCGTTTTGCAGGTGAATTGTTCTGACTTTATTCCAACACAATTTCGCCATCCTAATCACAGCAGCCATTTAACAATGTGATTTCAATTTCTTTCTCTCTTCCTCATTACACACACAGTAGTTGTTATCATTTTATGTCCTATCTTTTCCCGTTTCCATGGTTTCACTGGATCTTAAAACATCTCACATTCTTTCATGGTCCGAGTTACCTGGTTACAAATCTTTTTTTATCTTTTGTCTTTTATTTGTTTCAGTCTTTACACTGCAGCCATCCTGGGCCACCACCTTGAGGAATTTTCAGTTAAATCAATCAACCTCGATACTTATTTTTTAAGCCTGGTAATTATTCTTTTGGTCCCTTTGGCTGAACTGCTAAGTTACAGGGATGCAAACACACCCACACCAATTGTCAAACAGTAGTGGGAGACACACACACACACACACACATATAATAATTTTCCCATCGTCATGGCTTAACGGCCCTCATCGTTTGTTTTTACTGTTTTGTTCTCTTTGTTCTGTCTTTTACTGTTTTTACTTTTCTTTTGTTTTTACTGTTCTGTTCTTGTTACCACTTTCACTCTCCGCAAAAAATCCCAAATTTTATTTCATTTGCTTTGCAGGAAGGACTGTTACCTTCGAAACACGTAGTAGACGAAACAGAGGCGGCTGAAGAAGGGGAATTTTCCTTGTGTTGTATGTATTGTACTCTGTTTATTTTGTTGTTTGAAAAAAAGTTCGTTTCTATGTTTTTGTTTTCGTTTCTCATTGTGTTCCATGTATTTTTGATGTCCTGTACCCATATATGCATGTATATATACATATATATATGTAGGTATGTACATATATGTATGTATATATGCATATATTTATATATATATATAAATATGATGGGCTTCTTTCAGTTTCCACCTACCAAATCCACTCACAAGGCCTTGGTCAGCCCAAAGCTATAGTAGAAGACACTTGCCCAAGGTGCCGTGAAGTGGACTGAACTTGGAACCATGTGATTGGGAAGCAAGCTTCTTACCACACAGCCATGCTTGCACCTATCTTAAAAATGGGTTTTCCGTATGCATGAGACTTGAACTCACGCGTCTATATATTTGCGATAAGTGTACCACCATTTACACTTATGTACCAACTTTTCACAACTAAACACCCCTCCCATCGCCCATTTCTTTACAGGCTTGAATGGGGCCCTTAGATCAAGCCTCCAACATTAGAAAGGTGGCTCCTGACAAGACTTTTTCCTCTGTATCAATTCCTTTTGGTAGTTACTGCCCTCCTTAATGAATTACTTGTGATTAGGCTTCCAAGGTCCACACCTGTTTTGCTAGTTCCTATCTTTCTACAATTAATTCTTATCTCCTTTAGTATGTAAATAACTGTATCAAAACATTTATGTAAGACTATACCACTAAATTATAAATATTAACTTGATATTATAAACAGGTGTGACTGTGTGGGAAGAAGCTTGCTTCTTAACCACACGGTTCTGAATTCAGTCCCACTGTATGGTACCTAGGGCAAGTGTCTTCAACTATAGCCTCGGACCGACCAAAGCCTTGTGAGTGGATTTGATAGACAGAAACTGAAAGAAACTCATCAGAGATATATATATACGTTTATATATTTGTTTTGCAAAATTTTTGATGTGAAATCGTGTGTTGAAACAGATGTTGTTGTATTTCGGAAGGGTCATTTTGCCAGTTTAGCCAATAAAAACATGCGCACTATATATTTGGTATTACTTTGCTTCAGCGTTATTATTTTTTATATTAATCTTATTTCGGCCAGAGTTCTTTTGTCACACTTCTGTGACCTCATCAGTGGTCCTTTGCTTTCTTCTTTCTTATTTGTGTGTCTCTCCTTACTTACAGTCAGCCATTTTGTAGTTTGTATTCCTATTGTATGTTTTCATTTGTGCATGCGTATACCTCGATGTGTGTCTATGTTTAGTTAGTGTGTGTGTGAGGGGGAAGTGCCTGTAATATTTCTATCTCCTATTTATATACGTTCGTAATCACAGTTCAATAAAGTACTCAAATATAATAAAAAATATATAAAATATATTCTTTTATTCATAAGACTGACCTTATAGTAGGGTATGATTTCAATCTGCTTTTAAATTTCGTTGTTAGTCAGCATAGCTTGATGTATAAACACATTGAAATAGCTTAGGTTAACCATATGGTCAAAATCATGAATAGAAGCGTGTATGTATGCATGTCCACATGCACACGCAAACACATATCATCGGCTGCAAATAAAGTTGCATCAAAGTTTTCCTTCTACACATACACACACGTAGTACCTGTCTGACCTATGCAAGCATGGAAAAGTCAATGTTAAAATGATAACAAGGATTATGATAATGTAAGGACAGCCATAGATGTGTAGTTAGAAAAATTTGCATGTGGTTTCGAATTCAATCTCACAACATTCTGTCTTGTACTCTAGCCTGTGATTCACCAATTACTTATGGGAGGGGGGATGTACATGCAAGCATGTGTGTGAATGCGCATGTGTTTGTTTCTGCATATCCTTGCAGTGATACTGATTGAGCATTGGCGATTTTTTGCTTATGTCTCCCAAAATGTCCCACTTGATGGTTCAATGTGCAAAGATCCCTGGACTAAATTACCTGACTTCAAAACCAGTAAGAACCAGCATCAGAGACGGCATTTATTGTCTTAAGAAATTTCATCTCACTGATGGGAAAAGCTGACATAAAAATGATGATGATGATATAATTGAAAAGGGCACACCTGAGGAAATAAAAGGGTTACTTCAGCTTACCTGATAGACAGTAATTAAAATAGATGCAAAGGCAAACGTGCCTGCGATTCCTTGAGCAGCAGTTGTCTGGAGAAAGATTAATGGCTGTAACCGAGTGACATTGTCGGTGGTGTTGCTTATAAGGGAATCTGGCGTGCTCATTCTTTCTGGGGTAATATTTGTTGTTGTTGCATTGAAGTTTGATAACACAGCTGGTACGGATGATGCGGCAGCTACTGCTACTGCTGCTGCTATTGTTGTTGTTGCTGATGCTGCTGCTGTTGTGGTCGTTGTGGTTGCTGCTGCTGCTGCTGTTGTGGTGGAGGTTGTGGTATTTGTCTTTGCTGCTGCTGCTGCCACTGTGCTAACGAACATAGTAAGGGGGACACTAGAAATGTTTGAAGGGATTGCTTCAGGGAAGAGAGCAGTAGTGTTGTTTGTCATCTGCAAATAAATAAAAGCAGGCATTTAATAGGATACTAGTTACCACATGAGACACATGGAAAAGAATCAGGATGGAAATAAACAGAAACATAGATTCAAAGGGATTCAGATATTACAAGGACCAATCTGGAATTAAGATATAAAACAGTTGCAAAAGAAAAAGAAACACATTGAATATGTTAGAACTGGCTTAAATAAGCATTTTTCATGCAGAAGGTGTCCTTGAAAAATTTTCCTAGAGTCATGCAAAAAGTGGGCCTGGGTATTTCCCATCAGTCACAGATTTAACAGGATACCAAACATTGTAAGAATTTTGTGTAAGAGAGACAAGAGAAATATGATCAATGATGGGATTTGAACCTTGTATCTATCTCTTGTATCTAAGGTTGAAAGTGGGCTTGTGAAAACCCATTTTATAATTGAATGTTCAGTTATTGTTGATATTGTTGTTGTTTAGCTCAAGGTCAGCCTTGACTGAAGAGACCTTATGACCGGAGGCATTCTAGTTGTGACCATCTCAGTTTCTCTTTAAAACGGTAGGATGCAATGCGGGAATTTGATTGTTACTTCTCCAGGCTGAATGATCACAGACTGGTTCCCTTGTTGGTTTGTGAAGATAATAAAGTTCCAGCAAATGTAATGCAAGATTTAATGAAGTTACCGACCTTGCCATGGATTAAGGTCAATAATGGAAGTGGATTGGCCAATATTAATACACAACATCTCATCTATTGGATGGGAAATAATGAAAATTTGCCCAATGTAATTGATATTTCTCTTCATCCTCATCCTTTTGCATAAGTCAGTGAACTTGCAGAATCATAAGCGCACAAGACGAAATGCTTCACAGCATTTCTTCTAGATTTATGTTCTGAGTTCAAATTCTGCCAAGGCTGACATTGCCTTTCATCTTTTGGGGGTTGATAAAATAAGTACCGGTTGAAAATTGGGGTCAATGTAATCAATTAGAACCTACTTCAAAATATTTAGGCCTTGTACATGTAGTAGAAAGAATTATTTTCCAGAATTTTTTTAAAATTTTAGGTTTCACAGTTCTGATCATAAATAAATGATTCAATAAGTTGTTCTACAGATTCTACATCCAAATCTAAGTAATTTTGTATTCAGTTCTAAGAATTAAGACACCCCCACCCCCATCACCATTAAAGAAGAAAAGATTTAAAATGAAATGTTCCCTAGAACAATATCAAATAACATCAGTGTGATATCTTGAGGATATCTTACACAAAAGTACGAAGTCGAGTCTTTGGTTGCCAAGTGTCCTCTTGATTTGGAATTCATTACGATTCTAAAGCTATGATATCTGTTTTTTTTTTTTTTTAACTAAACAGACATCAAGTAAGTTATGGTGGATGAATTGGAAGGATGTCAGATGAGCTTAGAAACAAAGAATTCCAAGTCTGTTTGATGTTACTAGAATTGCACTGTACAATGTTACTACAATTGACAATGAACAGCAAACCAGTCAACTTAGGCAGAAATATAAACTTAGGCAGAAATATAAACAAAAAAACAGGACCGATTGTGCCTACAACCAAACAAGAGAATTGTCGAATCCTACATTGAAGAGTATTTTGAAGACTTACAGGCCTGGATTGAATTCTTCCCAAGTTAACATAATTTAGTTATATCAGGGTTTCACAGATACTGTGCTGACCCATTGAGTGATTTAACTTATCACTAAATATATTAAATCAGCAGTACTTGTTATCAGCACTAATTAAGTAAACCTCTTGGTCACAGCACTAACTGAGTAGGCCTATGGTCAAAGACATTCCAACCACATCAGTTTATAACATTTTAAACATCAGTAGTGGGGGTCATTTTGGGGCATTCCAATGCTATTTAAAGCAGGTTAGGCGACTATGTAAAGGTTCCTTCGAATCAGTAAAAGCTACATGCAGAAATTTAAACGTAGCAGCAGTTGTTGAAAACCAGTCATTACCACAGGTGATGCATCTTATCTAATGTACAATAGATCCCACAAATGGGTGCAAGTGTGGCTGTGTAGTAAGAAGCTCGCTTCCCAACCACATGGTTACAGGTTCAGTTCCACTGTGTGGCACTTTGGGCAAGTATCTTCTACTATATTCTTGGGCCAACCAAAGCCTTCTGAGTGGATTTATTAGATGGAAACTGAAAGAAGCCTGTCGCATATGTATCTATGTGTCTGCATTTGTCCTCCAGTATCACGTGACAACTGGTATTGGTGTGTTTACGCCTTGTATTTAGCGGTTTGGCAAAAGAGACTAATAGAATAAGTACGAGGCTTGCACTGAGGTTGATCCCTTTTATTTATAAAGCCTGTAAAGATAAAGTGCAAAAGCTGACCCCTGTAGAATTTAGACTCAGGCACAGGATGGATTAAATGTTGCAAGACATTCTTATTCCTGGCTCTAACAACTTTGCCTCAGCTGATGGATCGATAAAAATATCGATTTCTTTTCAATGGATGCAAGACCTATTTCTGTATGGGAAATTGGTACAGTTGCTTGAATTAATTATATTTATTGAAAATACCAATTAAAAGTTGATTTATATCTGTTGTTGTGGGTTATTTTTTTCAGTGCATGTATGTACATCTAAATGAACTTATTGAATATTGCAAATGTCTCATTAAAGCTAATTAAATTTTCAGTTTGACTGTTTCTATAATTTCACTTATTTATGTCTCTTTTACTTGTTTCAGTCATTTAGTCGAGCAAATTAACTCCAGGACTTATTCTTTGTAAGCCTAGTATTTATTCTATCGGTCTCTTTTGCCAAACAGCTAAGTTATGGGGACGTAAACACACCAGCATTGATTGTCAAGTGGTGTTGGTGGTGGTGGTGGGGGAGACAAACACAGACACACAAACACACATGCAAATATATATATATATATATATATATATATATATATATATATATATATATATATATATATATACAACAGGCTTCTTTCAGTTTCCGTCTACCAAATCCACTCGCAAGGCTTTGGTCGGCCCGAGGTTACAGTAGAAGACACTTGCCCAAGGTGCCACGCAGTGGAACTGAACCCAGAACCATGTGGTTGGTAAGCAAGCTACTTACCATACAGCCACTCCTGCGCATAAAATATGTATATATTTATATATATAAATTTCACTTATTTATGTATATATTTATGGTAAGTTTTATATTTCAAATGGACGAATATTAAAATATTGATAAGAGCTTTAACATGATTATTATTCATCAATTGGACTGTTATGGTTGTTGTGCAGTTTATAAAAAGAGATTTCACTAGGATTCTTTCTTTCTTTGATAAATTTTACCAAAGAATTTTCATCTAGTTTCTCACTTGCATCCTTTTCAAAATATGAAATTATGCTTCCTCCCTTCAACTCCCAACCCTTTTGAATGCATAATCAAATGCTTTAAAGAGCTGATATTTGACCAATGAAGTAGCAATGACTTAGGAATGGGTTGGATGGGTTAACGGCAATGGTGAAAATTAACCATCTTCGTTATTGTGGAGTAAGGGACCATAATTCTTAGAAATGGCTGCCCTTTATATCATCAACCACTTTACACAATATTCTATTGTGATACTGGCTTTTGAGAAGTTGGGAATGGTAAAAATTAAAAAGTCCACATTGACCAGTTTTATTTTTTTTTATTCATAGTTACTCCTCTTTTAGATTAGTTCCATGCATTCAGCTGGTGCAATCTGCATTTGTACTGTTCACTGAGGGTTGCCATATGTTCCAGGAAAAAAGAATGCTCAAATACATATATCATCTTATTTCTTTATTGCCCACAAGGGACTAAACATAAAGGGGACAAACAAACAAGGTCAGACAGAGGTATTAAGTCAATTACATTGACCCCGGTATGTAACTGGTACTTAATTTATCAACCCCGAAAGGATGAAAGGCAAAGTCGACCTCGGCGGAATTTGAACTCAGAACATAATGGCAGACGAAATACCATTAAGCATTTCGTCCAGCATGATAACGTTTCTGCTAGCTCGCATATATCATATTGTTACTACATAGGCACCAAAAACACACAAAATAACACCAAAAGTAGATCTGGCTCAATATAATCAAAACAGATGTGGAGAAACTGAAAACAGATAATATTAAAAATGCTAAACAACCAGTAAAAGACACTGATACAGAAACAAAATTGCCAATGGGTGACGGACCTGACTGGGAATAGCCTAAGATAAACTATAAAGGATTTTAATAATGATGACAATTTGACAACAACATCATCTCTGTCCTTTCTCTTCTCTCTTCATTCTCTGCAACTGGCACAGTTGCCTCAACTCTTTTTGGTTAGTCTCATGCCACACCTGCTCAAGCACTTGTGACCCTCTCGTTTTATTATTCATATTGTGTGCCCCACCCATTTATTCCCTTCACTAACCACTCTAACCAGTTTTTCCTTCTGAGAACTTTGCTTGGGTTTTCCTTGAAGCCCTCAAAATGAACATTAGTTGTGCCAGAATCTTGAGTAAGGGAAACACTGTGAAGGCTTTCCATTATTCTAACTACAATAAAAAAAATTGTAAGGTGTAATGTTTATAGAGTACCCTATCACCTTTATTGACATACAAGTCAGATACTCCCCTAATAAATCATTGGCCATGTTTCTCTAACAAGAGATAACAACCATATCAATCTCTCTTGGTCTCCAATGCAAACATATGTAATATATTCTTCATTAGTGACAAACAATGGATGACATGTTTTTGCTTATTTTATTTATTCTGTCTTCCTTATATGGTCATTGCCAACAGTCTTAAAATGAACCACCAAAAAAAAAAAAATTCATAACATAAATGTGGATGGAACAGAATGAAAACAGCGAGGGTCTGTTGCTGGACGAGCCATTGATCCATCTGGTAAATACTCAATACTGATCGGCAGGATCTAGCCAAACCATCCAGTGATGGTCACTACAGATGAGATTTAATTTTAAGCAAAACGAGATGAGTATAGTGATCTCGCTTGCTGTGGGGTGGTTACCTCCCCTGTCAGTGTATGAATATGTGCTTCCTTGTGGCTCTGAGGGGGTTTTAAACTCTTATTTCTAGCAATGTAGGTGCTACCCTGCACCATCAGTCACAATTAGTGGCAAATGAATTTTTCCTTTTTGGCTTTGTATTGTGAATAGCTTGCCTTTGTTATTAGACAGACAGACTGGCAGACAGACAGGCAGACAGACAGATAGATAGATAGACAGACAGACATGCAGATACACACACACAACCACTGATTATATGTTTGCATTTGTGTCGCCATCAACACCATCATTACCGATATCACTGTTATACTCAGACACACACGCACATCATCATCATCACCATCACCATTAACATATTACACACACACATACACACACGCATACACTTTCATCCCTAACGACATATTGACACCAATGCATTGCATGCACACACCAAGTGGAGTCAGTTTTGCTCAGACGATTCCAAGAGGAGCCACATGTTACATGAAAGGGAGGCATTTTCAGTTAATCAGTTGAGATGGTAGCAGAGTCAGTAGTGGTGGTGGTGGTGGGAGTAGCAGCAGCAAAAGCTCAGTGGAGAACAACGAACGACATTACGGTTTAACTCCATCTTTTCATTGGGTAGGTGGGTGGGTATTTGTGTGTGTGGGTGGGGGACTGAGCTAATCGATCAGATCTATATTCCTCTATTGACTTTATTAACAACACAACTGAGGAACTGTAAAAGGAGCAAAAATACAGCATTCGGAGAGAGAGAGAGAGGGAGAGAGAGAGAAAGAAAAGGAAGTGAAGAAAATAGAAAAGAATAGCGTGTGTGTGTGTGTGTGTGTGTATATATATACACACACAGAGGGGGAGGAAGAAAGAGAGAAGTAAAAAATGAATAAGATCTATAGGCAGGCAGACCGTATTATTCGAGAGACATGGAAACAGAGAGAGAGAGAAAGGGAGAGAGAGCAAGATAGGGAGGGATACACCAAATGGATATAAAGATAGAGTTGGGAAGAGAAATATGGAGGATTGGAAATACTTCGATAGAGAGGGGAAGAAGGGAGGGAAGGAGAAATGAGTTGAGAGAGAGAGAGAGAGAGAGCTGTAAATATAGGTAGGTACACACACACATTCAGAGATATGGTGTGTGAGAGAGAGAGAGAGAGAGAGAGTAGATATTAATATAAGTAAGCAGTGATGAAATTACTCGGAATTCAAAGTTTTAAAGAGAAAATATATAAGTATGATGGCAGTGAGCATTGTAATAATGCTGATGGTTGTTTACAAGTTAAATTAATAAAGAGGATGAGATGATGCGGCTAATTATAGGGGATCTGAAGAAGACCTTGAAAGAATTGGCAAAAGAAAGAAAGAAAGAGAGAAAGAAAGAAAGAATATTCTTCATTTATGAATTTGCAACCAAATAAGTATAGAAAAAAAAATCTAATTATTGAATAAGGTTGGTCAACTTGTATACGTCTGGCTTCTATTACAGAAAATGTAACAGATTATTGTCCTTGGGGAGCAACTGGTATTTCCTGTTTGCTTATCCATCGAAAGTATGGAAAAATGACTAATATTTCTTTCAAACTTTGCTTTTCTTACATTTATTCAAATCCCAGAAAATCCAATCTTAACACATTGTTATGATGCCCCCCCCCACTACTCCTGTACATAATCAGAGATGCACATATTGTCAGCCACCAAGGGACATGTTCAAGTGGTTAAGGTCAAGCAACTGACAAGCAAATCTGTGGTTTTGAACAGAATATTTGCTATAACGATATTCCTGCTTCAGCAACTCAGTGCTGAATCTGTCTGAAATGCAATGGAAAATAGGTCCAGGTCAAAGTTTGAAGGGAATAGTAGCCGTTTCCTTTGACTTCTACACAGAAGCAAATAGGAAATAACACTTACTGACCTAAGAAGAAAAAATTGTACACAATATTATGAAACAATATACAATATAGGTGCAGGAGTGGCTGTGTGGTAAGTAGCTTGCTTACCAACCACATGGTTTTGGGTTCATTCCCACTGCGTGGCACCTAGTACATGTGTCTTCCACTATAGCTTCAGGCCGACCAAAGCCTTGTGAGTGGATTTGGTAGACGGAAACTGAAAGAAGCCCATCATATATATATGTATATATGTGTGTGTGTGTTTATGTGTCTGTGTTTGTCCCCCCCACATCGCTTGACAACTGATGCTGGTGTGTTTACGTCCCTGTAACTTAGTGTTTCGGCAAAAGAGACCGATAGAATAAGTACTAGGCTTACAAAGAATAAGTCCTGGGGTCGATTTGCTCAACTAAAGGTAGTGCTCCAGCATGGCCACAGTCAAATGACTGAAACAAGTAAAAGAGTAATAGGAATGTAACCATTTAAAAGTTGAGGATACAGAAAGACGAGTATATTTTCGTCAGAACCAACCAGGGTCAAACCAAGAAGAGAATGTTTTGCTTAATATGAAAAAAAGAAAAAAGAACTGTAGCCAAATCTCTCTCAGATTACAGACTACCATCTAAAAACTGATGTGTGTGAGGCACTGAATAATGTCGCCCCAGATGTACAAAAATCCTAGTCCTGTGCCTCTCCAGCCCTCCTCCAAACTCTTCAACCTCAGCGATTGGAAGTTCCGGTCAGTGACAGTTTGGGTGCAATGTCATACGCATGTGCTGGACCACTGTGTTTAATCTGAATCACAATCAACACCATGGTTTATCAAAATCTCTTGAAGCACTTTAATGCTTCAATCAACCAACAAGCTGTTTCATGCTGCTGAATTCCCATTTTAAGAGGATTCAACGCCTGCACAGAATGTCAAACCAACCACTACTTGGTTTACTAATCCTCACATCAATGTGCCAAATAATTCATTCACCTGACCTGAACCCTATAGAAAGTCTATGAGATAGAGTTAAAAAGATGAAAGCCAACTAGGGTTCAAACAATCAAGCTGAGGTGATGGCAACGCTCAAAAAGTTCCTGAATTAGTTATGTTTAATGGGCACAAGCACCATACGAGCGTGATCGTTGAGAGAGTGGCTAACCGGCTTCTGGGCCAGTGGCACATAAAAGGCACCATTTGAGTGTGATCGTTACCAACTTCGCCTTACTGGCACTTGTGCCTCGTGCTAGTAGGATGCTAAGAGCACCATCCTAGCGTGATCGTTGCCAGAGCGGATAAATGGATTCTGTGCTGGTGGCACGTAGGAGGCACCATTTGAGCGGGATCATTACCAGCATCACCTTACTGGCACCTGTGCTGTTGGCATGTGTAAAAAGATTCAAGCGAAGTCATTGCCAGTACTGCCTGACTGGCCCTCATGCCGGTGGCACGTAAAAGCACCCACTACACTCTTGGAGTGGTTGGCATTAGGAAGGGCATGAAGCTGTAGAAACTCTACCAGATCAGATTGGAGCCTGGTGCAGCCATCTGGTTCGCCAGCCCTCAGTCAAATCGTCCAACTCATGCTAGCATGGAAAGCAGACGTTAAACAATGATGATGATGATGACTACCCCAATGTATTCAAGCAATTATCAATACTAAACAAGTACCAGCTGAGCATTAACTAAGGAGATTCGCCTGCAACAGTCCTGTGCTGGGGCTATGTCAAAAAGCCCTGTGCAGAGCATTCATACAGTGCCACATAAAAGCACCCAACCCACAACCACTTTACAGGGGTTGGTATTAGAAAGGGCCTTATTGCTGCCCTGTGCTCCTGTCACATACCCATGTTTCACCACTCACTGCATTCCCTCCCCTCTCCCACTTTTGCACTTTTGTGAACTCCTAATTCATGCACCCTTGGCAATCCTCTACAATTCCATTTATATTCGTACTTTGAGAGTTTGCCCTGGCGCATCACCTCTACCTTTTCCACTCTCCCACTCTGACAAGGATAACCATGTATCTACCTGTATAGTATGATACCTGTTTCTATCCCTCTGTCATACACTAACCCCTCATCTCCCGGTACAAAGCTCCCCTTCACAGTTAAGGGATTTTTGTCTTGCAAGTTCCTTAGCGACCTTGCTAGTGCTGGTGCCATGTAAAAAGCACCCAGTCCACTCTATAAAGGGGTCAGCATTAAGACGGGCATCCAGCCATAGAAACCAGGCCAAAAATAAACAGCAGAGCTTGGCACAGTCCTCTCTGGCTTACCAGCTCCTGTCAAACCCTCCAACCCTTGCCAGCATGGAAGGTAGATGTCAAATGACGACGATGATGATGATGTGCATACACACACACACACAAATAATCTTTTGATGCAAAAATCTATCCCTCCTAGAACAGATCTCAAACAAAGTTAATTAGGTTAATCAGCCTAGAATACAAAGCATTATCTGTTGTTGTTGCTACTGTGGTCTCTAAATTGTCTTCTCAATAACACACAACAGACTGAGATCAGCTGTTACAAGCCGGTAGGGGAATCTTTAACTGGTCACTCAAGTGGCTAGAAATAACAGCCAAATTTCCCTCAAATCACACTCTACAGATAAAAAAAAACCCAAAATCTAAACAAAAAAAGCAAGAACAAAAATACTGTGAAACATTGGATAATATATTCTTAGATACACTGAATAAAATATAAGATGGTCATGGTTGGAATGACTAACCATAAGACTACCCAACTGAGGTTGACCTGGGACTTAACAAATATCTATTACAATATGATATGACTTCAGTTTATTCAACCATTTTCATGATATAGATTGCCCTCATCCTTCTGCTGTCTTCAATTAACCACCATATGTCAGAATATGCAATAGTCCTCGGGTAGCAATAGCAAAAGATCTGTGGGTTGCCAACTAGCTGTGTGCTTGACTACATCTACATATAACTGGTTGGCCGACAGTTACATGACAACAGCACTTTTCAATTGGTTTTAGGAGGCATATTTGAATGTCCGCCTAGTGGCAAATGGATTTACATAGATTTCAATCAGGACTGACCTGGATTTTAAAAAAATAACAGTTGCAGGAGAGAATGCTGTTGAAAGGTGAAGCAGGAGGTAGCAGAATCTAAGTGAAGAGAGAGAGAGAGCAAGGTGAGATGAGGTGAAGCCCTGCTAAATGAAATCCTAATCTGATTGGATTTCATCTGATCTCAATACTGTTGTAACCTTCACCTGGTTACAGTGACCAGAAGATTAATTAACGATATCATTTACGATTATATATACAAATGTAGGCCAGTTACGCTGTTACTGATAAGGACCGTGTTGATGATGATGATGATGATGATTGTTGGTGGTGGTGATGATGATGCAGATTATGATAAGATGATGTTGATGGTTGTAGCAAAGCTATGATGACAATGATGATAGTAACAAGGGGCACAGAAAATCACCAATCCAGAGAAAGAAAGACAGAGTAAGAAGGGAATCAGAGGGGGGGGGGGAGAAAGAGAAAGCAGAATGAGGATTGCAGTGTTTTAGAAATGGTGACAGAAAGAGGGAGGAGGCAACAATTAAACTAATTGAAAAAACCACTGTTTCTTGTTGGACTGGATTGGATGGACTCTCTCTGTGATAATTGTGTTAATGGTGGAACAATGAAAGAGGAGGAAATATATGCTTAAACACACACACACACACACACATCTTTTTTAAACATCACATTTAAGACTATGTTGGAGTATTGTCAGTAACGACCAATTGATATGAAATCTAAATATGGATGTGTATAAACACACACACACACACACACACACACACACTGGCTTCCATCCTTACAGAGTGGGATGATTAAATAAAGTACCGGACTATACTGGGGTTGATGTAATTGACCACCCTCTTCCCCACTATTAGTGACCTTATAACAATCTTAGATATCCCTATGGTTGAATTTTTAGACTAATTAGACAAAATGTTGCACATCATCTGTTCTATTTCTTCCCATTCTGGGTCCAAATTCAGCCAAGGTCAGTTTAGTCATGGAAGAATCTTTAGAACATTTAATAAAATACATTGAGATATTTCTTCTGGTACTTTACCCTTCTGAGTACCGTTCCCACCAAGGTTAACTTTGCCTTTCCTCCTTTCAGGTGAATAAAATAAAGTATCAGCCAAGTACTGAGGTCAATTGTGTTGACTAACCCCATCCCCTCAAAACAGCTGGTTTTGTATCTAAATCAGAAACCATTATTAGGGCAGTGAGCAAGCAGAATCGTTAGAGCATTGCAATAAATGCTTTGCAGTATTTTTTTTTTATGATTCTTTACAGTCTGAGTTCAAATCCTGCTGAGGTTAGATTTGCATTTCATTCTTTTGAGGTCAATGAAACAAAGTAGCAATCAAATTTTGGGTGTCTATGGTATCGACTCATCTCCCCCTCATCACAAATTGCTGGCTTTGTGCCAAAACTGGAAAGTATTATTATCATTGTTATAAATAATTTTGATGGATTAGCAGAATTAACAGAGTGGCATACTTTGCAGTACTTACGAGGGATGGTCATTAAAGATTTCCCCTGACCCACTTTTGATTATAATGGACGCAATTGAATGCAGATCAGTGATCAGGTTCTTATATTGGGTCATCCCATAAATAATGCAGTTTTTTTTTATGCTTCTTTTATTTTTCAAAATTAAGATAAAGTTCTTTCTTAATCTAAAATATACTCTCCTTCATTTTCTACAATGCTCTTCCATCTATCTGGTAGACTTGCAAGGCTCCTCTTCCAAGATTCACTTGTCCTTGATGAAAAATACTCCTCCAATACTGCTCTGACCTCGTCTACAGAATTCATATTTTTTCCATCTGTATGATTTTGAAGACTGCAGCATAAATG
>NC_043018.1:12341581-12344081 GCF_006345805.1 Octopus sinensis | reverse complement strand
GGAAGCTGAACGCGTCGTTAACGGCGTGCAAAGCCTAGAGAGACCGGATTAGTTTACTAGTTGAGCGGGTGCTCACGGGGGCAATCATCAACAACAACTGGTGGTTTGCCCTCAAGAGAGCAATTAGAGTAGAGTCGATTAGGTTTAGTAAGGCTCTAGCTATTGAACGTAGGAAGAGAGAGCGGGATTTAGTTAAGAAACTAGACGAGGCTCTTGAGACTGGCATCGCGACCGATGTGTTGGCGGCAAGGTTGGCCCTCGACCAACACTTTGACACCAAACACAAAGGCTGCGTTGTCAGAGCTAAAGCACGTTCGCTAAGCAGGGAGGGGACTAGAGCTGCTCGATGGGCCCGTGTGGCGGAGGCAAAGCGAGGCAACAAAGCAACCATTCGGTCTTTGGTGGACCAGAACGGGCACGAGGTTACCGAACCGAAGCAGACGTGTGCGGTGTTTCAGCGGCACTTTGCTCAACTGTTTGGGAAGAGCGGTGGAACAGACAATGGTACAGACTTTGGTGTGTACCTGGATGGCCTACCGCAACTCTCGGACAGCGAGGCAGAGTGCTGCGAAGGACTGATATCTGCCTGGGAAGTGGAGGAAGCAATGAAGAGTTGCACGAGAGGTAGATCGCCGGGTTTGGATGGTCTGCCCTACAAGCTTTACACTTCAATGCCAGACTTGTTTGCGGGCCTGTTGGCAAACGTCTACTGCAACTGGCAGCAAAACAGGAGAATTCCTGCTTTTGTCTGTCGAGGGGTGGTGGCTTTGCAGAGAAAGGACCCAAACAAGGGGGACGCTATAGGGAATTTTCAGCCCATCACTCTGCTCAATGCAGAGTCGAAGATTTTGGCCAAGGTGCTAGCCAAGAGATTGGTGCTTGTCGTGGACAAGCTGGTTGGCAAGACACAGACATGCGCCGTGCCAACCAGGTCAATACACGACAACCTCCATCTCATGCGCTACATCATAGAGAGGGTGGGTAACGATGCTGGTGCAGGTGGGGCTTTGATCAATTTAGATCAGAGTAAAGCCTTCGATAGGGTCGATCATCAGTACCTGGCAGCTGTTCTCAAGGCAGCTGGCTTTGGTCCAGTCTTCTGCAGGTGGATCGCTGCTTTATACAGCAACATCTGCTCAGTGATATGGGTAAACGGTCACCTTTCGGAAACGTTTGACATCTCGCGTTCAGTCCGCCAAGGATGCCCTCTTGTACATATTGACTCTCGAGCCATTACTGCGCAAGTTGGAGGCTTTGAGGGGTATCCCACGCGATTTAGGAGGTGGAAACAGCATGTCTGCCTATGCCGACGACGTCACCGTGATGGTGTCGAGCCACAGGTACATTGACCTGATTGGCGAGACGCTAAACGAGTACAAAGTGGTGACAGGAGCAAAGATTAATGTGGAAAAGTCTGTGGGCTTGCAACTGGGCACCTGAAGAGGCAAGCCCATGCCATCCAACAGTGTCGTAGGGCACTGGACAGATGGACCCGTTAAACTGGTTCGGTCCAGACCTCCAGGTGGATAAAGACTGGGAAGAAGTGACGAGCAGGGTGGCCAAACTCACCCAGAAATGGGCCGAGAGGAAGCTGTCCCTGAAAGGTCGAGCGGAGGTGGCGAATCCATACATCGTATCTGTCACCTATTACCGCTTGACCGTCGTCCCTTGTCCCGACCGCTGGTTGGCCAAGCTGGTACGCCTGCTCTTCAACTTTTTGTGGAAGGGTCAGGTGCCACTAGTCAGGCAATCCATCTGCTGTCAACGACCGCTGAACGGAGGCCTTGGCATGCTGTGGTTACTGATGCGCAGACATGCGCTCAGGCTGCGATATCTCAAGCGTTTCCTTTGTGGTCGTCTTTTGTCAGATGCGACTTTCCGCAGCTCGTCTCTTTGACAGAGCTGCAAACCTGGAACAAACGTAGACCAAGAAAGGGTGCATGGCACCTCGGGTGCCATCAAGATCTCTCTGCCCTCCGCCAAGCGGGCAATGCGATCGGTTTTAGTTCCACTCTAGCTTTCTATAGAGGGTTAGTGGAGGAAAAATGCGACGATGTTCTCGGGGAAACTCTAGGCGTTGATGATAATGAACTGAGCAGTCTGTTCGGAAGGACTTTCGGGCCAGGGCCAATGGATAATTTCCAGAGGTCGCTCACCTGGCAGTGCTACCAAGGGGCTCTGCCTGTTCAGGATAAACTCTACCAGCACGGAAGTGCCGTCAGCTGGGCCTGCCCGAGGTGTTGCCAGGACGACGAAACCGTTCTGCACGCACTCGTCCAGTGCCCGAGTATTGCTGAACTATGGGTTTATGTCGAACAGCTACTGTCACGTATAGGACGGATCTGGCTATCAGCTGAATCCATAGTGAAGATTGCCCCGCCGACCTCCTTTAACAAGGAGGGCGAGGCTGTTTTCCTGTGTCTAGTGGCTGTGGCGAAAGAGGTTGTATGGTGGACCCGTTTGAAAGGGCTAAAGTCAGATGCTTTCCTCTTTGGTCAAG
>NC_043018.1:12274081-12334081 GCF_006345805.1 Octopus sinensis | reverse complement strand
GACAAGTAAAAAAGCAGAATTGTGTTGTGATAATAATGTGTGTCATTGCTCAATTGATGTTAACTGTGGATTCTTATAGCTTGTGTGTGTGTGTGTATGAGAGGGGGAGAGAGAGAGAGAAGACTTGTTGATACACTTGTAATGCATAAATAAGAGGCCAAATTCTGCAACAATAATTTTTTTTTGTGTTTTGGTGTAAGGCCTGTTACATGGGTTTAGCTGGAATATTAGTATTTGTCCAGTTGGAAGTGTCTATTTGTGTCTTAAATACAAAACCCAAATAAACACTAGCTTCATATATAGATTTATGCTCAACTCAATTTATGCCAACCACAAACATCAAGTTAACATGGAGCAAAGCCTCTCTTAGATTCATGTCTGCTATATCACATCACACTTCAAAGGCAATCCAAGAACAGGAGACTGCTACTGAATAAACAAGAGAGACAGTGAAGTCCTTGAAGTTCCAAGATGTAACCAAAAACATAGATGCACACACATAGATATACATATACTCAACAGGCTTCGTTCAGTTTCCATCTACCAAATCCACTCACAAAGCTTTGGTTGATCTGAGGCTATAACGGAAGACACTTGCTCAGGGTGCCACAGAGTGAGACTGAACCTGGAACCATGTAGCTGGGAAGCAAACATCTTACCACACAACCACAACTACACCTATGTATATACACACTTTGTATATACACACTTGTATAGACACACTTTAAGAATAATAGAAGTGAGGATCAAGGAAATCTGAAAATCCGAGTGGAAACGGATTCTTCACAAAATTGAACACTAAATTAGGTAAGGAACTGTAACAGATTAAAATCAACCAAGGATTTTAACTCTGTTCACAAGAAAGACTCAATGAAGGATTGCCTAAATTATATTCAGTGATGCATGATGCACAGTATAATGAGTGTAAGTAACGTTTGAAATATATATATAATACATCTGTATTGTAACTGGATATATTTTAGTACATAAAATTTGTTATATAGAAACCCATGTACATTAACCACAGGAAATACATGCAATGAACATGTAGCAAATAAAATTTGCATATTGTGAGGTGTGTTTCACTGTAACAACTTTATATACAGGACATGTTGTAATGATATGGAATGAATTATTGATTATTGACAAATTATACAGCATTTGGCAAATGAACTTTGATCAGAACCAAGCCTGGCAGTATATGATGTGTTGTAACAAGTCTCTAGTGTGAAATGTGTAGAATACATGTTATGCGATGTATTTATTAACTTTTAACATCTTGTTGAAAATTTTCTGTCAAAAGCTCAGTCTTGTAATGATGGAGCAGAAAATAACTGGAAAAAGGTTTGTTTATTCAAATGCCTGTCTTTCTTGTGGTCAGATGATGAAAATTAGCAATATTGCAGAAGTTTTTGTTTTTTAATGTTTATAGTCATTTGTGCTAAAAATAATGTTGTGCATGTGTGGTTGTTAATCGATTGCGTAACCAGAAAAAAAAAGATGACAAAAAGAGACATTAGTAATAAATGAAATGCTATTAGTAACATGAACATACAAACATGTAGCTTCAAAGGGTCACATACAAACATGTAGCTTCAAAGTGAACACCTTATCCACAGAGTCACGATCACAGCCCTTACATGTATAGCTAATAATACATATGATTCATATACACATACATGTTCCTTCACTCTCATCTTTAGGTAATTAGATGCCTGATTAAATATGAGACATTTCACAAACTAGCTACTTTAAAAGCAAAAATTAGGTGATGTCAATTGAAGTTGAAATTAACAGAAAATATATAATTTAATAACCCCTAAAGAATTAAAAGAAATAGAAAAGAAAGGAGTAAGCAAGTTTTAAATTGAAGTATTGTATTTTATTTAAACTAAAGACAACAGTTCCGACCTTCTCTAATATTTTATTAGGAAGTTTATTTTTACAAATTGTTCAATTACGTAGCCAGTGATGCAAAACTGATGAGGTAAATGTTTTTGTTGTTTAAGAGTTAGGCCAGAACTGAATTCAAAATATGTGGCTGAATGGATAGGGTAGGCCAACAGCTGGATCTTTTTATGTAATTCTACAATGGCACTCACTTGAGATTGAACCCTTTAGCATTCGGTTTACTCTATCAAATGTAATGCTTATTCCTTCACATTCATTTGAATCTATCCTGCATCATCTTGTAGCCTGGAGCTTTCAATGATGTCACTGTATATTTTTTAAACTAACATTGTAGTGTAGATGTCAGATGTAACATCCAATCAGTTTGAATGTCAAACATAGAAACTATTTTGAACGGCTATGGCTGGTTTAAATGATAAAAGTGCGAGTGATTGTTTTGAAAACTGAAATCAACCGTGATGGAGCAAAACTTACGATCACAAGTCACACCTAACTAGTGTTAAAAAGAGAACGTGTGGAGGAAGGACACGTATGATACTGAAGTTGTATCTGGCACTCTGTCAATTACAACAACGAGGGGTGATCTGATCAATGGAACGACCCGCTCATGGAATTAACATGCACTCCACAGACATGCACACCCTTAACATAGTTCTCAGGGAGATTCAGTGTGACACAAAATGTGACAAGGCTGACTCTTTGAAATATAGTTCCAACTCATTTTTGCCAGCTGAGTGGACAGCAGCAATGTGAAAGAAAGTGTCTTGCTCAAGGACACAATGCACTGCCAGTGATTGAACTCACAACCTTACGATTGTAAGCCAAATGCCCCAAGCACTAAGCTACATGCTTTCACAACGTAGTTGTAGATGAAAAGTAACAGGTTGGTCATGAGTATAATGTATTCGATTATATTTCTGTTGGCTTAAGGACGACCTAGGGTTAAACACTATTTAAACAATATATCAAATCCCAATTTTACTATAGCCCAAAATGAATTAAAATGAATTCCACCATCTCCTTTAACCCTTTCGATACCAACCCGGCTGAAACCGGCTCTGGCTCTGGCTACAAATGTCTTGTTTTCATAAGTTCTGAATTAAAATCTTCCACCAAACTGTAGTCACAATTTATGTTCCTAACACTAGCTGAATGATAACTAAGTTATTTTACTAAATTTTTTGTTATATTTAAAGTAATTGAAAGAAACAGAGCATCTCAAAATAAATACAGTAACGAAAGGGTTAACACTCTCTTCCCTATCATGAAACAAGGTATAAAGCAGACCTTAGCTCCACCCACTTCCCATGGAACACTGGGTGACAAAGAGATCTCCTTTCAGTACAATTGCAAGCACTGTCATGAGCTTGTATGCAGGCCAGGCCTGTATCTGCCAGGTCCTGCTTCACAATCTTCAACTAGGTCTCACCTTCTATACCCCATCTCTAGCTTCTACTTGGGAGAAGTTCTCACTGGTCTCTTCACAGGCATGTGCAGCTCGTGGCTGAACATCTTCCAAGTAGAAACAACAGCAATCTCTGTTGAGTAAATGATCAAATTGACAAAACGTTTGCTCATGTCAACACTAGCAGAATGCAACACCTTTGTGAAAACGTTTGAAAAGATAAAAAGATACAAGGACCTTGGAATAAAGGTCTCAAAAATGTGGTATTTAAGAACAACAACCATAACTGTAATCATCAAATCTATGGAGATAATATCAAATGATTCTCTTAAATAATAATATGACCAAATACCAAGAAACCCAAAAGTACCAGAGCTACAAAAAATTGTTCTTGTGGTTGCAGCCTACATCCTAAGAAAGACACGGTCAACATGAGAATATTTGAATTTTTAGAAATCTTTCAAAAATCCTAATTCTTAGTATTCATTGCCTTTCCCTGAAATATATTCTTGCTACACATAAATAACACTCACAATAAAACCAATAAATTGCTGTCTCTTCAAGACATTTGGATTAACTTATAATAAAGCAAAGCAACAATAAAAACAGTAATAACAAGCAGTCCCTGTGAAAGTTTCATGTTTTAAATACGTAATTTTTTAGCTTGTCAGAAGTTTATATAGAACTGTAAAGGGGGATGGCTCAGTGGTTAGAGTGTTGGACTCACAATCATGAGGTAGTGAGTTCAATTCCTGGACAGGGTTGTGTGTTGTGTTCTTGAGCACTTTATTTCACATTGCTCCACTTCACTCGGCAGTAGAAATGAATTGCAATGTCACTGGTGCCAAGCAGTATCGGCCTTTGCTTCTCCCTTGGATAACATCATTGGCATAGAGACTGTAACCGAGGGAGCATGACTTTTCCATTCTCTCAGCAGTTCAGAGGTTCATTTGTAAATCTAAGACTTTCACAAGGATTACTGAGAATATTCTTGTCACCATTGTTGTAACTTTCAATTATGTTCACAGTTTTTTTGACTTTCTCTCTCATTTTAATTTTATATTCTATCTTGAACAGTTTCCCTGATTCACTTCCCCCCCCCTTCTATGCTGCTGCTGCTCCCATGCTAGTTCAAGTGATTTCACACCCCTGCTTCTCTTTACATTGTTACCTACGCCATCCCATTCTGTCTCTCGTTAGCTTAAGACATTTGTCATCCATATTTTATAAACAAATATCAATGTTCAGCAGATAATCAATAATTGCACTGATGCACATGCATTAAGTGATATAAACAAATTTAGTTCAATAAAAAAAAGACTTTTCACTGTCCACTTCCATCGTTATCATCATCACAAGCAGAACCCCCCCCCCCCCCAAACCCTTCATTGAAATGTTCAGTAACAAAGCTCAGTCTAAGTTGTTTGCCAACCAAGATTATTTTCATTTTATTTCACTTGAGTTCAGTTGGTTGTTTCATATCTATTTTTTTTTTCTTGTTGATGTATCTATCTTGACAATACAAGTTCGAATTTCAAAAAAATATGAATAACATCCACAGATATTTTGCTTGGATATTTCACTTTCAGTGAAAAATCTATCTTTCTATCTATAATAAATTTATTATCGTCCAGCCATCAATGTATCAATCAATGAGGATAGATAGATAAATAGAACAACAGATAGAAAATACAAAAAAACTGATTAAAATGTTATTTATTCTTAAAGAATAAATCCTGGGGTTGATTTCTTTGACTAAAGGTGGTGCTCTAGCATGGCCTCAGTTACATGACTGAAACAAAACTATAAAAAAACTATGCCATTTTATTCCCAAGCAACGCCAGGTATCTCTGCTAGTTTTAAATATAATATTAAAAGAACTGGTACATGATCAAAAGACATGACCCTGGTTTATGGCCAAAAATGATTAAGGACTGAACACAACCCCTCCACATCCACACTCGAATGGGAAGGAATAAGTGAAATGCTACATCAGTGTTTGGATAGAATGAGGGTCAGAGGGTGAAGGAGATGGTCAATGTTTGGGGGGGCGGTATAGTGAAGGAGCCAATGAAATAAATCTCAGTAAATTTACTTCTGACTCACCTGCTAATTACCTACCTATGGGCTTTGTCTACACTATGGAGGGGTAAGTATAGCTGGAGTGGGAGGAAGTGTGATGCAGCCCCTCTCCCTTCTTGAAGAAAGGGGTTCATATCATCATGTATGTTAGCCACCAGGTATTAGTTGAGTAGTTCAGTCCATTTTTACAACGACCACCATAACTCCACTCCATCATGCAACAAAACAAGTAAATACATTCTAGCAGACACTGCCCTCTTCACAACCACCATTGTCCCCCCCCCCGACACTCCAACCCCTCCACCTACCACAATTTCAAAAGTGAGAGGGAAGGCAATGAGAAAGGGAAGAGAATTAGCCAAGGAGTCAGATTACGCCTGTAGACTCCTGTAAATGTTAGCAAGTGAATGTAAAATTCTTTTAGTTGATTGCTACACATTTACAAGTGTCATTCCTTTTATCCATTCTTCACACATTCTCTCCTACCCCACACCAGCTAATAACCCTGCCCTATTAAAGGGACAACAGTAACTACCTCAAACAAACACAAATACATTTTATAAAAAAAAAAAACAGAAAAAAAACCTACAAAAACATGGCTAACTGTGATGGGAGGGAGTTCTGTTATGTGTAGAGTGGCAAGTGAATTTTTCCTTAGATAAACTGTTGTTGGCCATCCCTCTAAATACAAGGTCTCAAGAGTCCCCTTCCCTATCTCCATCTAGAGCCTGGTTATCTCCTTTCTAGAAGCTAAATTTTCCCTGTAGAGGGCAACTAATAAGGAATGTAAATCTAGTAATAATAGCCTGAGGTCAGTTTAGACAGAGCAGACCTTTGGTCTAAAGCATTTTTGTTGTAACTGTCCCATCTTTGATTGTTTTCAGACACTACATTCATTGTTTTTTAATAGTGTGATTTGAGGGAGATTTGGCTACTATTTCTAACAGGTTGAATAACTATTTATTTCCTTGTTAGCATAGGTATGTGCATGCAATGAAAGAAGTGTGTAGTACCTTGCATTGGGCTCTACACAGGATGTAAAGTGACTGGAATGCACTTTTGGTATTAGCTAATGCTTTCATATAAAATTGTTATTTGATTAGTCCAACCCATGCTAGCATGGAAAGCGGATGCTAAACGATGATGATGATGATGATGTTTGTTCTGTCTGAATTATCTATGCATTTCCTCGTTACATTCGCCATTGTTAATGCAATAAACTGATAATTGGCCCATTGGACTCCTCTAACCAAATATTCTTTTGTACACGAAATATGATATCGATAAATAAGTTAACTCTAGAAATATAGTTTCAATTTTCCATTCATTTCAGGTCGTTAATGCTGTTGTTAACTTCTACATTTTTTGATCTAATTTAATCTAAATTAGAAATCATTAGTGAAGAAGCTACATTAAACTTCTTTCACTAAAAATATCACAATTTACATATTTCATCATGTCTGTGGGGATGTGCTGTAAAGGAGAGTTGCATTTTACTGTCACCTTCTGTACATGGGAATTACTTCAAATATTTCCTCAAATTTCCCTCAATTACATATATTACACATGCAACAAATTCATGCTGTGTATAGACAAGGCAGTGCTCTGATTGCTAAAACAGAATGAAAAATTATAGCATATGCCGAAGAGAAACCAACAAGAAAGACTTCCTGACATGCAAGAAACAAGCCTAGAGTTCCTGCAACTTCATACTATCTGACAATCGAGCATTTCAAAGTTAATAACACTGGTCTTGAGGATTTATGCTGAGAGAATTCTTCCCTTTGGAATCAAAACCTCGACTATAAAGGAGCTACAAAATCAACTTGATGGTAAGTACACCAGACTTCGCGTGAAGCCTCAAAACATTTCATGGTGTGAGTACATGACTAAAGAGGAAATTATAGACACATTCCACTATTGTTGTTCGTTTGTGGGATAGGCTTAGCAAGTTAGTGTTCAGCAGAATGCTGAACACTAGGCCATATCATGTTATAATTTAGAAACTTCCACAACCTAACAGACGAAAAACCACTCAACTACACTGATGCTGTTTGGCAGAAATACAATCAAGGTTCTACCAAAGTAAATGTCATCATCATCTCCATCATATTTAATATCCATGCTTTCATATGAGAATGGGTCAAATGAAGTTTATTGAAGCAAATTTTTTTTATAACAGGATGTCATTCCTTGTCACCCAACCTCATTTCTTTCCAAGCAGGGTAATATTTCCCCTTAACCAGACCTGTTTCTGCAGAATATTGGAAATGTATGACTCATTTACAACATACAAGGACAAGGAGTCACAAACACTCATACATTTAAGATTTGAAGGATGATGATTAAAACAAGAAGCTTTCCTTCACAAACTTGCTACCAAGAAGGCAGCCATTCAAAATTTAAAAGGAGAAAGAGCAGAATATGCACACACACACACACGGCTTCTTTCAGTTTTTGTCTACCAAATTCACTCACAAGGTTTTGGTTAGTCCAGGGCTGTAGAAGAAGAGACTTGCTGAAGGTACCACACAGTGGGACCCAACATGCAATTAAGAATCAAACTTCTTCACCACTCAGCCACACTTGTGCCTGGAGAAAGAAATACCAAGAACAGTGAAATGGTGAAACCCATTTCATTGGTTCTCATTTGAATGTAGCACACAAGTTGTTTGGATATCAAAACATATTTTGCTAAAGATTTTGTTATTCACCCAGTCTATTCCTATTCTAGCAGCTATGCTTTTGGAACAACCTCCCCCCCCCCCTACTAACTTGGTCACCTCAGTAACAGAAACTGTCTACTATTTCTAATGATCTCCCACAAAAAAAAAAAGATCAACAAAATCATGATGTCATTGGAAAACTGAAACAGGAAAAATATGGTGTTGGTGGTACATGGATGCTTGACTGTCTAGAAATAGCAGCTAAAATACTTTCAAATCACGTTCAACTAACTAAAAAATACACTAGCCCTAAATGTCTAATAAAAAAAGAAAATGTCTAAAAAAGTAAAGATGGCTATAGTTAGAACACATTTCATCATGGATCTATAAATTTAGAATTAACCCAGAATTTAACAAAGAGTAATTTTTCATGGCATACATCAAGCCAAAGACATTCACACCACACAATAACGCTACATCCAGAAAAAAACCAAACTCAATTCCTTTGTTCAAAGACATTGCCGACCATCATCAGCAACAGACAGCAATGTTCAGTAATAATCTTCAAACAACAATAATAATTGTCAACCATCAGGAATTTTGGTCCCATATTTCCTTGCCGTGGAATATCAACACTTTTTGTAATTTCTACTATAGAGTACCAACCACCCCTATCTGTATTACCCACGTTTCACAGCCATACAATACTGTCACATTCTTATATAACTTTTGTAAAGATAGTCTTTTGCAGCAACATCAATTTATAATAATTTGTTGTTGTGGTTACAAGTAGTAACACATCATACATTGTTAATGCTGCTATTTGCATCAGGACCAACAATTCAATGTAGACTGGCAACTAGAAACATCCACAGAATGTGACATAGGAACACAGAGAAGCAAAAGTAGATCTGATAAAAGACAAATAGTACAAGGAGATGAAGAAACTTCTATATGGCTGCTAAACTAGGTAGAAAGAGCAAGCAAACCTCCTCAAACGACACTTTACTGTATCGGGAAAAGAACATGTTGATAATGCTCTACATCTAAAAAAGGAAAGACAGGATGGTCATAGCCAGAACCCCTTTTATGATAGGTTTACTTGATCAGAACCAACTTGGAGCTAAACAGCAGGAACAAGTCAATGATAAAAAAAAAATCTACACCATTGCACAACATATTAGAAGTGATAACCAAATTTTTCTTAAAGCCTCTACTTCTATCTTAGAAAAGGACACCTTCATGATGTGGTCCTAAGTGCACTGTACATTAGTAAAAAATGGGATGGTCATAACAAGAGTGGCTCTCATATTTGATCATATAATCATCACCATCGTCATCATTTAACACCCATTTTCCATGCTGGCATGAGTTGGACAGTTGGACCAGAGCTGGCCAGCTGGAGAGTTGCCCAGGCTCCAATCGTCAGTTTCGGTATGGTCTCTATGGCTGGATGCCCTTCCTAACACCAACCACTTTATAGAATGTAGTGGGTGCTTTTACGCAGCACCAACATGGGTGCATTTATGTGGTACCAGCCCCTATGAGCCTGCAAGATTAAGGATGCTCAGCTGGAGAGGGTTGCAAGGGCCAAGCCTGTTTGCTAAGGCAACCATGCTTTTACCTAACTTGGTGTGTCTTTTCAAGCACAGCAAACTGCCAAAAGTCTCAGTCCCCTGTCATCCCCTCTGTGTGTCCCAATGCCTGTAGAGCCTTTCTCACCACTTTGCCCAACATATACCTGTGTCTATTCTCTCCAAAGGTTCCCTCCACAATTAGGGATTGGCACCATATGCATTATATGATCATACCAATGCAGTCATCTCTCTAGCATGCTACATTTAATGCCAGTTTTTGTCCAAAATCACTTACCCTGCACACTGACATTACCCATCCAGTGGCGCATACAGGCTTAATTTCTTTCAAGCCTTCACATATCCTCAGTAGTCACAGCCCATGTCTCACTGACATGTGGCATAGCTGTTCATACACAGGTAACATACAATCTGCCTTTCACTCCGAGGGAGAGGGCCTGCATTACTAACAGAAGTAGTAGCTCTCTGAACTTCCCCCAGTCTATACCTGTGTTTAGTTTGTTTATGTTCTTCAATGAGAATTTTATCAGAGCGCCAAAGAGTCTTTCACAGTCCTCTTCCTTTCCTTAAATGCTTGTGCTCTACAAAGGAAAATTTTTCCAAGATGTTAGGAAATTCCAGGGTTCAAGTCCAATGAACCCATCCCCATGCTCTTCCCTCCTCTCATTTTCCATGCAAAATGTAACATCAATTTTTTAATTATTTCATTAATGATTTTTGATCTCCAGTACAACACAAAGTCAAAGACTAGGTTAGATATATGAAGAAGGGCAGCAAACAGGTTCCTGTTTAGGGGTCTCTGAAATGAGTAAATGGAAGGGAGGAAGTTATCCTCAGATTGAAAACATGGTCTGGATGCTTGTAAGAAGGAAGACTGCTAAAGACACCCAAAGGCCAGGTGATGGTGGTAAAACAGGCAATAAACTAAGTATAATAGGAATTGCGTTAACCAAATTTCATTCTCAAGTTTTTTGTTAACCTGAAGCTTTGGTAGAAAATACTTTCCAAAGGTGCTGTTCAATGGGATTGAACCAGAAAACAAATAGTTGCTAAGCAAATATTTTAACAACATAAACCTATTTGGATCTGGTTTTGCAAAACTGAAAATGTACATATTGTTGGAATCAATGATTTTAATAGCTTGGTAGTCGTTGGTACTCAAGTAAGCCATGACCATCCTTTATTTTCAAGACTTTCTAGAATCCCATTATGAAATGCTTTCTTCCATTTTTTAAAGATGCAGATTTTCCTGTTATTTCTTAAAAGTCTGTGACACTGTCTGGAAGAATCTTTAGGCAAATGCATCAACCCCAGGACTTATTTTTTTATAAGCATCATACTTATTCTATCAGTTTCTTTTGCCAAATCGCTAAGTTACAGGGATGTAAACACACTAGCACCAGTTGTCAAATGGTGGTGGGGGGGACAAACACTGATACATATATAGATATATATGATGGGCTTCTTTCAGTTTCTGTCTACCTGATCCACTCACAAGGCTTTGGTCAACCTGGGGCTATAGTAGAAGACACTCGCTCAAGGTGTCACACAGTGGGACTGGACTTGGAACCATCACTTGGTTATACATTTTAATTTTCTGGCAGTTGATATGAACCAAAAATATCAATTTCTGGGAAGTATTTATTCACTGGCTGCAACAATCACTGGGAAAGGAAGCTGGGAAAGGAGTGATGTACTTATCTTGTGGGAGTCACATACACAAAGACAAGCACATACACACACATGACATTCAGAATACAATTTACCGAGACAAAACAAACACACACATTTATGCACACTGCTCAAACAAGCAATGTTGTATGATTATGAATAATATATAAAGACCAAGCAATATTTACATATATATATATATATATATGTAGATATGTACTAAATGACCTAACAGAGATGGCAACAGCAGCAATAACAACAACTGCAAGAATACACACCTCCACCTTTAGTAAATAGTGTAAGCAGTGGTTAATTAAATTTTCAAGAAACGGTAACTCCTGTTCACAGCAAAGAAATGTTATATATCATGCATTATTCTTATTGAGGAATGAACTGTTCCCAGATCTGTGGTTGGAGGCAGTGGAACATTTAGTGAAACCAAATCAGTCAGTTTTTCATTAAATACAGAAAATCTCTAAAAGCAGTGGGAGGAGGAAAACTGAAAATGGCTGAGACTTACCAAATGGATTTCAAAACCACTTTGACTTACCTGCAAAAGATAAAAACAGAAATAGAGATAAATGAATTAAGAATAATAAAGATATTTTATTACCCAATTGAGGGACCAGCTACCTGAATCAACAGTACCCAGGTAGATAAAGCAATTAAGGATATGAAGACAGGGAAATACCCTCAGCTGCTCAAGAATCACCACTGAGATGCTTAAAATATCTGGCGGTGTGGGTTATGGTCTACTCACCCATATTGTAAATCAGGTGATTAAAAAATGTAGACATCTTAGGTAAGTGTCAGGTTTTTATTAACACTATATGAGAACAAAGTTCACATCCAGAACTTTCAAAAGATATATAATTTTCCAAGAAAAATAGATATTTTATCATGAAAATGATGTATCCAAAAATGGGGTTTTGCATGGTCAAACTGTGTGTGTTACCCCTTCCACAGAGCTCCCTAAAGATACTTATTAAATTTATTGTAGAGCTCCAAACTTAGAGAAGGTTCAGTTTTATACCCTGTACCAGTGTATCAAAACTGACCACCCACCAACTGAAGATAACAATATAACCATGTCTGAATATACACAAAATGCTTGTGGCAGCTGTAATTTCATTTAATTATTTGTAGAGCTGAGCTTTGGATCATGACACCCCCTTAAGCTGGATTTTCTCCATTTTGACAGAGATCTTTCCTATTTTTTTACTTTCACTGCAGCCTTGAAAACGAAGAGGGGAAGCTATTTATGAATGAAAAGTTTCAAAAAGTTACAATCTCTTTGTCCACTTTTTCTTGCACTCGGCACTTGAAAAGCAACGAGAGAAAATTTTATGGTCGGGAAAGAAATTATGAAAATATTTTTAGATAAAAATGTATGTAATTTAAGGGTGATTTAGCTGCTGTTTTTAGTGATTACCAGGTCATTGTGGGATGTGCTAGAAACAGCAGTTAAATCTCCCTTAAATCACATACCTTTCCATCTCAAAATATTTTCATTCTCTAGGCTTCTCCTATTGCTTTTTAAGTACCCAGCAGAAAAAAATTGGCCTAAATAGTCAGAAGGTGGATGGAGGTAAGAGAGGGGAAGGAAAACAATCAAAATCTTCCAAAATCTTTTTTATTAAAAAGCTTACCTCCATCATTTGCAAGGCCACAGCAAGAAAAAAATTGGGAAAATCCACATCAAAACCTTAAAGGTCCAGGCTGATGCCTCATCACCAATTTTCCAGCTCTACCCCAACCTCTCTTCAAAATATAATTAGTCATCATGTAACTCATCTTCAACAAGAAACCTGTTCTGCTCCTGCACTTTTTGCTCATATTTTACCTTTCTCTACTCGTTATTCCCTTAGTATAAAGTTCCCCCTCTATTCAGGGGTCATTGTCTTAAGCTGCAAGGTGACCTCACTAGTGCTTGTGGCATGAGAAAAGCACCCAGTACATACTATAAAGGTATTAGGAACAGCATCCAGTCTAAGAAACCATGCCATACAGACACTGAGGAATGGGCCTTGGGCTCATCAGATCCTGTCAAACTGTCAAACTCATGCCAGCATGGAACATGGACATTAAAGGATGATGATATATAAATACATGATGGCTGAAACAGGATTTTGAGCAATGCCATTACTCAATTGTTTTCTTAAATGGGTGTGGTTTTCCAGTCTACTTGGGACCTGCCACAGATGTGACAATGGTAAGTGCCTCTTGTAGCAGGTGTTCAAACAAGAGATCACCTGACACACAATAAATATCACCACTTTTTTTTAAATTCAAAAAGCACTGTTTTTCAGGTTTTTTTGGGGGGGGGGTGCCAATGTGTATGGGTAAAAGATATCACACACACACAGGATTTCTCACAAGTCCCTTTTATCACATTCCAGTCATGAGTTAACCCAAATATCTGTCGAAGGGATTGCAAAGTGGATCTAACTTAGAACAATGTGATTATGAAGTGAACTTCTCAACCACAAGGCCATCGTCTACACCAACTTGATTCAATGTAAAAAAGAAAAAAAAAACACCAAGGAAAAACATGCAACAAAGATGTAAAGCAAGCTTTCAGAATAATTATTACCAGGAATCAATCTGACTCAAAAGAATGGCAAGTGGAGAAATAGTTACAATTTAAACTGAAAAATCTCATTAAAATAATTAAAAGAATGTATTTGCAGACAAAGTTTTAGTTGTTTCAAATAAAAGTCGAGACATTTAAGAGTAATTACACATAATGGAATTCGTTATTTTGTTTTGTTCGTTACATTTTAATTACTTTATTTTAAAATGATAGTTGTCTAAGTTCAAATAATTATTTTTGTGAAATTTACTATGGAGACAAACAAGCAAAGCCATTTTTTTGTCTTTCATTTGTCTTTAACACTTTCTCACCAATTGGAAGCATCATTTGCAGACTTTTTGGCCCTGCATTGTTGAAATGCTGATAAATTTCACAAAAACAGATTTCCATTTGAGATCGAAACACTTCAAAGAATTGTTAGGAGAACATCTGATATAGGGAGTGGCTATATATACTGTCTGTCTATAGTAGTACTGTCAGTGAAGGCACATGACTCAGTGGTAAGAGCATCATGCTCACAATCATGAGGTAGTGAGTTCGATTCCTGGACCAGGTTGTGCTCTTGAGCAAGACACTTTATTTCACCTTGCTCCAGTTCACTCAGCTGTAGAAACAAGTTGCAACCTCACTAGTGCCAAGCTATGCTGGCCTTTGCCTTTCCCTTGGACAACATCGGTGGTGTGGAGAGGAGAGGCTGGTATGCATGGCCAATTGCTGGTCTTCCATAAACAACCTTGTCTGGATTTGTATCTTGGAAGGGAACTTTCTAGGTGCAATCCCATGATCATTTGAGACCAAAAGGGCTTTTACCCCTACCCTTTTCCCTATTACTTTAACATACCTATAATGTGAAGTGGTTAGAAATCACCCAAAGAGTCCTGCAAACTCAGCCTATGATATGAAGTTAACTGATTCTGGGCTTAGAACAAACGTACGTTCAACACCCCAGCCTATTCTATGAATATAGCTGAGTCTATGGGAACCTGAAAATCCAATATACCACACATGCGTTAATTTTGAGGAAGAAAAACCCACGTTTCACAAACTCTAACTGATTAGCTGTTGTTCTTTAGCCCAAGGTTAGTGTTGATCCAGTAGACTTATACTCACTATGTCTTTCTTTTAAGAGAGTAGCCTGTTACTTAAAGGTGATTTGGTTACTATTTCTAGAAGACTGAAGGACAGCATAGAAGTTTATTCATTGGCTCATTTTTTTAAAAAATCATTAATATAGTGTAGAAGGTTGTAATCACAGAAACCTCTCCCTCCCACTTCAGTTTGTTATCCAACCATTTTGATAAGTCTGAAGTTTTACAATGATGATGAGGATTGTAGAAGAATGTCCAAGACAGAGCCAGTTTGGTAAATACAATCTGATTCATGGATTTTGGTTGTCCAGAAAGTTCGTGCCGATTTTTAAAGGAAAGAAAAAGGTCATTTTTAATCAACCAAATATGAACCATTTTGTTGCACAATACGTTTCCATCTTTCCTTTAACTTGAAAAATACCCTCTTCCCAGAATGGAGGTGGTTTCATGGCAAAGAATTCATCAAGGTATCTTTTTACGTCATCCAAGGAATTGACATTTTTACCATTAAGACTATTCTGCAGAGACCTAAATAAGTGGAAATCTGAAGGAGCAATATCTGGTTAATATGGAGGGTGGGGTAACACATCCCAGCCAAGCTGCAGCAATTTTTGTCTGGTTCCCAAAGCATCAAGTCCCGAAAATGAACTTTCTTATCTTCCATTTTAAAGGGTTACAAAATTAGCACAGGTTATAGGAACATAAACCTTCTTCCACGAAAAGATAGCTTAAACTGTGCTCTAAATGGAGGTGTAGTCAAATCCTATTTTATGGACTCAACCGTGTTCTAAAATATGTCGAAAGGAAAGCTACTATAAATCGGCACGAACTTTCCAGACAACCCATTAAATCAAAATGTACAATATTTTAGCTATGCATTTGTGACGTGCATTTATCTGAATTAAGATGACAGAGACTATATAGAATTTAGTAGAGATGAAGAGAGATGATAGCATGGGAAACAAATAGGTGGTATCTATGCAATCGAGGCTAGAGATTCATCTCTTTCATGTTTAATGTCTTGAAGGGGAGCTGCAACACAAGAGCCCTTGTTACAGCTTCTAAAAGAAATTTACTGCAAATTATACTAACATTTTTTTTATACTCTTACAAACAATGATTCTAGATTTCAAAATAACCCATTGTTTGGATAATTTGATAACAACTCTAAATAATGTCATGAAACTAGAGTTTAAGCACTGCTCTAATCTACAAGTTAGCAGTCAATGAAAAGGTATAGCCTTGAGCTTCTGAAAGAAATCCTCATGAAATATTGCAATCAAGTTTGTCCTGTTTGCAGAACTCATACATAAGTACAGGCAATAGAGAACAAAAACTGACCACACCCAAGGCTCACTGCTGCAGTCAGTTGTGTAGTGAAAAGCATTTAATAAAAATAAGATTACTGAAACAATTCTGTTTTATTATTATAATAATGATTTATCAGATAATCTCTTTATTGACCATAAGATGAGGAGAAACTAGTAAAACAGTGGAAGGCAAGTTACACATTGTGCGAGAAGATAATAAAAATATAGAAATGGGCTTTAAGAATAATTTTCAAGGATGTCATTTTTTAAAGTCCTAATAGGGGAACAACCACCTAAGGCAAATCAGGGAAGGCCAACACCCATTAGGTTCACTCTATCTTTCTAGATCTCCCTTCCTCTCCTAGTTTCCATCTACAGCCTACAGTTAAATGTTGAGGCCATTTCACCAGAGCATACGTGCTACCCTCATATACCTTTCAGCATTATTATTATTACTTCTACCATAGACATGGAGCTACAAATAATGATAATTTCTCACTTCGGTACAAGGCCAGCAATCTTGAGAGGATGAGATTGATTGATATCACTGACCACAGAACTTAACCAATACTTTCATCTTATTAACTCCAAAAGGTGAAAAGGCAAAACCAACCTTGGCAGAATTTGAACTCAGAATGTCAAAAGCTGGTACAAATACCTGAAGACATTTTGTCTGATGCTATAATGATTTTACCAATCAACTGCCCAAATTAATAATTATTTGCTACAAGTGTAATAATCAATGAGGAGATGGTGCAAGAACAAATTGCAAAAAATAGTTTTGGTTAACACAATATCAATTATCTCACCTAACAGCAACAACAATAATAATATTCTCTGAAAATATACTTTTGTATTACCACTGGGAGACAAAATAAAGAAAAGACCAAAAAAAAATGGTCAGAGCACAAAGCAAAATATAAAAAAACAAACCAACAAAAAAAATCAACAATAATGTCTGCTCCTCCCCCACCTCACCTCCTTGAAAGGACTGGATAGAACTAGACAGTAAATAATAACTGTGGTGGGTAGAGAATATTAATTAATGCTTACTCAAGGTATTTAATAAGTGTAAATACCCAAAGATAAAAGATTTTTTTTAAATGTGTGTCTCTGTCTGTCTCTCTCTCTCTCTCTCTCTTTGGAGATTGCATAATGTCCGAAGTGGAAGTGTCTGAGATATTCCAACAGATGTTGAAATAAAACAACAACCATCAGCTCATAACTTGATCAGGACCACTTGAGCATTTATTGAAACATATACACCAATACTACACACAAAAACCTGTAATCTACACCTATACACACATGAAGCTATAGTCTATATATATACACTTACATAAAACAAACCTTTCTCATACATGCACACAGTCAAGTATAGCAAACATATAATCCTCCATAAATTTGTAGTTTCTACACACATACACACCTATAGGCTTCCATAACACACATAAACAAGTAGTCTACACACAATCCTAAATAGCACACATTTATAAACCTAATAATCTAAACGGACATTTTTATATGACATACATGTGTCTAATCCTGCAGCACACACGCATACAGAATCAATATAAACTTAACACACAACCATATAAAACAATCCACACCTGCATAGTGTGCATAACCATTCACAAACGCGCCTCTGCAGGGTAGTTTGACCTGTTAGAAATAACAACCAAATCTTCTTCCCTTTCATCAGTTTAAAATATTAGAAAACACACAATCCCAGCGGATGATGATAGTAGGTTGTGTCAGTCATAGTCAGCAAGTTAAGATTACAAATGGTTTTAGCAAGCCCTACAATCAGTGTATCACATGATAGATCATAAAGTGGATGTTTTTTTATTCCTCTATGGGCTAAAGAGTATGTGTAACAAGTGTCGTCAAACTTGAGAGGACATACAACAACCAGAGGAGAGCAAGGTAAGTATGGTCTTTGTTGTATATACCTGCTGGGCAAGTGGCATGCAAATAAACTCACATAGTATCTCTTTTGTTTGGGTTTTTGATTAAACAATAAACACAAGAAAAAAGTTATTAAAAAAATGGATTTGGATTGAATAGTTTTAGGTGGGATTGTATTTCTATCCCAAATACACTACAGAGAAAAGCAGATATTAAGTACACACAAACACACACGCAAACACACACACACACACACACACAGTGTGTGGGAGAAAAGAAAAGATTCATATAATTTCTATTCTTTGTAACATCAAGATTGCAATTATTATTACAATGCTATTTAAGTCATTAATATAGCTCGGATAATCCTGTGTTTTAATGATACATGACAACAAGTAGTTTCTAAATAGCATGATTAAAAAGCACTTAGCATTGTTCACCGGTTACTAATCTTACTGATACTGTGTGCAATGGACCTAGAAACTAAAGAGTAGAACAAAATCTTTCTGGCAGAAAGATAAAAGGAAACAAAACTGGTGCCATTTTAACAAGACCCAAAACACAAGACTACATAGGAACTCCTGAAACCTTCCAGTCAACTAACTTCACTAAAACACTATGATACCAACAAATGCCGAAAATGGATTGCAGCAAGGTGACGAAATGCATCTGAAACTTGCAGAAGCAGAAGTAAACACGGGTTTTTTCATTCTACAATCTGCTGACCTGTTAATTATTTGATATTAAGAATTTAAAAAGCAAGGGAAGAATTTACAATGAAAATAAAGCAGAACAAAGTAGGAAGCCGACAAAAGAGAAATTGTCACAAGAAACATAAAGAAACCAAGGCGGCGAGATGGCAGAAACGTTAGCATGCCAGGCGAAATGATTAGCGGTATTTTGTCTACCATTACGTTCTGAGTTCAAATTCCACCAAAGTTGACTTTGCCTTTCATCCTTTCGGGGTCGATAAATTAAGTCCCAGTTACGCACTGGGGTCAATGTAATCGACTTAATCCCTTTGTCTGTCCTTGTTTGTCCCCTCTATGTTTAGCCCCTTGTGGGCAATAAAAGAAATAAGAAACATAAAGAGTGGAAGGAGGGAGAGAAAGAGATGCAGTAGAACTAAAAGAAATTGTGTGGAAATGAGTGAGATGAGAGAGAGGTGATTTCTACTCTTCATGCGACCATCTGTAGACATCAGAAACGGTCAATAGAGATGATATTAAGCGGCTGTAGACTGATGAGCTGCAGGGGAAGATTGATGACATATTTAGTCTTTTGTTCTGACCCACTTGAATGCATTCCTTAACCTGAAGATTCCTCTATTTCCTGTGTGTGTGTGCTGACGACCTACAAGGGAAGTTCCAAGACAGTGTTAACCTCTTACTTCTACCAACTTAAATATATTCTTTAGCTATAAGTTTCTGGAATATAAAATTAATGGATGATGAGCTGAAAGAGTTTTGCATTAAATTTTGAAGCATCAAATTCTGCAAAATGTCAAAATACTGAGTAGAGGCAGACAACAAGTGAAACAAATTGAAAAAACAGGGAAAACATACAAATATTTATGAAATGATTTCTCTTTTTCCCTTTCCTAGTATTTTTTTGAAGACAATCTCTTCCCAAAATAAAGAGGTTAAGTGAATGGGCCCATCGAATTGAAGCTTTTAAAGTGAAAGAAGAATTTTTATACAAAGATAAAGAAGATAAAACAAGAAGTACTTTCACTGAATCAACACAGTGAATGCTAAGTCAGTGTTAAGAAATTTAAGGCAGGCAGGATTCAAGCTAAATAGAAATAACACAAGGTAAGGAAAAAAATAATATTAGTAACTAACCTTATTTATAGAGAAGGGAAAGGCAAAGTTGCAACAGTATCAGATTACTGACAGCATTTGTTCTGGTTCACTGTGCTGTGAATTCAAAACCTGCTGACATGAACTTTGTCTTTCATCCTTTCAAGGTTAATATCTAAAATATCAATCTAGTGTAATGGACTGATGGAATTGTTACAGCATTGGACTAGATACCATGTGGTAAATGTTCCAGTTATTTGTGTTCTGAGATCAAATTCTGCTTAGTAGAAGACACTTGCCCAAGGTGCCACGCAGTGGGACTGAACCCGGAACCATGTGGTTCGTAAGCAAGCTACTTAGCACACAGCCACTCCAACGCCTATATGATGATAATGATCTCTTACACAGCTTATTACATATTCTATTTTGTCCAACCCACCAACAAAACTGAAATTAAGTCACCTATTTTGTTGAGAAAATATTCATACAGCAGCCTCCAGTCGAGAATTGATGTCACAGTTCTCTTGGGAAAGACACGATTTCCCAGACTTGTCTTTGCCTTTCATGAGACTCTTCAGCATTCTCATTGATTCCAAGTACGATAACTTCAGACATGTACTGGAGATTATACACTCACCACTATTCCTTCCTAAATTTGCAACGATGCAGAAGTTAGAAATCAACATTATCATGATTATTTAACGAGGGAATTAGATTGACAAAATTGCTGGAGCAGAGGAGAAAATCCCATCTGGTAATTTGTCCTGGGCCTCGACTATTTGAATTTAAATCTCACTTAAATCAACTCTGCCTTTCATTTTTCTGGAGTTGATAAAATAAAATACCAGCCACATGCTGGGGTTAATTTAATCAAATATTCCCACATCCTTGAAACTGCTGGCCTTGTCCTTAAATTGGAAACAGTTACTGTTATTACACGGAAGAAATAGAAATGACAACTTATCTTTCTGCTGATGAAATAAAGAAATCACACACACACACACACATGCATGCACACACACACACACACACACACATGCATGCACACACACACACACACACACACACACAACACACACACACACATGCAATGAAAGTCAAAGTTAGCATGTTTTGAAAGGAAACATGCTTGTTGTTTTTGTCAAGACAGTATTAATCTTAATTTGAAACACATGATTAGACATATTTGGATCAGGTGATCAGACTTGCTTGTCATTGTATCAACTGATTAAGCAGATAAATTCTGTTTATTTAATTAACTCCAGAAAACCATAAATGCGCCTTCTGCGCCCCTCTACACTTTATCCCCCACCCCACCCCGCATACTGACAGTTTCTTTTCAATTAATACTTCTTACTTGATATTTTATCTGTCTCTAGACAAAGGATTCTTCTCCCAAACCACTGCAGCGTATACAATTTAAACCACTTTATGAAACTATTTGTGTTATTTTCTGCCCACCCAGAACATCACAAGCTTCCTCAAATTCTGCTATTTTAGCTTTTCTTTGTCCTTCCTCGCCAAAAGTATCCAAGACTCAAGTTTAGCTGAGAAGTCTTGTCTTGTCATATCCAGAGGATCCAGAGATCTTATAAAAGAGAGTTTGTGTGTGTTCCTTACGCATTCCAGAACTGAGTTGCCGTTTTTGACATATGGGGTATCAAAAGATTCAGTAAGCTTTTGGCTACCAACTAAACAATATTTTCATTCACTTATTTACATTACAAAAATTTAAGATTATCATTTTTCTTTTAGTTACCTATTGTAACCATTTTTTACCATCACCACAACAATGATAGCGTCACATTTTCTATATGTGTTCACACATTCGTTACGTACGTTAGGCCAACGACTAACAAAATGGTTTTATGGTAAGAGAAAAAAGCCAAAAGCAATCATATGTCCCCGTAACCAAGCGGTTCAGCAAAAGAGACTGATAGAATAAGTGCTAGGCTTACAAAGAATAAGTCCTGGAGTCAACTTGCTTGACTAAAGGCGGTGCTCCAGCATGGCCACAGTCAAATGATTGAAACAAGTAAAAGAGTAACCTGAATACACACACACAAACAAACAACAACCTCCTTTGGACTGAGTGACATGTGAAATATCTTCAGCCACACAACGATAAAGTTGATTGGCACTCTTCCAATATACAGTAATTATCTGTAATTGCTCACCATTCCCTCTTTGCTATCTGTGAGAATGTAAGAGAGAGAGGCAGGCAAAAACAGACAGAACAAGTAATACATAAAGAGGGAAAAGAAAAGCAGACGAGAGAGAGAGAGAGAGAGAGGGGGGGGGAGAGTAGTGCAGTGCTGCAAGGTAATGCAATTAATTCTCAACCAGAAGAAACACAGGTGACAGTGCAAGATTGGTGTTCACCTGGCCAATCTGAAGACGTTACCTTAAGTGATGAATCAACAATATATTAAGATATTCTCTTTGATAATAATCTCTTCTACTATAGGCACAAGATCTAAAACTTTGAAGGAGAGGGCTAGTCAATTACATTGACCCCAGTGCACATATAGTACTTAATTTATGAACCCTTAAGGGATGAATGGTAAAGTTGACCTTGGCAGAATTATAACTCAGAACATTAAAGACAGACAAAATGCCACTAGCATTTTATCAGGCAGACTAACAATTCTTCCAACTCACACCATCTTAGATGATAATAAAAACAACATCTAGCAATAGCATGGTACAAAGTCACATGTTGGGGGAGGGGGCATAGTTGATTAGACTGACTGGCCCTTTCATCGAAATTGGGATGAGAGAAATTAAAATAAACATTAACAGAATTTGAACTCAAAAAGCAAAGTTTATGCAACTAAATACAAGAGATCTTAGTCTGCCACTTCAATAAATTTTACAACTCCACTATGTTTCTGAGGAACAAAGGTGATATTTGAACTCGAAAACCCAGGATAAAATTAAGACTGCATTGCTCAGCATTTGGTTTAACCCGTTTGTTACCATATTTCTGTTGAGATGCTCTGTATGTCTTTCAATTAATTGTAAATATAACAAAGAATTAGTAAAATAATTTAGTTTATCATTCATTAAGCTAGTGTTAGGAACATAAATTGTGACAAAGGTTTGGTGGAAGATTTTAATTCAGAACTTTTGAAAACAAAACAGGCAGTTTCAGGCGGGTTGGCATCAAAGGGGTTAATGCTCTACTAATGCTAACACCCTACTGTAATAAACAACAACAATGGTAGCTACAAACTTTGATGCCGGTTACAGTTGACCATATGGCACACCAGTACTTCTATTACCAACTTTATGAAGAGATTAAAGGCAGAAATGAGCCTGGACTGGATTTGAACACAGAGCACATAGAGAGGTGATTACCACAAAATATTTTATCCAATGCTCCACTACCAATCCACCATCTCTATGCTTGTAAACCAGTGTATCTCAACCGAGGTCCATATGACCCTTGAGAGTCCATAAAATCAATTATACTTCTACAGAACACATTTTTCAACAATTTTTTTATACAATTCCTATGAATATTCAGTTATATATATATATATATATAAAAAGGGATGTTTTAACCCTTTAATACTGAGATTATCCTGTCAACTTTAATATTCATTTAGTCACATTATTTTGAATTAATCCTGCATTATTTCATACCTTTGAGATTTTGATGATGTGATTGCTTATTTTTATAGTGGCATTAGAGGGTAGGTTTGAGAGGCCAGTTCTGGCTAGTTTGAGCATAAAACAAGTAGAATTAAATGCTAAAGGGTTAAACATCAACAGGTTATGAAGGTCCACCCAAGTAAAATAGGAATCAAAGGAGTCCATAAGGAAAAAGGGATTGAGAATCACTGTTGTAAAACAATAGTTTTGGGTGTAACAACATTAGAGTGCATTTATATAAAACTGTCTGCATATTTCAGCAAGATGATTTAATTGTCAATATAATTGGCTTCAGAAGGATAATGTAGGAAACTGAAATACAACTGTCTCCATGATACAGGATGATTAATATGAGACCTGATGTTGATATCAATGACGCTGATAGAAGCAGTTGTGCAAGAAATCATGACAATACCAATACATTAAAACAATTTTTTTGAAAATCAGAAATCATGCATTGTGTGGTGGTTAATGTCACTGGTTAAAGCTTCCCAACTCGTTGCCCTCAGTTCACTACATTTCGGAAGGAGAGACCAACAACATTCATAACAAATAAGCTAAATTTGATGCAAGTTATTGGCATTTTCCTAATGCGTGCATACACATAGAAATCCCACATGCATTAATGGTGCAGCCCATTATCCCCTTGACAGAAACCTCTCAAGATTTTCTGATGGCATCTATAAATCATGCCTTAAAGAATGAAAAGCAAAGTCGACCTTGGTGGAATTTGAACTCAGAATGTGATGACTGACAAAATGCTTCTAAGCATTCTACCTGGCATGCTAATGATTCTGCCAGCTCACAGCCTTAGAAAATGTGAGATGCTTACAGCACCTAGATTTCTTGAGCAGTCACCCACCTAAGTACTAACGAGGCTTGGTGTTGCTTAACTTAGGTGATCAGATGGGAACCAGTCCATGCAACATCATATGGCCATAAGCTACAGCAAAAAATTTCAAGAAATATTTACTGAGCAAATGAGTCCTGTTAAATAAATAAATAAAGGATACACAGAAAAATTTGAAACATCAGAAAAAATACAAAACTTGGGAATCGAATGTGTAACCATCATTTAGCAATTAGCAGAAAACCACCCAGAGGTCAGTCTTTCTGCTGTAATTAATTTCCCAGTGGCTGTTATTTACTCATTGCAAAGGAAACTTTGCTGGAAAGATCTATGCTGTTCTTTCATTCACTTTTCATAGTAAAATAATTACAAAATAAGATATTTCTTTTTCTTTATTTTTGGTAATTTAATTTCAGTACGTACTCTCTCTACAACCATAGACAGCTGTTTCAGAAATTTTGTTCCTTTATGAGTGCAGAGAATAAATTACATTATATAAGGATTTAGAAGAGTAGGTAAAAATAGATAATAGATAAAATACTTGAAGATATTTCCGAAATAAGAATTACTCTTTTTTTTCTTCAGTTTTTCACTTTTTTGAAAAGAAAGATAAAAGACAAAAAGATTTTAAAAAGTATTTGAAAGAGTTTACGAAAATAGATCTTAACTCTTTGAAAATATTGAGAAATTCTTGTAAATCAAATTCTTTTCCTGTTTGTAAAAATTGAATTTCCAACCCGCAGCAAGTTGAGACAAAATAAATGTAGTTGAGAGTTAACGGAATGAAACATGTTCATTACTGTCCTTTATCTGTAACAAAGATTAGATTGTACTAATCCCCCTCTCAGAAGTAGGTGTTAAGGCCAGATTATTATCACTGTTATAACTGATATTACAACTGTTAACTATATTATCAGAATTATCTTTACTTCAAGAATCCAAACTTAATCAGGAAAATTATCATTAAGTGATGATGATGATGATGATGGTGACACAGACAGGGAGAGAAGTGATGCTGATTATGAATCTCCACAATTTGGTTAAAGGGAAAATACCTCAGGGAAATCTTCTGCTTATACAATAGATATATGGTAGGGTCTCACACGGAATTTAGTGAGCTGAAAAACTTTCTGGGGCTATCAATGTGTGAATGTAGACAGAAACAGCTCCTGGTGGTGTTTACAATCTGAAAACCAGCAGAGGAAATAAGTTCAATATCAGCCAACTGAAATTTGGGGAAATAAAGTTGATACAGAGCTGGGGGGTGGGGTGGGAGGGGTGGAGGATGTTCTTTAGAGTATCCAGGATAAGTAACCTGAGGAGGTCAGTGGCCTCAGCCCTGTTTTTGTGTCAGCATCCTGTATGGGTATGTGGGTCTAAGAACTAAGAAAATAGCTGGTTTACCTCCACATCATTAGCACTCCATGACCTGAGCTGACCAGTAGAAGCCTAAAATCTAGAAACCATCATGAATTTGTTTTCCATTTTTCTCCTGACCGACATCCAGATGCTTCCTGTGTCCTCATGAAACTCTAAGTCATACAGAGCAGAGTCTGTTGCTAATATATGTGGCCAGTCCAACCCCTGCCAGTATAGGAAAAGTGGCAAATAATGATATATATATATATATATATATATGTATGTAAAACGAAGTGTCATATGGAACATCAATTCACACTTCTTGACTAGTAACAAAAGCATTTGTAAACATAAAACTCTATTAATATATTTATGTAATGTCCACACTTTATGTTTCTCTTTCACTAGAAATTAAAAAGAGAGAAATTCTGATGTTCCTAGTGAATTATTTATGGAACAAAATTAGCAATAGCCGACAGGTACAATAAAAATAATGACTTTTCATGAAAACTCTTTCTTGTAGCCACTCTAACAAACATTAAAATGCATACTGAGAAAATGAGCAAGCCTCTACATAATCTTTTGATCTGCTAGAAATAACAGCCGAATCCACATCAAACAACAGCCAATAATCTGTCATCAGAAGGTAACTTACTCTTGCCAGCTTTGTCAAAATTCACTGATTTTTTTTTATAATGTATTTAAATGAACAGTATAAGACGTGAAACACTTAGCTCAACTGAATTAGGGCTGATCTGGGGCCGAACAAAAACAACAACTTAAACCATCAAAAATCAATAATCATTAGATATGGCAGCCAAATTTCCCTCAAAATCACTCTTTAACATCTTAAGAAAAAAATGTTGGATCATGCAATCCAAAATACACAATATCAAAAGAGAGAGAGAGAAAAATAGACAGAATGGGCCACACAACTTGGATCAGAGTTGAGCTGATGCTAAATAATTACATAAATTCCAACACAGATGTTTACCAATCTATGATTTTGTAGGACTGTAGCTAACTTGAAGTTTGTTTGGTTGTTATAAAAATGGTAATTAACGACACATGAAAGTCAAAAGTAACATATGTAACATGTTGCAACCATCATCATCATCACCACTGTCAGCAGCAACAGCATTTCCATGTTATTCACGAGTATTTTCCATTATTAAACTGAAATGGCATCAATCTCTATGGAGCCTGGGATTGAGGTTTTAGTCTTCGTCACTGTTAATCTAATATGCCATCAGTCACGTTTAATGATTTCTTTCAGTCAAGGATTTCTCTTTAGATCTTCCTCTCTCTCTCTCTCTCTCTCTCACACACACACACATGTTTACACAGTTTCTTTGTCACTCCCACACAATCTTTCTCTCTCTCAATTTACTTCTCTTTCTACTCCATCCAAAGACACATATGGATTAAGAGTTAATGATAACTGCAGCAACAACAATAATTTAATATGGCTACAAGATCAACAAGTTGGTGAGAAGGAAAAGTTGATTAAATTGAACGAGTAATTGAATAGATTTCTTTTTTTTTTTCCTATTTTAGAAAGGATGAAAAGTAAAGTCAGTTCAAACGGAATTTAACCTCACAACATTCTCACACACAGTCACAGGAGGAGTACAGGAGGAGTACAGTCAACTGATCCCACAGGGATGTAAGGGAAGAGGGAGGGAGGAGAGCATTTTGCTTTCAGGTTCCTGGAGGTTCAAGACTGATGTATCAAACATTTCATTTCATCAAAGTGAAATGAAGTGTTTTGCTCAAGAACACAACGCGTCGCCCGGTCCAGGAATTGAAACCACAATCTTACGATAATAATGCTGACACCCTAAACACTAAGCCATGCACCTCCACAAACAGACATATATTTAAAAGTAAATGGAATCAACTCCAATGTATAACAGAGTTCATCAATCCAGATGAATAACAGGTAAAGTCAACTTTGGCAGAATTTGAACAACTGTTTCTACAATTCGACCATTTTACAAGTGAACAAGTGAGCCTCTAGGTGGTTTCCAACCTGCCACATATAGTACCCCAAATCTCTTGCAAATCTACTACACAGGTGAACATAACCACTTGACACCTCGGGTGCCTTTAGTGGAGTCCATGTTCATTGCAAGTATTCAGGTTATGTCTCCAGTTGGAAGATACTTCCCACCCCATCTCCCTCACATCAATGCTGGAGGCCCTGTTCTTTTCTCACAAATTTGATAAAAGCAAAAATTATCTAAAAAAAACCCACATTAACATGAGATAATGTAGATACACTGTGCATACAAAAAAAAAAGGTAGGGGAGGGGGTCATTCAAGACAGACACCATTGATCAACCATCTGAGTTGACCGAAGGATGAAACAGCCACAAACTAGCATAATGGTTTCTGACATAGATACAACACCACAAATGTGTCAATAAGAGATGAAGTTATACGAAGCTCAGTACTTAATGGTGATTATTTTATTGATTCCTGAAAGATGAAAAGCAAAGTCGAATCAGGCGGAAGAGATTTGTAAAACTAGTTGAAAACCTGGTTATTAAACTATAAACATAGTAAAATCTCTTTTCTGCATAGTAAATTAGTTCATCTTTACTAATTTCTCTGTCATCCGAGGCATGACAAGTGTCACAAGTGTCCAGTAAATGAACGCTTGGCAGAGATTTGCCAACTTAGCAATATTGCATTTTTCCATACAGTAAAGTAGGAATACAATATGTGGTGTGTGTGTGTGTGTGTGTGTGTAGTGTATGCAATATATTTATCGTAAGGGAAGTTAACAGCTTTTTCTGATAAACACATCTAAATAAATGCCCCTACCTCTCTCTCTCACACACACATTTATAGGCCTAACTCTACCTGGCCAGTTGGACATAAAGAGCCTAATATCTTGCAAATCACATCCCACCATCTTAAAAAAAAAAACAGGTACATTGTATAACGTAGGCCGGAGATACACTAAAAAGATTCGATGGTTATGTCATGACTGGAACATGTTTTGATCAGAAGGCTCTCCTGAGACTAAATCAGAGGTGTGCATAAATATGTAAATGCAGCGGCAGATGCCGAAGCACTGCTTCCAGCTTGGTGAATAGAAGTGAGGGCCTTCACTCATGGACTACATTGATCACTAAGGCAACAAAAATATTAATGTGCTTCAAACAAGACCAGCATCAACTACATACTGTGCAACAGTGTAAGTGGCGTTAACTGTTGTCATTTTGATATGTGAGACGAAGAGATGACATCATCCTCAAACTCAACAACAGAAGCCTGGGAAAGTAAACAGGACGGAGAGAGAGTGTAGAGTGTCAGGTTTTATAAACAAACACAATCTTCAAAACACAGATTCATGAATGAATGAGAATTAGGAGTTGTTAAATGAAGATTATTCAAAGCTGGTTTTTTTTTTATAAAATGAATAGAATAAAAAAAATCTTTTTCCCAGCAACACAATTACGGAAACTCTTATAATAGATACAATTAACAATTTCCACATAACTGATGAAACAGCTGGAATGGTGGACGTGACAGTGCATGTGTGCGTGTGTGCACGTGCACATGCGCAGACATGCATATGTATATCTATTATGGATGCATATATATCTATATATACACCCACAAACAGGCTTATAATTATATATTATGTACACATACATACATATATACACACATAAATATATATATATATATATATATATACATACATACATACATAAATACATATGTATATTTACACACAGACACGTACACACATATTTATTCAATATGATGCTTTTAAAAAGTGCATAATGCTTACGCAGCGTAACTTTACGGTATCGATATGAAGGCAACTTTATATTGGAAATATGAGCAGAAGACATTCAATTCTATATGAGTGATTGTGTGAGTGTGGCTGTCCATATGTGTGTGTGTGTGTGTGTGTGTGTGTAATGAGGAGAGGAGTTAAGTCATGTTACGAAGGCTAAATGACAACTCATAATTTATTAGCATCATCACACAAGCACACACACACACACACACACGCATGCATGCATGCATGCATGTGTGCATTACGCAAGAGTTAATCCTTCCAATCACCACACCTTGACTACAATGATGATAACGATGGTAAAGGGAAGAGAGAATCAGATGATGGTGTTTTGGTCACCATGGTAACGAAGTAATGCAATTTTAGCAGTAGCAAGAAGAACAGCAGAAAACATATGGAAAGGAGTGTCAAGATAAATTGTCAAGATAAGCACACACACACAAACATTTATATATACATTTCAGTTCACACATAAACACAAACCCATCCAGATATAAACACACACACTCATCTGCACACCCCAACATTAAGAGAGGGAGAATGGGAGAGAGAGAGAGAGAGAACTTAAGGGACACAACATACTAAGTTTACAATGTAGTTATTCGACTCTACTGCACATGACACCAAGTAAAAAAAACAGGATGGTCATGACTGGAACACCTTTCATCATGTCTCTCCAGTCTGTCCTTACATGGAGTGGAGAGTTGAACACCAATAACAGCAAGCACAAGAGAAACACAATTTGCATGATTCCCTTTGAATATCCCCAAACGTGGTCCCTCACCATAAAAACAACAACAACAACAACCAAACCACTGAGAATCACACCCTACCGCTTCAAATGGTCAATGAACTCACGATAAAAAAATATTGATCAATAAAGATTTTGTACATTGGACATTGTAATCCTGACCTGCATATTAGATCAATGGAATGACCATCAATCAACAGTAATCATATTAACTTCTTACACTAAAGTTTTCATATTCAAGCACTAGGAATTTAGCTGAGATTATTGCAGCACAAAATAAACAGGGAATTAGAGAATGCCTAAATTCTAAATCTATAAATAATTGTAGAACTGATATATGTATAGTGAAATTAACGTTATTGATAATCGTTTGGAACAAGGTTTAAATTCTATAACTGATCAAAACGCTGATAATATAGTAAGTTTTTTACCTTCTATTAATAGTAATACTACTAATAATAATAATAATTATAATCCAACCTTAATGCCTATATTGCTAGTAGAAATTTTTTTAACTTTGAGGGCAATTTACAAGTGAACAAATTCATGTGTAATTGTCTAAACAAACTCAATGCCCTTTAGGAAATCAGTGTCTAAAGAAGAATATAGTATATCAGTGCAAAGTAATAGTTAGACATCATAAGTATTGGTATATTGGTTCTTCTGCTAATAGTTGGAAATCTAGATTTTATAATCTAATTCCTTTAAATTCCTTTAAATCTGAAGAAATGTAATTTTACTGATCTTAGCAAATGCATTTGGGATTTAAAGGATAAAAATATTAAATATGATTTAAAGTGGTCTATTATTAGTTAAGCACTATCATATAATATTGGTAATTCTACTTGTGATCTTTTCTTCGAAGTAATGTATTATAATTACTTCTAAATTAATTTTATTGAATTTTAATGAGCACTCTATGATGTTGCCATAAATTTAGAAAGACATTCAAATAATTCAATTATTAATTATAATATTTTAATGCATATATATATATTGTAGTTTAATTTTAAACTTAGTGTTTAATCTTGCCTTTATTTAGATTGATTGAATGTGGTTATTAAGCTTTCCCTTTTATATTAAACTTCGGAAGACTGTAGGGATTATTTTTTGTATGACTTAAAGGTTTGGTCATTGCTTAGTTACATATTTAGGAATTGGTTATAGATTAACTTATTGAATTTATTTACCGATATTGTTGTACATAGGGTTAATGGTATTTTTAAAGTTGTGGTTTCTTTGGTTTGTTTGTTCCCAAACAACACTTATTTTAGTGCTACTGACACCACCGGATTGAATGGTATTGCCCAGGTGTCAAAACCATAATGATGTCCATGGGGCAGCTGATGATGGAGGTATGCTGGATCGTTGGGATGTCTGCTTTTGTATACATGGAATAGTATTATAACACATCCTTTTGATATATATATATTTAGGGGGGGGGGAACAGGAAGAAAATGGAGAATAAATAGATGTAATTACTAATTTATTTGTATCTTACAAAATAATGACATTTAAAAAAAAATAACTACAAATAGATTGATTATAATTTGAAAACTTAGAGAAAAATAAATTAAGATAAAAAAGGAAAAGAAAACCTATATATATATGTTTCAGCCATATCATCTCGCTGATGGGAATTTCAAAGCATTTTGTTTAATGCTAAGAAAGTTGCCACATTCCATCTATATGGTGGTAGGACTTCGTCAGGGTTCATATGGAGCTCATGCAACTTAGGTGATCATTTTATCTTTTGAGAAAAGCAAAGAGTATTGAAAGTTAAAAGCTATGAACTGAAAATGTATTTGATTGACGGGTTTTAAATATTTGTGAATATTCTTAATTATAATATACTCTGTATTATAATTAGGAAACAAATAAATAAATAGATAAATAAAGTATGCATAAAAATTGTAATATATGCACCAGGTTATATAAGTACTATGTTGATAGATGTAGATTCTGGAATGAATAGGTATAAAAAGAAACAAGTGAAATTAGTGTACTTTAGAATGGTTTGGTGGTATGTATAGAATAAATATTTATGAGGATTATTAAATATACTAAATTCAGGTTCTACTAGGTATTTAACTTACAGATGAAGTATATATATGTGTGTGTGTGTGTATATATATATATATGTATGTTCCTCATGTATATGCAGTTTCATTCTTACATAACTAAAATAACTCTTTTATCTAATATGAATAATATAATGCATCTAATAATAATAATAATAATAATAATAATAATAATAATTGATTCTTGTGTATGCACATACATGCAAATATGTATATACATTTAAGTGTAGGTATATGCATTTATGTATATTTATGTATATGTATAAGTATGTATATATGTGTGTGTATTTATATTTATAACTTAACATTTATGTACTTTCTAAAATCTGTGACGAAGCCCAGAGAAACACCCAAGTACCTCAATTTCATCTACTAATTACTTCAGTCCACTGGAGGGATAAAAGTAGAATGAGGTAGTTTTACCTCTTGGCTGAAACAGCTGTAAGATATTATCCCAATTTCTATTGCACTATGTTATATATTTTAATAATTACTGGTATCTTTATATATTATATATGTAAAGCATAATGTTATACATGTATGTATATTGTTGTAATTGTCATTTTAGTAAATAAATAAATAAATTGACATAATATGTCTTCTGGGCATCCCTTTAGCCCTGATACTAATCTATGTTGTGGGGTATATTCTTCACTTGGGAAGGTTTTCGCACACAGACAGACAGACAGACAAACCAACAGCAATGAAAACATAACCTCCTTCCTTGGCGGAGGTAATTATAAAGATTTGAATAACACTTGCATTTAACTCCATAGCACCTGACAGCGTCTCAGTTATGGGTTAATTAGCATATGTAATGACAATTCATTTGAACATATTGAGACAAAAATCCTCATGGTTGGTGTTAGAGCGTGAAGTAAACCCACCGGGAGTGAGGGACCCTAACTGTTGTCATAAGAACCTTCTAGGAAAGGGACACTGATGTAAAACTCCAATTTCACATGGTTACTGGTCACTAGGTACTAATCGCGAAGTCTCAGAGAGTGGTATTTCTCTTGCACAAGCATTTATCATGGTAATTCAGTAATGTACAGATTCTGTTTATGATGACTTCATTTATCAGTCTACCTGCTGTAAGTTATAAGGTATTGGAAGAGTGGCAATATGTGTAGACCTAACCAGCTGGGAGCACACAGCAAGTTACAATTGTGTACCATGCAGGTCTGCAACGAGACTGAACAGTCATCTGAGAGGTCATGGACAGAGCGTCAGAAATGCTACTGACAACAAGGAAGCACAAGCAGACAGCAGTCATCTATGAAGATGGAGTGATCACCGCACACACACGCGCGGTGGTTGTGAGTGATAACATCTAGTCACGGTCATAGAAGTGTTGAAGAAATCAGTAACACAAAGGCAATATGTTGTGATTATCTTAGGGTCACCAAAGATTATTATCTTCAACAAAATCAGATCAAGCTCTTGATCGTTTGACTTGTCTAAAATAGCAGCTAAATGCTTCTCACCATACAATATGATTTTAGATACTCTATCTGATCACGACAGGAATGCCTTCAAGGAATGGGCTACTTTCGAGTTCACCAAATCCAATATGAACCAGTCAATGGGAAGGAATGTTCGCTCTACCTGCCAAAAATAACAGCCAAATCTCCCTCATATCACACCTTCCCCCGTCTCAGTTCAAGATATATCAGGAATGGGAAAATTAAAAATCACAACCCTGATAAATTGTGTTTAACTCACTTTGTCTCATAAAAATGAAAGATATATATTTAAACAGGACCCATTATTTGCATTCATTTGAAAGTAAAATAGAGCTGGTTTGTCAAATAAATGAGAGAAAGAAAGAGAGAGAGAGAGTGTAGGAAAGAACATGGATGGGAACTTTAGCCATCTAGCTGTTGTCAATATCACAGTGAATACTGGAATTCGATAACATATGCAGGCAGTAAGGGAGGCGACAGATGCGAGGGCAGTTTATTGCATGGGGACAGATGCGGATTTCAAATGAAATGAGAAAAGCGATAGAATACACTAAAGTAGAACCATCCACGTAAGGCAGTGGTTTTTAATCTGACAAATACCATTTGTCTTCATTGAAACCACTCTTTGTTAATAAGAAACTTAAAGAGTTTGCATCCACGAGTTTTCTTTCTTCACCATAGACAATGATGGACATATTTAAAAACCAGTCTCTGCACACTGAGAGTGGGACCCATTCATTCATTCACCATTTTCACCCACTTCTCAACAAATTTAGCATATGGAGGCACTCCAGGCTCCTTCACCAACAAGAATTTCATCTCAGCACAAGACAATTATGTTTCCTTTGTCTGGTTTTCTTTTAGATTTTGCTTTATCAAGTGATGATGTGTCTATAGACAATAGAGTCCATTTAGAATCGATCTTAAAATATTAGTGGTATTTAATTTTATTGAACGTGCATTGAAGAAAGTGAACATCTGAATCTGGTTCAAAACCATGAAGGACCACATTAATACACAAACAGACATAAACACACCAATGCATTATCTAAGTGACAGTCTGGATAAGCTAGGCTTTGCAGGAAAAGAAATCAAGCAGCTAATTCGCACATTGCAAATACAATCAATAAGTGGAACAGTAAAAATTTGCAAGACTTTTCTCAAGTTTAAAATGTGAATTTGTTTTTATCTACATCCAAATAATGGAGCTTTGTATCTTTTGTTTAAAACGAGCTCCTTTCTCAGAGGAAAAATTCAAATAATGATGAGAAAAAGAAAAAAAAAAACAGAAGAGAACATACAAAGCCAGAATATTTTTTTTGTTTTCCCAAATAAAACTATAAGCATGAAACAGAGTACATACATACAGCTTTCCAGCTGTTTTGAATACAAATGTAAGATTTATATTGATATAAATCTCATATCAATAAAAGTCAGATTTGTATTTGTGTATATGATACAAATGTCACTACCATGTTTGTATTATAAACACATATACACACAAACATTATCTATCTATCTATCTATCTATCTATCTATATATATATATACACACACACACACACATACATAGAGAGACAGACAGATAGAAAGGGGGAGAGAGAGAAAGGCTTGGTGGAGCAAATGATAGATGCAATATCTAACTTGGAAAGTGCCTTTGAGTCATTTTGTACCTTCTATCAATTATGTATGTGTGAGCTTATATCATCATCATCATAATATATATATATATATATATATATATATATATATATATATATATATATATATATATAACATTATTGGTGAATTGAAGAAATGGAGCTGAACGCAGATTGAACAGAAATCGTTTTATTTCATTCTACACGTGTTCACTGCTGTGATTTTTGCTACTAAGGTATCGGTTAAACTTTTGATTAATCTACTACCAGATTATTCATCTTTCTATTTCACATAATATATATATATATATATAGATAGATAGATATATACACAAACATAAACAAACACACATTATATAACCCATATTATCCAGTAGCTTTGGACAGCCTTGACAATCTGCCCTTGTCACAAGAGTGACAGATGGGAGTGAAAATAGAAAGATTCCTATGACACAAGGCTGGAGTTGAGGTAAGTCGAGAGACGATGGGCACGAGCAGTCCGTCAGATAAGGACATGGGTCATGCTTGTGAATATATTTACAACAATTTGCAAAGGACGTGAGTTATACGGAATAACAGCCTTGATTTACACTCAATTCGCAAAATGAGATTTCAAGTATATATATATCAGTCAATTGTTCATAAGTTCAAAAAAAGCAAACCCTCAAAAATCTTAGACTATGTGCCTCCGCCCAGTAGGTCAGATGAGTTGCCAATATTGCTAAGAGCATAATCGGTGCGAAACCTATAGTAACTGTCTGGCCAGCCATAACCAACAACTGTAATGCATGTGTGTTGGTGGGGTGGGGGAGGACTAGTACAATCCAAAGAGCCTGGTATGTATGTTGAGAGAGAAGGAAATACAGGTATATCAAATACCATACAACATATATCTTTGATTTATTAAAATTATCTACACTTCTAGAATACATTCATTCATTCATACATATAAACTTGATATAAACAGCTGGTTGCAATGTTTCACCAAAAAGGAGAATTATTGTTACCAAAAATGTGACTTGGGTGTTAAGGTTAAGAAACACCAACATTGTTAGAAATACAAGCTAAAAATGTTCTACTGCCGTATGGATACACATGAGTGGAAACATACTCTAATAGGGACCTCAATTGTCTGAAAAATTCTTGATCAGCATTTTTTGGACAATTCTGATCCCTGTTAGTACACATGCTTTCATTCATGTGTGTTTACTCCAGCATCAGAGCAGCATTTTAACTTGTATTTCTAGCAATGTAGGTGTTTAACATCCTAGTCACATTCAGTGGCAATTATATATATATATAAATATATATATACACTCATATATCTGTCAATAGAACCCACTCTATTGACAGATATATGAGTACTACACCTTTTTTCTGAGTTATGGTCTCTTGGAGGAATGAGGAGCTAAAGAACTGGGAAGTTGTGATTTTCTGGCCACTTTCATCCATCAATGATAATCAATAAAATGCTGTCTGATAAAAGGGTGGAAAAATAGAAAGAATCAAAGTAATCTTACTGGGTTGTCAGGTTGACCATAAAGAAGCGAAATACCTCCAGGAAGGCAAGTCCTTGTGGATCTCCATCAGCCTAGTCTGTGAGGGTATGTTTATTGGTGTATATAATATGAGAGGGCGAAGGAAGTTGTGTTTGTACATGTATAACTATGTGACATCAACGTGTATATAGGTGTGTGCACATGAGTTTATGTATGTAGATGTGTGTGTGTGTGTAACTATGTAGCTGGCGTTAATCCAGTTTTGTGTATGTGTGTATATATGTATGGTTCATGTGTGTGACTATGTAGTTGGCATCAGTGTGCTTTTGTATTATGCATATGTGTATGGGATTTTGCGTATGTGTATATACGTGCATGTCAATGTGGGTTTATGTTGGACTATGTTAATGTGGATTTGTATGGACACGTATGGGAGTGCATATGTGTGTGTACGTGTACATGTGACTATGTAAACGGCATCAGTGCTTGTACGTGGGTATATATGACGGTAGGTGTGACGTCAATATGTATGCGTGTGTGTATGTATGTGTGTGTGTGTGTGCGTGTGTGTGTGAGTTAGAGAGAGAGAGAGAGTAATTTTGTTTGCTTGTCGGTGGGTGGTTATGTGCGTCTGTGTCTATTGTATGTGTGTGTGATGAGCGTATAACATACACATGCAGTGTGATTACGGATGCGACCCGTCTGTGTGTCGAGTGTCCATACGGATGCGAATGCGAGTGTACGGGGTGTGAGAGGTGTTTGTAAGAGTATGTAGATTTGGTGTACGATTATATACGCAACAAAGTATGCATGCTGCAGGTGTCTGCATGCGTGTTTGCGACTGTGAGTAAGAGCATAGACAGGGTTTCAGCCCCGAGAATGGCCAAGTTTACGGGAAACCAATGGAACAGACAGCAGGCGTTTTGTCAGAGCCGTGAAAACGAAGTTGGTTCTTCTGGTCGAAAAGCGGTTTGCAGCCTTGGTTGAATGGAAAAGAGAGCAACAGTGAGGAAGGGGAGGAAGGGGAGGAGGAAAGAAGAAGAAGAAGGAAGAAAGAAAAGGGAGAAGCACCAAGAAGATGAGCGAGGAAAAGAAGAAGGAAAGGGGGAAAAAACACCACGAGAGGAGAAGGAGTAGGGAGGAGGTGAAGCAGGAGAAGAGGAGAATGAGAAGAATAAGAAACGGTGGGAGGAGTTAATGGAATCGGTGATTTGGATATTGAGCGATCGACGATGCCAGGGGAAGAAAATATAAGGAAGAACTCGAACATTCTGGGGGTTTGCGATAGATGCGAAGGTAATATTGGTTATTAGTGTGGTGGTGGTGGTGGTGGCGTGTGTGGAAATGGTAACGTTGGTGATAAAGATAAATATGGTGCGCGGGGGCGGGGGGGAGTGTTGACAGTAATAAAAATAATAGTAGTACTATTTAGTAAGAGCAGTATCAGCATTATTGGTAGCGATATCACTAGAATTTGAAGTGGAAGTTATAACAGACGTTTGTGGTAGCGAAAGAGGTAAATAGGTAGTAACGTTGGTGATAAAGACAGTAACGGTGGTGGTGGCCTCTGTTGTGGCTGAAGCAATTGTTGTTTTGTCCCAGATCAGCCCCAAAGGAGCAAACCTAGAATCGAGGATACTCGAGCAGGATCTCACCCTCGTCTTTTAAATACATGAAAAGTGTATATAGGGGTCTACGATACAATAATGTCTTGTTGCTTTGTTTTAAGACGGAAAGGTGTAAGTGGAGAGAGGTTTGTCTGTCATTTCTAGCAAGTCCAGTGAGGATACATGCTTTACGATGCGACAGGTTATAGGACCCTATATTCGTGAACCTACGAACAACCTCAGACGATTTTCGAACCTTATGGGGGTTCTCGTCAGGTGTCTGCATCACTTAACCAATTTGCATACAATAATTGTTTAATACCTTTGTTTTAAATATCAACACCCTGTCAATGATGTGTGTGTACAGAGGGAAAAGAGGGGGGGGATGGAAAGGAAATTGGTTTGGATAAACCTCGTTTTATAAATTATATTATTCTCAGATAAAAAGAAATGTAAAAAGAGAAAGCAGCGATAAGAAAAGATTGGACTCAGAGCAAAATGAGGAATAAGAAAGAAAAGATATACCCCTTTACATACATACATACATACATACACACACAGAGCACATATGTAGGAGTAATTTACACATGTTCATACATTCATATATTATACATACATATATTTACACCATACGCCTACCTATATAAACATGGATGTTGAGATGCAAATGCATGTATTTTTCAGAAGCACAGAAATTACACGTTATATAAATACACGTAGGGAAGAAAATTTACCAACACATATTTTACATGTGTCTGTTGGAACCTAATTAAAGGCAAAAATGTGCAGAAACGTACATGTATAAACACGTACTAGGTCGGGACGTAACCGCACTGTAGACGCAAACATACATTTGTATGTACACATGTATGATACATAATATAATAAACAGTATATTCAAATATATACATGGGTTTATGTCCGATGGGACTTAAGTGCACATAAACACAAATATACGTTGTACATATATAAGAGAACACACACACATACTAACATGCACATATGCATGTAATGTATTTGTAACATAACTGCACACATACACAAAACATACACGTACACATTATGTCATACAATGAATATATAATATATGCAAGAACAAATACGAATACACACATCTACACATGTTTGTTGGGACATAATTCTACACATATGTTAAATAGTACACCGATGAAAGAACCCTGCACAACGTGCACATATGTTGCGTACTAAAGCATAGCTGAGTGGAATATACTTTGCTAAAGGAGTCAAATAGAATTGGAAGATGCCTTTTTGCTTTCACCAGATGGTCATAAAAACAAACCTACTGCTCGTGCATCGTTTATATTTTCCAACAAATTCAATCAGCTGACCTTCTTGGAGTTATCACTCATGCTTGTATCATCATTTTTTTCGTTTTTGTATTAAAGACCACTTGAGTGAGTTTTTGTTTATTCATTGCATTGATAATCTTAGTTTAACTCATTATCTCTGTGAGACCCTACCACACACACACATGTTTGTATCATCTGATTGTGTGTACTCAAATGTGCTGAATATGGTATTACACACACACACATGTATATAGATATGCATTTTAGGTCTTGGTAGAGTATACGGATAGGGTATTTCCAGACAAACACACAACCAAAGTTCTGGGCTATCAACACTATATACACATGTGGTGGCTCTCAACCATGTTCCAGGTTACAGCTAACTGCATCAATTAGTATTTAACATCTGTCACTACAATTAGTTGTCAATTATGCTGTAAATTCCTCTAATGGGTAATTCCATATTCACTTCCCTGGATGGTAATAGTATCTGGTGTGTATATTAGTAATAAAAATTATAACAATATAGAATATGGAAACGTGTTCATCCTCAAAATTTATTTCATCTTATTTTACAATTTCATACAGCATATTTTCATGGTGTTATGCCCTACATGTGTTTCCACTGCACAGAGTTTGGGCAGTTGCACATGCAACCAGGCATGATTTTCTGTGCAGCTTCTTTGGGGTATGGCCTTTTGGCTAGTTTCGAAGTGAACTGAATACAGTTAGTTGTTTGTTAGTTAGGGTTCAAGGGGAAGTAGTAGGAGGATGTTTGGAAACTGAAATCTGATCTGTTTGTAAGCTTTTGTGGTTGACCTTTATTTCACACCTGTTGCTGTCCGGAGTCAGGATTTTATAAAGAGGTATTTCGTTAAATGAACTGCTTGGCTCGGATTTGATACAGTTATGTTGTTAGCATCCATAGGTTTAAGCCATTGAGCGGGAATGGCAAGGGACAGATTCCGATGAATTCCATGCATAAATTGTAGATGGGTTGCTTAAGTACACAGTGCAGTGGCTGACAAACAGGCAGGAAGAAAGATGTCTGAAGCTGCAGCAAACAGCTCCTTTCGATAAAGCTGTCCTGGAGGAAGCAAAACAGCATCACTGAAACCTGTTGACCGTAAAGAAGACATCTGGCCGTTCCCCACTCGTGGACATTACAGTCATTATGCCTTACAAAGTCTCAACTACTGTAGTTAATGCCATTGAAAAACTGACAAAAGCTTGTCCACAGAGCTATCTAATAATCACAGCAGCCGCTTCAGTAGACACTAACTAAATTAGTTTGTCAACATGAATATTTCAAGGTGACAACTTATGTAGAATGTCTTTCATCTTGGCAAATGCAAAGGTTGAATGGTGGGATCTGCAGGGGAGAGCAAAATTAATGTCACCCTTGCCTTTTTTGTTGATAACCTCAGGCTGCACTTAGGTAACATCTATGATGCCAAGAGACAGCTAAAGCTGGTTATAACATTCTCATGGGATACAGTCCCATGGGATACATTCTCATGGGATATAGTGATTAAGATAAGTGTTTGTATTTGTTAGTCAAATGAGGAAAGATTATCAACCAGGCAGAGAATATGAACTGTTTCCCACATCTCCAGCGATGAATGCTATAAATATCTATGAATTAATGACATCACATAGATTGGTGATGTGAGCAAAGCTAGAGTGATAAAAGTATTCTTCAGTAGAAAACAGAAAGGGTGAAAGTCAAACATAAATAAATCTTAAAAAGTAAACACACACATCCTGCTGTATCAAAAAAATAGACATTGCATAATCTGGTTCATATTTCCTTTGTACAAAGGTAAAAGACAGAATGGTAACAGCTGAAGCTTCTCTGATCTTTTTCCCTGCTTGATCAGAGCTGACCAGGGGTTAAACAGCAACAACAGAATGCCAGCCAATGAGTGGTGCCTCTATGTGGTTGTCAATTTGCTATAAGTAACAGCCAAATTTCTGTTAAAATGAATTAACAGAACCATTAGGGTATCAGATACAATGCCTGCTAATTAGCTGTGTGTCATTACTGTCACGTAGTTGGTAGAGAACAAACATTCTCATTGACAAATATAGAATTCTGTCTTCTATTGTTAGTTTATCACACATGTATTTGAAAGGGAGGTCGCACTTGTTTCATAAAGTCCATTTTCCAGATCTGACCATGCATTTGATCTGCCGAATGTGTCTATTGTATTCGGTAATATTTTTCACACAATCGACGTATGTGGCTCCAAATGGAATGTCACTCCCTTGCTCAACTGCAAAGACATCTACTTACTATCTCAACATGAGGAATTTTAGAGCCAGAGATATGCGATATATCAAAATCAAATGCCATCAACTGAATAATCCACTGCTCGATTCTAGCAGAAACATTCATAGGGATCGGCATTTTTGGGTAGAAGATATATTTTAAAGGTCTATGATCTATATTGAGTTTGAACTTTTTACCTAACAAGAATTGTTTGAGACGAGTAAGAACCCATACAATGACAAATGCTTCGTGTTTGATATATGACCAATTAGACTGAGCAGGTATCAATTTTCTTGACACATATAGAACAGGGTGACCATTTTGTGAAAGTATTACCACAATGTTGTTCATTGATGCATCTGTTATCAGTTCAGTAAATAATTTAGAATCAAATGGCTTCACCACTGGTCCTTTGCATAACTCATAAAATCATCGGCAGCAGTTAGTTTCTGCATGCTATTTGTTTCCTCACCGAAATTTGAAATGAATTGTCCAAAGTACCTGATTAGTCCAAGAAAGGATCCCAGTTCCCCGGTGGTTTTTGGCTGATTTAATGCCCTGATTCTGTGAGTTCTTTTGCGGGTTTAATTCCTTCTGATGATTTTACGCAGCCTAAAAGTGTGATGTTCGTAGTCTTTTGAACGGCACTTTTCTTTGTTGACTGTGGTGTGGTGATGAGGGAGTGTGACAGAGATGGAGGGAGCGGAAGTGGGTCTTGCAGGTCTCGCAGGGCGCATGCGCCGGCGGAAGCGGAAGTGAGAGACAGAACGCACGTGCGGCATCAACCAGGGCAGTCAGACTCGAGAACGACGCCAAGACGACAGAGGCCCCGTGGATGAACTGCTTCTGGACAATGGCACTGCATTTCGCTCGGAGGCGCTGAGAGAAATGCTTGATGAGTGGAAGGTCAACCGCTTCTTCAGGGCGGCATACCGGCCAAGTGGAAACGGTGTGGTGGAAAGGCATCATCGTACCATCAAGGCCATGGCTGAGAGGGGTCACATTTCACCAGTCGAGGCCGTGTTTTGGTACAACATGTCGCCCAGATCAGGACAGGCCGAGGAGTCGGTGCCACACAGGGCAATATTCAGGTACGAGTGGAGGCATCCGTGTACTACATCAATGCGACCCGGGGCAGAGGAAGAGCACGCCTTCGTACAGGTCGGGGAGGAAGTCTGGGTGAAACCTCCGAACGCACGGTGTACATCGCAATGGGGAAAGGGGACTATAACCTCCGTAAATTCAAAGAATAACATCTCGGTAGATGGTATGCCACGCCACGTTTTGGACATACGGAGGATTGTCCATGCCCCGGAGGATGGGACAAGCAACAGTGGGCAAGACGATAACAACAGACAGGATGACGAGGTCGGCAGCAACACGCCAGAAACAAGTCCTAGGGTCGCACTGCGACCACAGAGGGAGCGGCACCCTCCTCCCTGGTTGGCTGACTACGAAACCAGTCTCAGGTGCGGGAGCGAGTGAGGAAGCCGGTTCAGTGATCTATAGATCAGGGGGGCGTGTGGTGTGGTGATGAGGGAGTGTGACAGAGATGGAGGGAGCGGAAGTGGGTCTTGCAGGTCTCGCAGGGCGCATGCGCCGGCGGAAGCGGAAGTGAGAGACAGAACGCACGTGCGGCATCAACCAGGGCAGTCAGACTCGAGAACGACGCCAAGACGACAAGACGCTAGCAAGTTGGCTCAAGGCGAATCCGGCTTCATCTCTACAGGTAAGACCAAATTACACTTCTAATTCTTTTCCTTGTTCTGTTACGCTCCTTTTCACCACACTTATCACATTGACATTGACTTGTTTCTCGTGTAATCTTCTGACGATGGCATTTAAATGTTTATTCAGGCTCCCTTCCATCTTAGCAAAAACGATTTTATCATTTTGGTAGGCGATGAAATGTTTTATTCCATTCAACACCACATTCTCTACATCATGTGGAAAAATTGCAGAACTATTTTTTATCCCCATCTGTAATCATGTCACCAAGGAATACCCCTCTTGTAATATTGATGGCGCAGAGCTTCTGACCATTTTCCTCAAGCTCAATGTGCCAATACGAGTCAATGAGGTCAATCTTAGCAAAGAATCTTGCACCACTAAGTTTGCTGAACATGGTTCTATTTGTGGCAAAGGATAAGCTTCCATGCATATTTTTTTTATTTAGGTGAACTTTGTAATAGGGACACACATGCAATCATCCATTTTTCTTTCTTACCCACATGACTGATTTTTAAAATTTATATATATATATATATATATATATATATAAATATACTTGTGTATGTAATTAATATATATATATATATATATATATATATATGGCCTTCTACATGGGATGGAGCCAGCCTACGTATGCATACCTTCCCTTCTTGGGACACAAAACTCTACTTGTGAAGACGTGTTGAGGCAAGTGAGGATGAGAATCGAAATCGATCAATGGAAATTGCGGATGTGCTACCAGTGCCGGTGGCATGTCGAAACTCTGCTTGTGAAGACCCATTGAGGCAAGTGAGGATCAGAATCGAAATCGATCAATGGAAATCGATCAATGGAAATTGCAGATGTGTTACCAGTGCTGGTGGCATGTAAGAGAACTTTCCGTTTCGCGACCGTTGCCAGCACCGCCCCGTTTCGTGTCCATTGCCAGCCTCGCCTGGCCCGCGTGCCGGTGGCACATAAAAAGCACCATCCGTTCGTGGCCGTTTGCCAGCTCTGTCTGGCACCAGTGCGGGTGGCACGTAAAAAGCACCCACTACACTCACGGAGTGGTTGGCGTTAGGAAGGGCATCCAGCCGTAGAAACACTGCCAGATTTGACTGGGCCTGATGAAGCCTTCTGGCTTCACAGACCCCAGTAGAACCGTCCAACCCATGCTAGCATGGAAAACGGACGCTAAATGATGATGATGATGATGATGATATATATATATATATATATATATAAATATACTTGTGTACGTAATTAATATATATATATATATATACACATATATACTTATGCATTTGAAAGTCAACTTCATGAATTTTAAATGTAGTACACAAATTCTTATATATTTGTCCTGCCTACCATTTTATCTTCTCCCCCCCATCCACCTGAAACATTTTTTACATTATTATTTCCACTGCCATAATTTTCAATCTTGTCTTATTTTCCTATGCGTTATTTTTCATTGTTTTTTTAAATCTTTTTATACTTTTTCCAGCAGTTCTATTCCTATCATCTTTAGTACTCTTTTGTTCAGAGTGTTTCTATAAATTACCAATCTTAGCCGTTGCACTTTATCACTGCAGCTTAATGTTCACTCAATTTTGAATATCTTCTTATTATCTCTTCCAGGCCAAACTTAATGATTTTATTGCCACCACCCACCCACCTCCAGACTCTCTTATCCCTCGTTCTATTTTGGCCTCCCCCACCTCCCCCCTCCCTACTACATAGCCTTTTTCACCTTTGGTAAACCACCATCCGTAAAAACACCCACCCTTTTGCCTTTTATGGCTACTTGCCAACTAACAACCGATCTCATTGGTCATTTGATTCAGACTGTGGCTGAATTGTTGAATCATTGACTTGTCTTTGTTCAATGATTTATACAAACAACTCAAAGGTAATCAAACAATGTTTAGCTATGCAACATATAAAGTCTTCATTTGCCTTTTCCATTCCTTACATTTGGGGATTTTTGTTCACATATTTAGCAAGTTGTTAAACCATAAGTTGTAGAGTGACTGTCAGCTTATTGAAATCTCCATTGATTTCAATATGAGACAAAGTGTACAATACACTTTGGTTATTAAACTATCTTTATCATATATTGTACACCTTTCGCTATCTATACTAGCTTCCTATATCACTTCTTCAGATCTAGACAATACCACAACTAGCTACATGCACACACTCACCCATCCAATCATATATTTCTCTGAGGAAATATCATTTCTAAAGAAATACAAATTCACACACACACACACACACACACACCACACACACACACACACACACACACACAAAGAATTATTTGTCCAAAACAATCCCATAAAAAATAGATTGTTTCGTGAGTTTTCTCACCAAACAATTTTCCCACCTGCAATGAAAAGCACCATTCACTAGAAATAGAGTAACCCCTTTATTTTTTCAAATAAACTCGTTCAAAATATTCAATTAAATAAACCTTACACACACACACACAGACAAATAATACAATGAACCAAAACTAAATATAAACAAACTCAGATGGCCACCACCAAGTCACCAACAAACCACAAACAAATAACAACACCCTGACCCCCACCTACAACACACCACAGAAATAATATCCATGACTAATGAAAAACATGAGAGAGTCAAGCAATGAACAAACACTAGCACAAGACTATACACATTGCAGAAAGCAATGACCAGCACCAGTTCTGGAATAATGTGGTTGACTGGACAGACTGACAAATTTGGATTTTGCAGGCAAGTTGGCATTACTTAACCCATAGATAGAGATATGCTACAGGCCATGACAGATGGCCTATTCAGTTTGTGGGTAGAAGTAAAGCTGAGAAAACCAAAGCTATGTCATCTGGTGGCACCCAAGCATAACTTGTCAACCGCAGACAAGTTGAAATCGAGTATGTTGAGAAGGTTACTTATCAGGGAAGCTGATATTTTCCAATGCTGTATTTTTCAATGAGGAAAATTCAGCATTGTATTAATTGAGTTGCCTTCTTTGGTCACGGAGATGAAGGCCTCTTCCATTGTGATGACTGCTGTTTCATTGCTGTAACCTTGCCAAAACATGTCCAATGTCTCTGTAGTAGATTTTCAAACTTTAGTGCAGAATTTCACATTGGCTTTTTGTTCCAGCTTCCTGCCCATGACAAAATCGCAGGCTACAGCAGACACAGGATCCACAAAAACACAAATTTCACAACTCACGAAGTAAACCAAGTGATGCCACTCAGCACACCGCCTCATGAAGGTCACTGCCAGCTCTCACTGGGCATGCAACCATGTGCTGCCATCTGTTGGTGTGCAACAGAACTAGCCCAAGAACATTCTGATACCACCTCATACTACATACTGGGATCCATATAATCAACTAAACACTTGCAAGAAGTGCCCGAATGACTGAAACCAGTAAGTGTATTTGTGCATGTGTGTGTAGGTCAACAGTTTTTTTAATGGTAGAAAAGGGCTCATCAGCACAATTGGGGAAACCATTGGTAAATGTGAGCAAATAGGACAGGGAAGCTTACAGTAGTAACACAGAAATAGAAAAATGTCAGAAAAACTTTTTTAATTTTTTAGGAATTCTTTGGATTGGAAATAGAAATAGAAAAAAATCATAAAGTTGTAAAATTCATGGATGTAAAGCTTGGCCTCAACAACAGAAAGTTCAAACTGTTCCATAAGCAAAATGAAAACTTAAAATATGTGAGCTGCAGATCTAACCATCCAGAACATAAACTGCAAAGTGTCCTGAGAAGGGTTCCAAACAATATCCAGACTATCCAAGGATAACATGCATACTAAATATTACAACCCAAGCTAGGGCAGGATATAAGGATAAAATAGTATATGTACAGAATAGGACAGGGAAGGTACAATACCCAGAGAGTATTATTAATATTAGAGGTAATCCTGTAAATAACCCCTGAATATCAGACCCTACAAAAAAACAGACAAGGTCCGATATAGAAAGACAGGGATAGAAAAAGAAGGCGGTGAGCTGGCAGAAACGTTAGCACGCCGGGCGAAATGCTTAGCGGTATTTCGTCTGCCGTTATGTTCTGAGTTCAAATTCCGACAAGGTCGACTTTGCCTTTCATCCTTTCAGGGTCGATAAATTAAGTCCCAGTTATGCACTGGGGTCGATGTAATCAACTTAATCCGTTTGTCCCCTCTACGTTTAGCCCCTTGTGGGCAATAAAGAAATAAGGGATAGAAAAAGAAAGGTTTAGAAATATATATAAAATAAAAGGGGGAGAGCAAAAAAACAAATGTAAAAAGCACAGAGAAAACACCCTTGCGACCATTGCCAAGGGGTGCAGCTGAGAACCCCACTTGTTCTTGCATTTGTGGCCCTTCAACCCTCCCCTCCACCTTCCACTGCTTGCCCTTCCCTTTTTCACCTTTTTACCTTTTCTTTCTTTTTTATTTCTCTTCTTTCCCTCATTTCTTTGTATTTAAATGTTGTTATAAAATGTAATATATTAAAAAAACAAAATATCAATGAAAAAAGAGGAAGCAAAGCAAAAGAAAGAAAAGATAGCAAAAAGAAAAAAAGAAAATAGAAAAACCTATTGGCAAATAAAAAAAGAAGAACCGAAGGAAAGTGTAGAATGAAAACCAGAAAGATTTTCAGAAAAAAAAGAGAAAAAGGAAACAATTGCTGAAAGGTAGAAGTAGAGACGATGACGGATGGAGACGATGACGGATGGAGAGAGGAAATCAGGAGGCAGAAGAAGAAAGTATCAACAGACAAATATAAACTTGTAGAAGACAAAGCAACCAACGAAGTGGATGCTGAGCTAGAAGCAGCAGCCATGGTAACAATTGACTCAATAGAAATCAAATCTGTCAAAGACTGAAAAATAGTCCCAAGTAAAACAATTTGTCCCTCTGACCGCTGCTGACTGAAGCAAGGAAGTTCAAGATGGAGGGAAAAGATAGTGCATACATGCCAATAACGTGAGATGCCCATTGCCCCTGCTTGACAACCACTGTTGGCGTGTTTACATCCCCATAACTTACCAGTTAGGCAAAAGAGATCTATAGAATATGTACCAGGCTTAAAAAAATAAAATGTACTTCAAGGCAGTGCCCCAACATGGCCACAGTCTAATGACTCAAACAAGCAAAAGATAAAAGATACAAAAGATATATATATATATATATATATATATATATATATATACTAGCAGAGATACCCGGCCCTGCCCAGGGTTAAAATGGCATAGTTTTTTTTATTGTTTTACTTGTTTCAGTCATGTGACTGCAGCCATGCTGGAGCATTGAAGTGGGTCGAACAAATCGACCACAGGATTTATTCTTTGTGAGCCTAGTACTTACTCTATCAGTATCTTTTGCCAAACCACCAAGTTTTCGAATGTAAACACAGCAACATCGGTTGTCAAGCAAATATACACCACATATATACGACAGTCTTCTTTCAATTTCTGTGAATGAAATCCACTCACAAGGCTTTGGTCGGCCTGAAGTTATGATATATATATATATATAATATATATATATATATATATATATATATACACACACACACATATATATATAGCAAAATTTAGATTCAGATGAATATGGTACTTAATTTAAAGGCACCAGAATTTGATATGGTATTATCCATATAAATCAAATGGGGTGATTATAATCAAAATAAGCAACAAGGATATCCAAGGTAGTGTAGTACAATTGTTTCATGCTACTTCATTTAATTAAACAATGTAAGTATTACATCAGTTTTAAAATGTAAAGCAATCTTCAGCCACATATAGAATTTTTTTATTAAATGGACAATGCTCATTTTTATACTTATTTCCTTTGCCAACATTACAAAGAGGGTAGATATATAGACAGAGAGGTTAATTTCATCATTAAGAACATGGCGGTAGAAGGTCCTTCTCCATCTGTAGATTTTTTTTTATTACTGAGTTCACTTTGTTATTTAGATTTATCAATGGGGGGGGGATCTTATTTGGTTCAATGGAGACAAACAAGAATTTTTTCTATTTATAGAAATAGAAAAAATTCTATTTACATGACATAGGCAACGACCGCGATTCATGTGTGGGTGTCATTTACATGGCACTGGCAGCAACCCTAACAATTCCCAAGGTGCCAATTTTCATGGCACCATTGATGACCTAGACTACAATGCACAGGTGTTATTTACATGGCACCGGCATCAATCACGACAATTCACAGGTGCCATTTACATGGTAACATCAACGACTATGATGTACACGTGTCATTTACATGGCACCAGCAACACCACAGCTACGATTTCGCTTGGCCTGACAAGTCCTCTCCTGCACAGCAGATCGCCAGAACTCTCAATCACTTGTCATCACCTCCATGAGGCCCAACATTCACAGATCATGCTTCACCACCTCATCCTATGCCTTCCTGGGACTACCTCTTCCATAGGTTCCTCCACAGTTAGAGAGCGACACTTCATTACAAAGCTGTCCCTGTCCATATGTATCACATGACCATACTAATGCAGTCGCCTCTCTTGCACACCACATCTATTGCTTCTTATGCCCAACTTTTCTCACAAGATGCTTTATTTTCTTACAGAATCTGCTATGTGAGCAAGGTCATCACTTGCTTTTGACATGTGTATACAAACAATTGGCATAGACACATAAACACATATACAAAATATACATACCACTCCAGCACACACACACACACACACAAATTCAATGCTTTTTTAAAAATTATTCTTGAAAAAAAAAACAATGTTTCACAGAATCTCTGTTTTTATTTTAAGGCAAGAGAAAGCAGCTTCATCATTTACCTTAGACAGATAAAATATTGATTTCCCATCACAAGACAGAAGGTAATCAGGAAAGTTTGTTATTCTCAGATGTTTCTAAAAGGTCAAAGGATTTTGCAGCATTCGTTCATTTCTTGAGAATGTTAAAGGGCAAATGGGATAGACCCAATGGAAACCTGTACCCAACAACAGTATTCCCACAAAATATGTATACATTGAAGCCGGTGGCACATAAAAAGCACCATCCGAACGTGGCCGATGCCAGCGCCGCCTTGACTGGCTTCTGTGCCGGTGACACATAAAAAGCACCCACTACACTCATGGAGTGGTTGGCATTAGGAAGGGCATCCAGCTGTAGAAACACTGCCAGATCAGACTGGAGCCTGGTAGCCTCCTGGCTTCCCAGACCCCAGTCGAACCATACAACCCGTGCTAGCACGGAAAACGGACGCTAAACGATGATGATGATGATGATATAAAATATCAACCAATGAGTAAAATCCTTTCGCCACATATCTGATCCTAGTCTAAGGATTTTAATAACCTAATTATTCATCTAATTAACTATAATTCATTATGCAACAGGTACCTCAAAACTCTCCTTTACACATCCAAAAATATTAATCGCTGTATATTCATTTAGCATTTCCATCATTTATTCATTAGTAACTGGCTGAACTCAGTCATAGATGGTCCCAAACATAGTTGAAAATGGGTAAAAGGGTAAAAAAAAAACTCCTTTGGTTATGAATGACTATGGGACTTCACCTGGAAAGTTACTCTCCAAGGAACAAGTCTGGGCAAGGTTACTTATGGAAGGCAGCAGTCACCCATGCATACCAGCCTCCCCTCTCCATGCCACTGATGTTATCCAAGGGAGAGGCAAAGGCTGATACAGCTTGGCACCAGTGATGCCACAACTCATTTCTACAGCTGAATGAACTGGAGCAACGTGAAATAAAGTGTCTTGCTCAAGAACACAATACCCACCCTGGTCCAAGGATTGAACCCACTACCTCATGATTGTGAACTCAATGCTCTAACCACTGAGCCATGCACCTTTACTAGTTGAAAATGGAGAAAGGTGGTATCAGGTTAGTAACCCAGTTTTGTAAAAACCCTTACAATAACTAACAATCCTCCATCTATAAGGGATTTCAAAAACATTCCAGTAATGATGTCTATGAAAGATCCTTAAAGTCATTTAGCAATGCAGAATCACAAATGAAGAAATTCTATTGCAAAGTAAATCTCAGCTGCTGTAAAACATCATGGCATTGCATTGGTATCTCCTGGCAAGTCATATTTTGCCATCTGCAAATCCTTCAACAGACAAAAACTGTAATGATGTAGACACTGGAAGAAAGAAAATGGGGCGAGGCTGGACCAAAAACACATGGCCTCAGAAATTCCAGGAAAGCCTCAAATGCACAAAATCACCAGAAGCAGAAGGAACTGTCACAAACCAATTCCACTCACTGAGGCTTACTGCCTTATGAATCTCACAACGTAAGATTTAAATTTAAGCTTAAGTTAAATTGAAACTGGAGCTAATGTAATGAACTCCAACAAGAACAAAGCATCTTTGCATTTCTCTCCTATTCTTGCCAATAAAAATAAAAACAGAACAAAAATATATTCATCATCAACAAATATTATTTTCTTCTCACCACAATGTTTGGTGCTACTTTAGTGACTTTATGTTCCAAGTATTAAATATATGTCATCTGTTAATTCTAAGATGGTGTCTTAAAATAATTTATCAGTGATTCATGTTGTGTAAGCACTGTAAATGGGAAAGAATCATTATTATTGCTTCAGAAAAACTGCTTTGCCGTTTTCCTTCCAGCTTTTTACATTCTGAGTTTATTAATGAAAAGACAAGTGGAGATTCTGACGCCATGTAATTTTCCTTTCTTCACTGTGATATTTGATAAGTTTAAAAAGTTAGAAACCATCTTAATTTTACTAAATATGGCAATTTATCCCCCATCCATGGCAGACAAATTGACATGCTTAGTAAAATTATTTTGGGAGAAGGTCCTCCAACATAGACATGACCTTTGAGAAACTTTGAGTTAAATAAATTAGAAACTTAACCATTCTGTGGTAAACTCCACCAGCTGATACTTATCGTTAACCAGGAAGTGGGGGATTAAAACTCACTGGAATATAAACAGAAATTGGCTGGTGAAATCATTTAGCAATCATTTATCGACAATCAATTATTTAAGCAAAGAAACACTCCACTTTGTTTACATGACAACGATATGATGTTGTGCATGTTGTCCATTGCCGTAATCACTTGACCAGAATAATCTTTCTGGAAACATGTCCAATCTTGTCCTCTTCTATAAACTTGTGGCAAGAGTTTTACTGAAACTTGTCAATGTTGGTCTATTTAATTGTCCAGCAATATAAGCTGACCTCTGAGATGAGCTGCATCAATCTCTGGTGTGTATCGATCATGGCCATATCAACCATGATCTATATCAACAGCAGCTTATGTTAGTACGCAGTTGTATCAACTATGGCCATATCAACAATGGTTTTATCAACTGTAAGCCATATTGTCTATGGCTGTATTGATCCGGCAGTATTTACTGATATAAAAGTCATCAGTTTGGATGCTATTTCTGGCCAGATTTAGCAACCCTATTGAGGCTCCTTCTATAGATTTTAAGGGAAGAGAGGCAAATCACTTCCAGGCTACAACGTCAGACTATCACATGTATCTTTCACAAATGGTTTGCTGCCTCCTACACAACATCCAGATGGTCAGAATCATGTTGGATAAAGTGTCTTGCCCAGAGACAACTAAAATATTCAGGGATGAGCTGATTGCAAAATATAAATATGTGTTAGTTTAACATCTTAGAAAGACATTGTAATGCAAGAATGAAGTGATGAAAAGAGGTTAGGGCAATGGGGCACTGTGGTTTCCCGAATGGTTCCATTCCCCTGACTTTAATTAAACATTTTATGAAGTGAAACATTTTGGTAAAGAGGGAAATAATAACAATCTAGAGGAAATTCACAGATTCTGCTTTTTTCTTTTCATTTTCTTCAAAGTAGATTAATTACCAAGAGAATAGAGAGACAGTTTTTTAAGTGTTTGCATACAGAATATCTGTTTTCAAGGAATTCTACCTTATGAAAATGCCTCATCATAGCCAATAATTTCAGTTTTAACTAAAAACAACCTCACAAGCTGTTTTCCAATGCATTCTATGAGGAGCAGACTTTTCTTTCAAGCTGTGGTTTGTTTTTCATTTTTTTTTTATTTGATGCATTGAAAGCAATGGCTAATATTAGACATTAATGTCAGAGTAATCTCAGGCACCACATGAGGCAGTAATTTTGGAGAGCAACAACAGACACTAACCTCAATAACTGTAACCCTTTCGCTACTGTATTTATTTTGAGATGCTCTGTGTTTCTTTCAATTAATTTTAAATAAAACAAAGAATTTAGTAAAATAACTGAGTTATCATTCAGCTAGTGTTAGGAAAATAAATTGTGACTAAGGTTTGGTGGAAGATTTTCATTCAAAACTTATGAAAACAAGACACTTGTACTCAGATCCAGAGCCGGTTTCAGCTGGGTTGGTAACAAAAGGGTTAAAGACAATGATGATAACTTTAGACAGTAATGCCAGACAACAACCACAAACGCAATGTTACACAGGAACCTCAGACACAACACTAGGCAATCAGTCACAACATTAGACAGTAAATCCAAACAAAACATCAATTTCAGACACACTATCAGACAGTAAATTTAAGACACAACGCCAAACAAACACGTTAGTCACTGATGCAATGTCAAACTAACTTCAGATAACAATGTCAAACAACCAGCCACAACAGGTGATAACATTAAGAGAAGAATAAGTGGACATGACACCATATGGAATCAAACTGCAAGGTGTCAATGAAAGAAGGCTCTACCTAGCAGGTGAGAGTACTTCTAATGAATTTGGTCATGGCTACCAGTGAATGTAGTAAAGAGGGGAGTACAAGAGCCAAATTTTATCTAAATTTGGATGTTATATGTGGTCCAAAAAGTGTTTAAAAAAAGTATTTTTATATGATAAACTTAATCAGTTACCCTGTTTGACACCACCAACTTGGATTATGGACACCTTTGGCAGAGTCCACTAAGACTGGTTTCCAGGCAATGAATAACTTCCTCATCTCTAATTTTGGAGATCCAGAAAAAGATCACAGGTGGTGCCCTTCCTCTCCTGACTAAGCCATAATTAAATTCTTTTATCCTTTTACAGGTTTCAGTCATTAGACCACAGCTATGCTAAGGCACCACCTTCAATACTTTTAATCCAGTGTTTCTCAAGGTAGGGCACAGCAATATTCTGGGGCCATAGAATGAGGTACAGGTAAGAAGTAAGTAAATGAAACTTGCAATGCTGTTTTGAAACTTCTTTTGGACACAGGCATGTTTGTGTGTAATCCATATGTAATATTGTCAGAGAGAAAGGACCACTTCCTGGGACCAATCAAGAAATCCCACAGGGCCAAGATCAGTCTAACTACCAAGTAATAATAAAACAATGTTCAACATTTTTTTTCTTAAATTAATACTGGACATACTAAATAGAAACAAACCAAAGTTGACTAATTGTGAGGTGTAGCTTACACTGTTACTACTGTATAGGAATTGTTGAAAGTAGAAAACCTTGACAGAAATAGGATTAGAACACATTAAGCAGATTTATATACATGTGTATGCATATATTTATACATACATACATACATACATACATACACACATACATACATACATACATACAATATGTATATGCAAATATCTCCAAAGGTGTGTATAAATGTATGTGTATATGTGCATCCATTGGGATTAATGAACAAGAGAAAAAGAACTTGATGCAGTGTAGAGTATAATATTTAACTTATTTTCTGAAGATAATCATTTCTATGTATTTAAATGCTTTCCAAAATAAACATACTCTTCATTTTAATGACTTGAAGGAAACTATAGGGTTCTTGCACCAGCATTCAGCTCAGGGTGCTCTGCTTCTCATAATAAATAGAAACAGCTGTAAGCCAATGAAGTTGCTTCTGAAATTTTTGTTCCCTTGTCATTTGAGAATTAATATTACACTGCACTCACTCTTTTACTCTTTTACTTGTTCCAGTCATTTTCACTGCGGCCATGCTGGAGCACCGCCTTTAGTCGCTCTGTCAGTTCTATTTATATCTTGGATTCTTTATATAAGGCATTACTTCACTTGTATTTTATTATATTGACCTCCAGAAGGAATATAGACAAAGTAAACTTTGAAAGGATTTGAACTCAAAACGTAAAGGACCGTGACTAAATACCGCGCCAGATGTAAAGAATGTGGACCACATCCCCTTTATTTTTTTGTTTTTTACAGAATCCTCCATTTTCGAGTACAGAGATTCTGATTCTGCAAAAAAAAGAAAAAGAAAAAACGGCCCTTTAAAATTTTAATTTCTCTATAATCCCCTTCAAATCACCCTCTTATCACCTTGAAAAATATGAACCCTTTCATGCATTTTCCAGTAAAAGCAGTACATGAGTTACCTGACTACTCAACCAAGAATCGAAACTGCGACTGTTACTGTCAGTATTTCAGAATAATAATAGTTGCAAAGTAAACATGACTACTAATAATTCTTTCCAACTCTAGGCACAAGGCCCAAAATTTTGGGGGAGGGAGCCAGTCGATAAGATTGACCCCAGTACACAACTGGTACTTACTTTATCAACCTCGAAAGGATGAAAGGCAAAATCGACCTCAGCGGAATTTGAACTCAGAACATAGTGATAGATGAAATACCGCTAAGCATTTCGTCCAGTGCACTAATGTTTCTTATTCCTTTACTGCCCACAAGGGGCTACACACAGAAGGGACAAACAAGGACAGACAAACGGATTAAGTTGATTATATCAACCCTAGTGCATAACTGGTATTTATTTAGTCTACCCCAAAAGGATGAAAGGCAAAGTTGACTTTGGCGGAATTTGAACTTAGAACGTAGCGGCAGATGAAATACTGTTAAGCATTTCCCCAGCACGCTAACGTTTCTGCCAGCTTGCCACCTTACACGACTACTAATTATACAAAAGAATAGTACGGTATTTCCCATTAAGCACTGATGACGGTTTATCCCAAGAACGTGTTGAATAAGGGGCTGGAGTCCACACATCTTTCCGCCAGTTTTCTCTCTCTCTCTCTCACACACCTTTCAAATCAATGCAAAAAGGCTATCATTATTTTCTCATAAACGCCATCTTGATATGTATATGCCGTTCTTATCCCTGGAAATTACCAACTTCGAATTAAACGGTGGAGAAAACAGAAATCAGAATAGAATATTCATCAAAAGGATTAGTCTAAATAGATTGGAGAACTTATTGAATTTTGTTGCATGTTCTGCATACATGGGTTGCCTGAAGATATCAAGGCCACACACAAAACATCAATAATTTTAAACACAAGCTAGGACAGTTTACTGATAATGAAATTGAGAATGCCCCGTGTAAGGCCAAGATTTGTTGATTCTTGCCTTAATGTTCCTGGTTTTCTTTGATCGTCTTCCATCCTAACACTGGGAATAGTAACTTACATTCTTTTATTATTTATCTTTTATTGATTAGATTCAACCTTATTTCATCTACTAAGGTGTCAAAAAGGTAACAAACAATTAGGTTATTGGGTCCACACAGTTCTACTCATGGTTGTCTCTCGCTGATAGGCTGAGCTCCAGCAGACATTTCTACTCAGGCACTTGACAGCCTGATAGCCTAACTAAAAACAATATATATATATATATCATATATATACATAGACACACACACACACACACACACAAATATATCTACACACGCATGTGTGTGCATCACATATATACATATGTATAATATACATAATATACATAATATATATAATATATATAAACATGTGAGTGGCTGTGTGGTAAGTAGTTTGCTTACCAACCACATGGTTCTGGGTTCAGTCCCACTGCGTGGCACCTTAGGCAAGTGTCTTCTACTATAGCCTCGGGCCAACCAAAGCCTTGTGAGTGGATTTGATAGATTGATACTGAAAGAAGCCCCTCGTATACATATGTCTGTGTGTGTGTGTGTGTGTTTGTCCCCCACCACCACCACTTGACAACCAATGGTGGTATGTCTACGTCCCCGTAACTTAGCAGTTTGGCAAAACAGACCGACAGAATAAGTACTAGGCTTACAAAGAATAAGTCCTGGGGTTAATATGTTTGATTAAAGGTGGTGCTCCAGCATGGATGCAGTGAAATGACTTAAACAAATAAAAGAAAAAAGAATATATATATATATATATCTCGTGGCACTCCGTCGGTTACAACGACGAGGGTTCCAGTTGATCCGATCAACGGAACAGCCTGCTCATGAAATTAACCTGCAACTGGTAGAGCACTCCACAGACACGTGTGCCCTTAACATAGTTCTCAGGGAGATTCAGCATGACACAGAGTGTGACAAGGCTGACTCTTTGAAATATAGATACAACAGAAACAGGAAGAAAGAGTGAGAGAAAGATGTGGTGAAAGAGTACAGCAGGGTTCGCCACCAACCCTGCCAGAGCCTCATGAAGCTTTAGGTATTTTTGCTCAATAAACACTCACAACGCCCGGTCTGGGAATCGAAACCATGATCCTATGACCATGAATTCGCTGCCCTAACCACGTATATATATTTATATATATATAAATACAGTATACATTTAAACACATAAGAAGCAGCTATCATTGTTAGAGAGGACAGTTAAACCACTTTTAGGGATAAAATTTTCAAAGGAATGAAAAATAAAACCATTTACCATCTAACTCCTGGACCAATGGTTTCAGATTTTTTTAGCGAATAAAGTAATTTGCTAGGGGAAGTCTTCTTCAGCAGGTACACCTTCGATTACTTACAAGCTAGGCCACTGGTAATGGAAATTTCAAATATTTCTGATTACCTTTTGATATTATTAATTATTGATAATTTTTCTGGATAATTTTCAAATCGAAAAACCGACATTTTATCTACTGCCAACAAGGAGCTGGCAAAGTTTCTACAGCTGGATGCCCTTCGCCAACCACCCCAAGAGTGTAGTGGGTGCTTTTTACATGCCACCAGCAAGAGAGGCAATCAGGTGACAATGGCATCGACCACGTTCAGATGGTGCTTTTTACATGCTACCAGCACAGGAGCCAGATGGAGCAGGGGGTGGCTGGCATCAACCACATTTGGATGCTGCTTTTTACATTCCACTGGCATGGAGAGCCAGTCAGACAGAAAAGAAAAGAAGAAGAACCTCGAGAAGAAGGTGAAAGGCTTAATACATTTAAATCATACCATTTTACTTATCGGAACGTTGAGTAAAAAAAAAAGCAAAATGGTATGATTTAAATGTATTAAGCCTTTCACCTTCTTCTCGAGGCTCTTCTTTTCTTTTCTTTTCTTTTCTTTTTTGTTCTTTGATGTATTTTCCTTCACTTTGATGAACCTTCATGTTTTAGATCCAATGTATTACAAAATATAATGAATAATATTTTCAGAACTTTCAATGGCAATACCATAGGACATTGGAAGCAGAAACAGCTGTTAGACGGGATGTAGTCTGTCTGTATTGAATTAAAAAGTAATAACTGATGATAGTCAATTTTTGTTGATCAATATTTCTCCATTTTCTGTTTATTTGCGCGTGTGTGTGTGTGTGTGTGTGTATATGAATGTGTATATGTATATGTGTATATATGTGTGTGTGTGTGTATATATATATATTTGTGTGTATATATATATGTTTGTGTGTATGTGTATGTGTATATGTGTGTTTGTGTGTATGTATAAATAGATACAGCAGGGTATAAATACCAGTTGCTAAAATCAGTGCCAAGGCTCAAAACCCACCAGAAACTCACAATAAAAACACACATGGGCAATGCAATGAACACATCAGAAATAGGCTTATCTTTGCATTGAATGCATCAGTAAGTAATGTATATTTCAATACCAATTGATTTCACCCTCTGTATGACCAACATACTCTGGGATCTTCAGTTGAAAATAACATTTTAACACCTACTTCTCAAATATTCAGTACATT
>NC_043018.1:12079081-12269081 GCF_006345805.1 Octopus sinensis | reverse complement strand
ACTCCTTCTCTCTCCCTCTCTTTTGTTTTTTCTATGGATTCTCGACTTCAAAAAAGAAAAATTAAATAACGCACCTTTATAAACAATTCCTGTTTCTGATGTTAATTAAAAAGTATTTTATCAATTTTATTTTATGAAGATAATTTTGTGCTCATTTTAATCCGTTTAATTGTGTGATGTAATTAAATTTCTAAATATTTATTTCATCTGACACACTAATGCGACAAATACATACGAATAAGATTCTACATGCTTTGGTAGGGACGTGATGGCTGAATCTATCAACGTAGAAAAGGTTGTTTTTTTTTTTAACTTTTCTCTCTCTTTCTGCGCCTCCCTCTCTATGACTCTCTCTCTCTCTCTCTCTCTCCCTCCCTCATTCTCTATACATCTGATAATTATTCTTTTATTTAACTCGTTCACTCCTTTTTCTTATATTCCTTTTCTGGTTTTCTTATTCAATTCTTCCTCCTCCTCTTCTTTCCATTTTCTCTTAAATCTGCCTCCCCCCCCTTTTTTTAACCACTTTCCTTTTAATCCTTCTTTCTCCTCATAATATTAATCGCGATCTCTCCAGCATACTCGACATTAGTCTCTCTCTCTCTCTCAATCTCTCTCTCAATCTCTCTCTCTCTCTCTCTCTCTCTCTCTCTCTCTCTCTCTCTCTCTCTCTCTCTCCCAATATCTCACAAGACCTTAATATTTCCTTTTTAACCTCGTTCTGCCAAATCTCTTTCTTTATCTCCGAGTTTTTTATCCTTCCTTTTCCTTCACTTCTTTTTACACCTTTTATCTTCTACTCTTTATCTGCATTCTCGGCACCAACTCACTATTCTATGATAGCCTTTCGAAGAGGAAAAGCTGATCGATTCAACCTCAAATAGCGTCACATAACACTCCTTCTCTCTCTCTCTCTTTTGTTTTTTCTATGGATTCTCGACTTCAAAAAAGAAAAATTAAATAACGCACCTTTATAAACAATTCCTGTTTCTGATGTTAATTAAAAAGTATCTTATCAATTTTATTTTATGAAGATAATTTTGTGCTCATTTTAATCCGTTTAATTGTGTGATGTAATTAAATTTCTAAATATTTATTTCATCTGACACACTAATGCGACAAATACATACGAATAAGATTCTACATGCTTTGGTAGGGACGTGATGGCTGAATCTATCAACGTAGAAAAGGTTGTTTTTTTTTTTAAATGGCTTAGTCATAAAAGGGAAAGCTGCACCTTTGACCATTTTTAGGGCTTCTGAGTCCGAGGGGAGAAAGTGAAAAACTAATGTCGCTTTTTCTTCACTCCATAAATATTTCCGATTAGATTTTTGATGTTCACTATATTAAATATGTCAACATTAACTTTGGCAAGAACGGTGGCGGATGCTGACATGTTTCAGGTTTATTAGAGCTTCTCAGCGAAATATAGACAGTAGCTGAACTCTTCACCGCGGAAGTTTAATAATAGTGAAACGTGTCTGCATTTTCATTATGCATGTCAAAAACCAGATACATTCTGCTAGGAGCTGTATTGACTGCTAATGTTGGGAGCTGACTTTCTACACCATTACTCATTATTTGGTTGATGTGAGACTGCAGCAGCTTCTCGACGATACCATCTCCTTATCAATTCCTACGAAGATTTCTACTGTCGCTCCTATGAGTCCCTCTTTCTTCGTTGCCGTATCACGCATTGCTTGCTTCTTATTCCGGAGCTTACTGATTTGTCGTTTAAACCAACCGATCCTATTCACTCAACGAGACATTTCATCTCCACAAAGGGACATCCTGTTTTTCCCGTCCACGACGGTTGGCACCGGACAAGCTTAAGGCAGCTCGAACTGAATTTGAACATATGCTCCAGCTTGGACTTATTCGACCATCCACGAACCTATGGGCGTCTCCTTTACACATGGCAAAAAAGGGTACTGGAGACTTCCGACTGGTTGATGATTTCAGACGCTTCAATGCCGTCACTACCCCTGACAGATATCCTTTACCTCATCTTCAGGATTTTTCATCTGCTTTACATGGATGCACCGTCTTTTCCGATATTGACCTGATACGTAAATACCACCAAATACCAGTGAACCCAGCAGACATCCCAAAAACAGTCGTGACCACTCAATTTGACTCGTTCGAGTTCTTATCCATGTCATTTGGATTGCGCAATGCCGGTTTCCAGCGGTTTATGAATGAAGTCGTTCATGGAATGGATTTCGTTTTTGCTTACGTGGACAACCTTCTCATATCCACTGATACAGCTGAACATCATCAACACATATCACAGTTGTTCCAGCGTCTCCGGTGGTACAATTTTACGGTCAACCCTGCAAAATGTGTGTTTGGTACAACTTCGTTGGAGTTCCTGGGACATCTTATAGAATCTGAAGGCATTCGGCCTCTGTCGGCGAAGTAGGAAGCGATTCAGCAAGTTTCACCCCCCCCCCCACACTTCATTGAAACAGTTATGTCATTTCCTTGGGTTAATCAACTTCTATTGTCGCTTCATTCTTAACTGTGCGAACGAGTTGTTTCCCTTGACTCAGCATTTGAAGAACAAGAATCAGAAAGATTCTCCGATTTCTCTTTCTTCCGACGCATTGCAGTCTTTTGAATCCGTCAAATCTCATCTTGCTCAAGTTTCCTTGCTCGCCTCTCATCCTATTGCGAACGCAGAACTATCCTTAACCGTTGCTGCCTCAAATTGTGCTGTTGGCGCTGTATTGCAACAGACGATCAACCGATCAACCACCAGACTCAACAACTAGCGTTTTTCTTACGCCAACTGAGATCAGACGAACAACAGTATAGCACTTTTGATAGAGAGCTGTTAGCTGATTATCTTGCTGTGAGGCACTTCCACCATCTCCTTGAAGGTCGGAAGTTCAGGTTATTCACGGACCATAAACCGCTCACATTCGCGCTACAATCTAAGTCGGAGAATAACTCACCGAGGACATACAGAAACCTGTACTTCATTTTTCAGTTCACCAGTGATATACGCCATATTGCTGGATCTGCCAATATATCTACTGATGCTTTGTCTAGGCTTCCTCTGTGTTCCCTTTTGTCTCCTGCTACGATTGATCTGGTTGCCAATGCTTCAGACCCGCCTTTCTTGAATTCGCTCGACATTTCTTCTGCTCAGTTTTCCTGCTACAAGTTTGAGTACCCGCCACTACCGTCCGCTGAGGAGAACATCCCTGCGATGTTTCCACCGATTCACCCAGACCGCTCGTTCCTGATCGTCATCGCCACACCATCTTCGACGCTCTGCATTCGTTGTCACATCCCGATTCTTCTGGCGTCGTACAATCACCACTTGGGCGCGTTCTTGTTTGCAGTGCCAGCACTCCAAGGTGCATAGGCACGTCTGTGCTCCATTGGGACAGTTCAATCCGCCGGTCACTCGCTTCCGGCACATCCATGTTGATCTCGTTGGTCCTTGGCCCATCAGTTCCGGTTTCACATACATTTTGACCTGTATTGATCGGTTCTTCCGATGACTAGAGGTCATACCCCTGATAGATATTACCGCCAAACTTGTCGCTCGAGCTCTCATCTCAGGGTGGATTGCTCGATTTGGCGTCCCTTCCAGAATCACCACTGATCGTGGGCGCCAGTTCGAAGCCTTTTCCGTGAATTGTCATTAATACGACTAGTTACTACCCAGCTTCGAATGGAATGGTGGAAAGATTACATAAGCAGTTGAAAGCTGCACTTCGCGTTACCCCAGATCCACAATGATGGACCGAATTTCTTCCTATCATTCTAGGTTGCTGAACTCTTGTACGATACCACTTTGGCACTTCCTGGCTAAATGTTGGCACCAGTCGACTCACCGCACCCGGTCCTACGTCGTACATCACCAGACTTCGTTCTTACTTCTCGGGTCTGCCATCCATGGCCCCTAGTGACCAGTCTATTTCTTCTGTTGTTCCAGCATTGAGGCGTCTGAAATCCCACAACTGCTCGGAAGTTCTGCGGAACCTTTTTTGCTTGCCATGTGTGAAGGTGACGCCCATGGGCTTGTGGATGGTGAAATAAGACCAACTTGGAGCATTTGTTCAAATTCAACTCGAGCTGCCTTAAGCTTGTCCGGTGCCAACTGTCGCGGATGAGAAAAAACAAGAGGTCTTTTCGTGGAGGGGAAGTATCTCGTTGAATGAACAGGCTCGGTTGGTTTAAATAACAAATCAGTAAGCTCTGGAAAAGAAGCAAGCAATGCGTGGTACGGGTATCTTGAAGAGGCAACGAAGAAAGAGGGACCCACAGGAGCGACAGTCGAGATCTTCGTAGGAATTGATAAGGAGGTGGTATCGTCGAGAAGCCGCTGCATTCTCACATCAACCAAATAATGAGTAATGGTGTAGAAAGAACGCACCCAATATTGGATAAGGCAAATCCGCGATGACGAAAATCCATTTAAAATCTCTACATAGAGATAAATCCAGAGATATAGAAATCTGTCCGTAGGTCCGGATAGTAGAGTGGTTAACAACATAGGCCTAGTCGAGGTGAAACATAAGGGCCAAATACTGACGCCGGCTCCTGTGTCGACCACGAAAAGCTTAGAGGAGTTGACGTCTCTAAAAAAAAAATAAACGATGAGGAGTAGAACGAAGCAAGGGGGACGGCTGACGTGCTCAGGGTCCCCCCCCCCGTCTAGTTTCCCTGCGGAGAGTAAGAGCAAGGCTGTCTACACTGATGTGCCTTATCCCCAAATCGTCGACAGTACCAACACGGTGTGTCGAGCGAAGTAATGGCACGCTGGCGAGAAGAAGAACGATGCCTAAAACGATTCCTAGAAGACGATCGGAAAGAAAAGGAACGCACACAGCATTTGAACTCAGAACGTAGCAGCAGACGAAATACCTATTTCTTTACTACCCACAAGGGGCTAAACACAGAGGGGACAAACAAGGACAGACATAGGTATTAAGTCGATTACATCGACCCCAGTGCGTAACTGGTACTTAATTTATCGACGTCCAAAGGATGAAAGCTAAAGTCGACCTCGGCGGAATTTGAACTCAGAACGTAGCAGCAGACGAAATACCGCGTAGCGTTTCTCCCGGTGTGCTAACGATTCTGCCAGTTCGCCGCCTTCATTCGTTATTAAATATACATAATTATAAATATTGAGTCTGTCACATTCATTGTTTACACAAAATGACGGCGAGTCACAGTTGTCACTTCCGATTTCTATCGCAATATAATTTCATTTTTTGAAGACAATTTACTTTCCCTGATTTATGACTGCAAACTGCATGTTAACCACAACAATAAACTTGGAAATACACGAGATAACCTCAGCGTAGTCGATCAAATATGTACGGTCCACGGTCTTAATGTAAATCCTATAGACTTCATACGGGGGTAAATAGAAAGTCACGGACAGAACGTTTTTGATCATAGCTTGTTCAATCCTTCGGTATAGGTACCTTTGTACCGGAAGTGCCTTTGTTTACACTTCTGAAGATAACAGAAACCCTTTTCTCCCGCCCCTAATCCTAACCCTAACCCTAACCCCTCCATATATATAAAAAAAAAAACACTTTCTTGAAATGTATCTGGTACTTCCGGTACGTATACCGAAGTTACGCCCAAAATGGTTAACGTTTACTTTAACTTCCGGCTAAACAAGAGCAACAATTAAATTATTTCCAAATACTGAAATTAAATTCCGACATTAGATTTTGGTGTTCAACTATTTTGGTGCTTCACCGGTGTTTAGCCGTGACAAGAGTTATGTCCCTTAGAAGGAAACTCTTATTTCTCATTTGATCCAATTCTGGAAAATGTTTCAAAAGTCGGAAAAATCGATTTCTTCCTTAAACACAGAATTGTTGATGCAGCATTAATTATTTAATCTCTTTCCTTCTCTCTTTCTCCCTCCGTATATATATATATATATATATTATACATATATAGCAAGTAGTTTTTTTGTTTCTTCTTGTGAAAATAACTTTAATAACAGACAATGAAGCCCGGCAGCGGCAAAAGGGGCAAAAGCAAAGGTATTCTCCCGAAATTCTTCATTCCGTTTGTTTTTCTGCGACACTTATCTTGAAATCTGCAATATATACACACATAACTTTATTCGTTTCTGTGGTTTCCACTATTCCCTCCCCCCCCTCCGTCCCTATCCTAATGAGTTCCCAACATTTAATGGGTGTCAAACTATCGTTCATAAACCAAAGTGTTAGGGTCGCATATTGCAGACATTTCAACTTGTAAGCTTCAAAAAGCTCTTCTTTTTATGACAACGAATGTCTCAAGCTCCGAATGTTAAAATCTTATCATCAACTTTATCGCAGAATATTCGAGGGGACTCTTTCATTCTGCTTTATTGATACTTGCAGTTATTACTTCCATATTTATAGTTATACATGTAAACATGAGTCCACATGTGATTTTGTATTGCTGTGGAAGTTGACATGCATTTTTATATTTAATATTACACATTGCACGGCAAGTGCGATGCATGCGCGCGCCTTGATATATGAATGAAAGAACAGGGTTTTCTATTTTCTTTCGTCTTTTGCTATTCTAATTCCTACTTTTAATATTTTACGGTCTCTGTCCCCCACAGAAAGATTGCCAGCGATGGCAGTCCTTCGATATAACCACGGAAAAGTCATAAATTAAAATACAGCGTTAGGTAAATTTCGTAAAATTTTTAAATTTATTTTTGAGGCTGGAAATGTACATTTTCTTTAAAGGCAGCATAAAATGACAGAGGAAATGGACGTGTGTATGTGTTGATAGGGGGTGAGAAACAGTGTGTGTGTGTGAGAGAGGAGGCTTATGTATTCTTCATATAAAATTTTCCATATAAATTTTAAATAGTTTAGACTGGCTTCTCTATTCTACTCCTGTGGTGGTTTTAGATTGCTTCTTTTTTCTTCTAATCCTCATGACAATTCGTTCAGATTTTTTTCAGTGTTTAATTCAATTATTAATATTATTATTACAGATATACTGTGTTACCCCCTTAGAAACAATATTTACTTTTCTTTTTCAAATCCTTTTAATGTCTTATTATATATCTGAAAATCTGTTGATTTTATTCAACAAATTCTTTCGGATCCACACACTTATTGCAGTGGTCTTTCAGTTTTTCTAAGCCCTGTTAAAGAACTTGGAAGGTTCTGCCTCCAGCCAGGTCTTTCACGATACCTCTAAAGCCATGAACTTTTCAGCACCCCCCCCTCATGTGTATGTATGTGTGTGTGTGTGTGTATACATATATATATATATATATATATATATATATATATATATACATACATACATATATGAATGCATGCATGAGGGGGTGCTAAAAAGTAATATGTATTGAGGAAGAATGGTTCTTGGGGTAAGGGGTAGGTAGAGAGAAGAGATGTGGGAAATGCTTAAGTTCTGTATATTACTATATTTTCTGCATGTTATCAGCCAATTAGTGTTATCTAAGAAAAATTCTTTCCCAAGGTGATCACAATAATACAGGTTATGTTGCATACACAGACATTGAAAACCATATATTATATATATATATATGACATTCTTTTACAAAATATCATTGTTTATTAAATGACAAACATTTTATTTATCTATTTGCAGCCCTCCCTCCACCAGGAGATTTCATAGCTTTAGGTAAGCAGAGCAAGTCTTCATCGGAAACTGAGCTCAGGGTGTGTTCCAGCAGTGCTGGAAAGAAATCAAGCTTGTCAAATCCAGACCGGAAGCGTGAACCTGGTCCAGCGGTGCCAGTTAGCCTGGCTAAAAAACCAAAACTCCTTGGTGCTACTTTCACACCTCTTGGACGCCCTTCAGATTTGGATAAAAAAACTTCTTCCATTGTCCAAGTGCCATTATATGAAGAATCTGCCATTGAAGGTCAGTACCTTTTAGACATTTCCTTTTCCTCTTTCATTGTCATCATCAGCGTTGTTTAACGTCCATCTTCCATGCATTGCTCAGAAGTTGAAAGAATGTTAAATGAAATAAATATATTTATTCTGATCAAAAAATATATTTTCAGAATAAATTCTATCAGATGACATGGGTAGAAACAGTTATTAAAACAAATCCTGAAATCACAGTTTAGTTTTGTAGAACTTCTAAATATACAATGTTTTCAGTGTGTCCTGTAATTGGGGTCCAACTAAAAAGTGTTTTGGGACTTCCAACTCGTGAATATCCTACATATAATTGCCCATGAGAGAAGCAAGGAGAAACAAGGTTAAGTCCAACAACCTTGAGATTTGTTTATCAACATAGCAAAACTTAGTTTCATTGGGAACTGGAGCTGTTTAAATTCAAAGGGGAGGTCAGATGGGATTAACGGGATCCGTGGAATGAAGACATCCTCACCCTTAGATTTTCCGGTGATAATTGCTGTTTCTAGGATATGGGGTTGCATTGCTTTCGCCACCAGTCTGGTGCCATTGCACAGACAAGGTGGATCCAAGTTCCTGAGCAGCATGATTGGGGCCCCCCTTTTTAAGTGTTGTGTGGTGGCATCCCAGATGGCTGTAAAGAGTTCAGGAACTCAGTTGGAAAAGCTACAGCTTGGTCCTGCTCAATGACAATGTCGATGGATTTGAAATTCTGTTCTTTGTCCTGTCAACAGCTGCAAGAGATCCCAACTGATTTTGTTGACAGCATCATTACATGGAGCTAAGATGGCTCTCTCATGGAGCAGTTGACTGTTGCTAAAGTTTTGTGCAATGTTTTGAAACATGCATTTTGAGATCATTGACACTTGGTACCATCCCACCACGGGGTAACATGTGTTGCTGTTGCAATTATCCATACAAATGATAGGAAAGTGTGTATCAAATGAAATTAAAATCCTGGTTCAGTGACAGATCGATGAAGTCAGTAAAGTTTTAACATTTTTGGTAACACCATATTCTCTCTTGTAATTAAATGTTGAAAAAGAGAGGAAAATGCCACCCTCTCTTTTGCAAGAGAAATTAAGTTAGCTTGGCTCGTGTAGGGTGCGTGATATCGCCTGTAACCCTTTCCAATGTCTAATATGTACATGTACGACCTTTAGACCTTTATGGAGGGGGTATTCTTTTGTCACAAACAGTGTAAGTTGCCAAACTCGATCATATGGGATCATATGATTGTTCGTGAATTTCCGTAAAAGTATTTTATTTCTTTACGCTGTTTGGAAGGCGACATTTGCTTTGATGTGAAAGATGTATGTTTATGTATATGAAATGGAAGTGTGTTGTCATGTATATTTATTGCATGTATGTGTAAGTGGCACACACTCTCTCTCTCACACACTATCTTTCATATACATGTACATACATAAATACATATACCTACATCTTTTTTTGTACGGGTGTGTGTATGTGAGAGAGAGAGAGAGTGATTGAAGACGTGTGTTGTCATGTAATGAAAAACCTTCATGCCAAATTTGGTACAGATTGATCCAGCAGTTTGGCCATGCATAGAAGAAACACTCACACACACACAGTGAATTTTATAGATATAGATAGTAAAGTTTGTGCTGAGGGAGATTTAGTTGTTGTTTCTAGTATGTTGAGTGCCTATATAGAGGCTCCTGTATGGTGATGCTAGCTGTGAGCTGAAAATTTCTGTAGAAAACGATGAAGACGCTGATGGTGACAAGCAGTAGTTATGACCAACCTTTTGGCCTAATTTAATTCTTTGTAACATTCATCTTTGGTTTCAGTGGATGCTGCTGACTTTCTCACAGAAGTTCAAGATGCTTTTGATAGTGATATGGAGAGGGTGGATGGACTACTCTGTGGTGCAGTTAAATCTCTCCGTGCTAACCGATCCAAACCAGATCCATGCCTCTACCTCAGCTTAATATTCCTGGTCAGAGCAAAACCAAGTATCTTTCTCAGTGAACTTGTGACAGAGGTGAGTTAACAGAATGATGGAATTTAGTTGAAAGTCTTCTGTATTTTTCTCTTCAATTTTTTTCTTCAAAAACAAAGAAAAAAAACACCCAAAGAAAAATTACACGTTCATTTTTGTATTTATTTATATCTTCAGGCTTTCTGCAGTTTGTTAAAGCGTGATGTGTCCATCAATTTCAAAGCAAAAGGCAATCCGTTGGTTTCAGTTCTTGCATGTAATATTTTGATGGCAGCTTACAGCGAAGATGACAACTGGCCAGATGATTTTGTCAAGGTAAAGTGGGCCCGACATTCCGACTGTGAACATTTATTTTTTGGCAGTCTTTTTAACTTATGGCAGTGGTTGGGTCAAATCACTGAGGATGTTGGATTATCCAGATAAGATTCTACAAAATTGAGAGGAAAAGGAATTATTGTTGTTTAGTCCTTTTGTTATTCCCTGACCAAATGGACTGGTGCTCAAAATCTATTCCAGCCATGGTTATCTCAATTTCTTTTCAGCTGTAGTATACCTTGAATTATGTTACCCCAGTATCCCTTTTTTTTTAAAGATGTTAAGCTGTAATTTTTAGAGGAGATTTAGCTGCTATTTCTAGCATGTCATGTCTCCCTTGGTAGCTCAGTCGAGAGGGGTGACAATACGTTGTATTGCACACTTATCTATCCATCCCAGCATGGAAAAGCAGATAGTATAATGGTGGCAGCATTGGTAGAGAGCTTCTGAGAAGATATCTTCTAAAATTTGGTAATGTCTCTCTGTATTCTGAATTTCAGTTCCACTCAGGTCAGCTTTGCCTTCGTAAACCTCTGACGGTTTATAAAATCTTAACAAAGCACTGGTGTCAATATAATCAACTAAATTGTCTTGAAACAACTGTTTGGTGGTGGCGGTGGTGACTGCTGCTGCTGGGTGGGTCAGTGAAGTACTGACCTCCCACAACATTGATGACATACAGTTTGGTGAGGTGAAGACCACTCCTATAATGGTAGTGATATAACTTGATGAGTTTATGATATGCTAACCTTTGACCAATGATGATGATGTGTCGGCCTTCCGGCTAAAGCCTCAATGGTTCATTCTGTAGCATTGATTTTTCACCTCACTATGTCCAGACGAATACACCAAATTATTGTTGACCGGGACATTGGCAGAAAATAGCTGACATTGGTCAGCTGCATTTCACTACTGTTTTATCAAGCTTTAGTGATGAATGTCTAGACTCACGATGTCAATTGCCAATCAGTTATTGTTGTTGCTGAGTCCTGGCCATGCAGACTTAGGATCAAAGACACTCAGCTGTGGTCATTTAGTATTTTCATGTCTACGACTTCATTGCCCAATGAGTCCTTCATTTTTTAAAATGTTAGGGTGTGATTTGAAGAAGATTTGATTGCTATTTCTAGCAAGTCAAGGGTACAGATAGAGGCTATCATGTGCCTAGTTAGTTTCATTTTGACCCTTCACAAACAGTGTCAAAAATGAAATCCTTCTGTCTGAAAATCGTAACTTCTATTTTTTTCCATGCTTTGTTTTTCTCTCTAAATAAAATAGTGGTTTATCTACACCAGTTGAGGCACATCACATTTTCTAAATGCTCAGACTATACTACTCAAATAGCATTTTATCAAAAACGGAAAAAAAAAAAATCTTTAAAAGAAAATCTTAACTTCTCAGATTTACTCATTTTTCACTAAATTTATTTTTATTTTTTTTTCTCCCTGTTCAGGTTTATGTGGAAGACTCCCTCGGTGAACATAACTGGGTGGACAGAGAAGAGTGCAAAATATTTGTTGATAATATACTCACAGCGTTTAACACAAAGACTCCCACAAAAAACAGATTATTGTCAAACATTGAAGGTTCAAAATCTGGAGAACAATCTGGAAGTTGTAAGTTACTTTACAAACAAAAAAAAATATCAAGTTGACTTCGTAGTAAGCATCAAAGATAAAAAAAAATGATTAATTTTAGGGGACTTTAGAATGGTCAGGCATGGCTGAGTGGTATGAAGTTTGCTTCCCAACCACATGGTTCTGGAGTACCATTGAGTGGCACCTTGGCCAAGCATCTTCTGTAGGTCTCGGCTAACCACAGCTGTGTGAGTGCATTTAGGAGACAGAAACTGAAAGAAACCTGTCGTGTGTGTGTGTGTATATATATATATATATATATATATATATATATGTGTGTGTAGTAGTAGTAATAATAACAATCCTTGGATTGTTATTATATACTTGGTTCCTTGTTTGAGTCTTGTCTGTAACATCTAAGAATCTTGTTTGAAGCATTCAAGAATTTAAAACCTTTTTCTTCAACTTTAACAGGAGGAAGGGCAGTGCCCCCAGCCCTTCCTCAGGGCCTGTAAATCTGGTTGAGGAGAGAAAGGTATTTTCAAATGCTTGCACCCAAGGACCTGATGACCGGGTGACAGATTAAATCACTCATTTGACAATGAAGGAAGATCAAACAGATCAATATGTAGTGTTAATTTAAATATTGAAGTATTTCTCCTCAGTAAAAGTGAAGTTAATTAGTTCTTCGCTTTATTTTAGCTATCAGGTTTAAGACCATGCTACAGCACTTTTATATCAGTGATGGTCACACAAAGTTGTAATCTTGTTCTTACCTGAGGCATTTAAGCATTGTTTTTAATGTTTCATAATTTCCCCTTTAATTCTGTTTTTTTTTTATTTTGTATTTCCTTGTATTTCTTAATTTTAAAAGTAAAATAATGCAGAATAAATCTGATGCAATTTTTCGTCAGAAACAACAGCACAATACCATAAATTATCATGAAACAAATGTGAATTAATAATTAAGCAATCTATTAATGTTTCCCCCCTCCTCAGCAAGTCCATCATTGAGTGTGTGTGAAGAAGAAGACAAAAGCATTGATAGTGACAGCTTCAAATCTGGCTTTTGGGATGCTGATAACTCTCCAATAACTCCCAGGTGAGAAATATGATTGGTTTCAACTTTAGTAAGACATTAAACTTTGACCTTGTTGTGGTAGTATTTAACCTTATTAAGGCTATTGATGTGTGTGATTTTCATCTTGATCTTTGATCTTGTCATGGTGTTCATTTGTGTGCATTCTATTTTCAATTTAGACTCTAATGTCAAGGTTTCATCTCTGTTTAGGGTCGTTAGTGAAGTTTGAATGCAAGACGTCTCAGATAGTTTAAAATGCAGTTATATTTCTACATTTTGTGTATTCTTTTCATTAAATGGCAAATTATCTGTCAATTACTCATGAGTAGTACAGATGAAGACATTCTCATAGATATTTCCAAAGTTTTCAAATTTGGTTAAGTTTATATACTGAGACAGAATGTGAGCATTGAAAATTCCAGCTAATCTTTTGTTTGGAGAGAAAATCTGTCTTTTCTGTCTTTGATGAAAGGCTTATCTTAAAACTCTTGTCTGCCCATCACATACAAACATGTTCAAATTTGCAAAATTTTACTAAATTTTTCGTTGATGCAGACTGTGATTAGTTCCCCTGGGATATAGTTTTTTTACTTTCAATTTTCTAACTTCTTTGCTTTTTACCTTAGATACGTTTATCAGCAAGAGATGATAGAATCAGATGTCCTTGAAATTGTGAGAGAACAACTGAACAAACGTCAGCCAATGGATGGTTCAACACGCAACTTAATCCGGCTGATGACAGTCACTTGTGGTTCTGGGGAGATCCGTCTTACTGCAGCACAGCGTCTAGAAATGTGGCTACAAAATCCAAAGGTTGGTTGTGTGAATTTTCACTTACTCCCTCAGCTAGCTGAACACCCCCACCCGACACTTCAGAGCAAGTATTAAAGACCAGGTCCCTAGTTTGAGGATAACTTGCTGTTCTTTGCACCCTTTTCAAGCCTAGCCAGGCTCATAGGCCCGGTTTCTGTGGCATATGTCCCCCCCCCCCCCCCAGCTGGCCGGGGCGCAGCATTACTCAAGAAACAGGAAGAAAGAGTGAGAGAAAGTTGAGGCAAAAGAGTACAACAGGGGTCGCCACCCACCCACCCTGCCGGAGCCTCATGGAGCTTTTAGGTGTTTTTGCTCAATAAACGCACACAGCGCCCAGTCTGGGAATTGAAACCGCGATTTGGTAGAAATTCCATATGTTATACTCAGTGCAAACTATGGACGCATAAGAGATGCAGGGGAATCCGAGAAAGATTAATGGTGAAAGTAGGCTTTTTGGTGGAGGCATAGATGCAGTTGAAAACACTTGGGAAGTAGCTCTGTTGAGTAGGTGATGTAATTAGCAGTGGGTGGTTGGGGTGCACTGAACTTATATTTGCTAGACTAAGGACTGGTTGGAGAATGCTCAGGGAACTGTTACCACTGTTAGTATCAAAAGGCCTCTAATAGTGAAAGTCAGATTGTACAATGCCTATGTTTGAACAGCAGTGCTACATGGTAGTGAAACTGGGGTTGTGAATGCAAAGACTGGAAAGAAATGAAACTAGCCTGCTTTGCTAGATTAAAATGTCAGCATGCATACATGACAAAGCACAAATATGTTGATAAAAATTGGATATAAGAAGCATCTTATGTGGTGTGCAGGCAAGATTGTACTGGAATTGTCACGTGGATGGATGAGGTCAGATGTATAAAGAAGTGCTGATTGCTGGAAGAGGCTAAATTAAAACATATAATATTCCAGATCCATTTCAACTGATCTTACCAATCAGTATACTTAATAATCAGATGATTAATCTAAGACAGCACTCTTCAGAGTGGCTGGAATGGTAAAGAAAAATATGGCAACAGCTTTCTGTTATGAGAGTTGTCACATCTGGTTTGTTGTTCCTGTGAAAAAGACAAAACTAAGCCCCAGGAGACAAGAGATGGGATTCCATCAAGAGTTTTGACATAACTCTTGATGGAATCCAAAAGGTTTTGCTAAACTTAAACAGTTTGTAAATTAATCTGTCATCCTTTGTGAAATATGACTAAAAGCTATTTTTACACTTTCTCTCTCCCATTACAGTTGTCTCGATCGGCTCAAGACCTTCTGCTTTCTGTCTGCCTCAATTGTGACCAATCATCTTCCATGGATGTGGAGACCATTGTTCAACTAACAAAAATTCGACTGAAAACTAAACCTCTAATTAACCATTACCTTTCAAGTCTGCGGTAAGAGTTTTTTTTTTCTTTCTTTCCTTTTTCTTTTCATTAACTCATTCCCTGATTATATCTGTTATGAGTTCTTGTGGCACATCCCTAAGACACTTCTGATTGAGCCCACTTATAGACCTTTCAGAGATATTCCATCCATGACTTGCCTTTTTTCCTACATGAAGGAAACCCAAGAACACATTATCCAACAGGCCCTTTGGGTCTGGTTTGAGGGAGACTTGACTGCTATTTACAAGTTGAGAGACCAAGTAGAGGCTCCAGTTGCCAGTGTTTTTCAATTCTTTTTAATTTTATGATTTTAAAGGAATTTGGTAAAATCTAAAACAATTTCTGGAGAAGTCCTCACTTTTTGAGCTTCTGATTTATGAGAATTTCTGTGGCAAAAATGAAAATAATTTATTTCAATTTTTTTTTTAATTTGTGCTTAATTCAGTCCGTTACCCATTACATGTCTGAGTGGATAAAATGTGTGGACTAGTGGTTAGTGTTGCACTCATGATTTAGCTAGATCATGGGTTTGATTCCTGGACTGGGGTGGTGTGTTGTGTTCTTGAATAAAGCACTCCATTTCATGTTGCTCTAGTGCTGTGTGGGGATTGGCATGTCAAAGAATAGATCCAATGATACCTCTGTGTCATAAAAGCTGACTAAAGGAAGTTGAGATAGGATTTGCACTCTGACCTCGTTAAACCTTCACCAGCAATAACTACCCAAACAGAGCCATGAATTGGAGGGTTGCTGCTAGAGTGGTGCCAAGGTATCATCTGCCAGAAGTAGGGAACCACCAACAAATGATGGAAACAGTGATGTGCTGATACATGGTTGCACTTCAATGCAAAGATCTCTGGTGAATAATGTTTCCCCAGCATAGATGAGTTATTAGTGACTTAAGACTTCAGGCAAGAACGATTCCAAGAAACAGACCAATCTGGGAAAGAAGGATTTGGAAGCTTAAAGATCCTTTAAATGGTCGGAATTTTAGGGACACCCTACTTGAGAAAGGAGGAGGTGGAACTACAGACCTGTAACATAGGGATAAAATACACTGGGGTTAATTTACCTGACTGTAATCACTCCCTAATTCTGTGCCAATGTTTGAAACAATTATTATAATTTTTTTTTAAAAATATAATTACAGAGAACTTCTTTCACAAAACTCTGAAAATTTACGAATGATATTAACGCAGACCATCTACAATGAGTTGTCCAGTGCTCGTAACCCTAACAACATGGCTTTACTTGGTGTCATTTGTCAAAGTTCTCCAGAAACATCTGCTAGAGTAAGTATCATCATCATCATCAGTCTGTATTCCATGCTGGTTGCATTGTGTCTGAGGTAGGGGGGGGGTGAAATAAGGTTGCAATACCCAAGACTCTGTCTGCTCAGTCAGGGCTGATTTTAACATCATCATCATCATCATCATCATCATCATCATCATCATCATCATCATCATTGCTAACGCTGCCAACAGGAGCTTCTGCATTTGCTTAGCCTGAATCAAATAGTTGCCATACCTACATTAAACGACACCTGTAATTACTTCCAAAAGAACAACAATAGTCCCTGATCTGTAGAAAGATGGGATGTGTTTGCCTGATCAAGTTTGACCTCAGCTGAACACCCAACTCATCCATGGCCTTTACTATTATCTTCTTCATGATCACCACCATCACCATTACCATCACAGCCAACAGCACCATTACTGTCACCACTGTAGTCAATATTAGCATCACCCTAGCCAACATCATCACCACAATTTCCATTAGCAACACCAGTATCATCATCATCATCTTTATTACCAATACCACTGTTTCTTTTTTCTCCTCCTCATCTAATATTCCTAACGTCTTTTGCATATCTCACCTACCAGATCCTTGCTGAAATCTTCCAGGACCTTTTGGTTAATAAAGAAGACTACCTAAGAGCATTAAGGGCTCTATTTAGGGAAATCGTTCGTTCATTGAGGCATGATTTGAACTTTGTGGCTTTCTGTTTGGGTCTGATGCAAAAACGGACTGAGACTAAATTTCTTGAAATGGATCAAGCATTTAAAGTAAGTATTCTTTTATTCCATTATTCTCTTACTGGTTTCAATATTTAGACAGTAGTCATGTATGGCACTACCTTCAATGGTATTCATTGATTATGTTAACCGCTGTTCTTGGTCTACTGCTCATTTTATGAACTATGAGGTTGTCCGGAAAGTTTGTGCCGATTTTTAAAGGAAAGAAAAAGGTCAATAAATACTTGCCATTACCTTTTTAATCAACCAAATATGAACCGTTTTGTTGCACAATGCATCTCCATCTTTCCTTTAACTTGAAAATACCCTCTTCCCAGAATTGAGGTGGTTTCATGGCAAAGAATTTATCAAGGTATCTTTTTACGTCATCCAAGGAATTGAAATTTTTACCATTAAGACTATTCTGCAGAGACCTGAATAAGTGGAAATCCGAAGGAGCAATATCTGGTGAATATGGAGGGTGGGGTAACACATCCCAGCCAAGCTGCAGCAATTTTTGTCTGGTTCCCAAAGCATCAAGTGCCGAAAATGAACTTTCTTATCTTCCATTTTAAAGGGTTACAAAATTAGCACAGGTTGTAGGAACATAAACCTTCTTCCATGAAAAGATAGCTTAAACTGTGCTCTAAATGGAGGTGTAGTCAAATCCTATTTTATGGACTCAACCATGTTCTAAAATAAGTTGGAAGGTAAGCTACTATAAATTGGCACGAACTTTCCGGACAGCCCAATACTAAGAGTTATGTCTCTTAGGTAGTTAACTCCCTTGTATGCATCAATTTACTCAGATGTACTTGTATGTGATGGGCTTCTGTACAGTCTCCATCTACTCTGCAGTGTTTCTCAAACAAGGGTATATGCTCCACTTGTGTGAGGGAGGATATTTTGTGGGAGGCATGGAACTTCAGAATGGGGAGAATAAGGTGTAGCAACTGAATAAAACTTGTAATAAACTTTTAATTAAAACTCTCTCTCTCTCTCTCCTTACCTACCCACCCACCCAAAATTAAGGCAACCACCTTTTTCCAATTAGCCAAAGCAAAATATTGTTATATTTGAGGTCTGAGCAATGGTAAAAGAAACCCAATTATCACACTACCACATTTATTTGATACGACTGCCTCGGTTTCAAATCACAGCTTTAACTCCAGCTGCAATTGCCTCACATGTGGCATCCAGCTGTTCTTGCAGAATTGAAGCCCATTCTTGGCACAGTTTTGCCTTCAGAGTATCAAGGGAAACATGAGGAGTGCTCAAGACCCTCATCCCCAAAATGGAACAAACAGAAAAATCCAATGGGTTGAGATTAGGGCTTCTCGAGGGCCATACCTCCTTGCCTATGAACGATGGAATGTTTTTCTGAATCCAGTGCTGTGTCTGTTTGGAGCTATGGGATGGTGCCAAGTCCTGTTGGAGGCTCCAAGATGTGCTTTGAAAATGCTCATTCGTCCATGGAAATAGTTCAGCTTCCAAAATGTCATTAATGTATTGCTGGGTGTTAATTTTAATACCCCAGGGCACAAAAATGAGGGGAGACTTTCCAGTGGCTGTCACAGCTGCCCAAACCATAAATGACTGGATTTTGACATTGATTTTCAACTCTACATTTGATGGATCCAAAAATACACTAAAAAAGACATTTGATGTCAAATTTCTTTTCATCAGTGAACACCAGGTTGAACATCATGCCTTCAGCTATCTGACACAAGATAAGATGACTTCTTTCCAGTCTCATGGCCTTATAAACTTGTGTGAGCTCATGACGACAGATCATCTTGTAGGAGTAGGTCTTAAGATCCTCCTTCAGCACTCAGTGCATTGGTGTTCAGCTTATTTTTTGCTGTGGTAGCCAGTTTTCTGACAGAATAATGAGGATATCACCGTATCTTTTCTCTGCTACTTTTGATAAGCTGAGGTATCTGTGCACTTGTTTTTCAGTTACGTCAAGTTCAATCGCCAGTGAAACCCGTCTCTTGAAATTTATTGACAGTTTTTCAGACTGTTGTTCTGTTAATCTTAAGCCTTTATTGCTAAAGCTGTTTTACTTTCACCTCCTTTGTGGAAGGTTATGATTATGTTTTACTCTATAGCCATTATCTAATTTATAAATCTGAATATATTTAGTCTGAAACAAAAAGGAGACACACTATGCTTCTATAATGATGTATAATTTTCATATCTTATCACATTTATTGATAGTTATTAAAGTCCAAAACTTTGGCTGCCTTATTTTCGGGACACCCTGTATATATGATGGTTAGGGTGTTGCAGTGCCAACTGAGACATCAGGGTTTCAATTCCTGGTGGGGCGTTGTGTCCTTGAACAAAATATTTCATTCCACATTGCTCTGTGATCACTTTGACACCTGACCTGGGGTACACTGTGCACCTGTCCAGGTAATGTTGATGTGAGGGAGGGAGGGAGGGAGCTAATGTTCAGCACATATATCTACTCTTTTAATTGTTTCAGTCATTTGACTGTGGCCATGCTGGAGCAACGCCTTTAGTCGAGCAAATCGACCCCAGGACTTATTTTTTGTAAGCCTGTTACTTATTCTATCGATCTCTTTTGCCGAACCGCTGAGTTACAGGGACGTAAACACACCAGCATTGGTTGGGGGGATAAACACAGACACACAAACATATACATACATATATACATACACACACACACACATACGAGGGACTTCTTTCAGTTTCTGTCTACCAAATCCACTCACAAGGCTTTGGTCGGCCCGAGGCTATAGTTGAAGACACTTGCCCAAGGTGCCACGCAGTGGGACTGAACCCGGAACCATGTTGTTGGTAAGCAAGCTACTTACCACAGAGCCCTGATCACTATATCATGTTTCTTTCTTTTCCTTTTGTAGTTTACCTTGTAATTCTTGCATTGTTCCAGCCATACACAAATCTCTTTAAATGCTTCACCAAAAGTACCTCATATATATACATATATAATTTTTTTTCTTAGGAGCGGTATGTTTTGGCAATAACTGATCTCATCACTTTGACCATCTTGGTTGGAATCACACCTTCAGTGAGAGAAGCTTTTGGCAATTTGGCACGTGGGGATCGTAAAGGTTAGTACAGTTATTACACTGATATATATGTCATCATCAATGTCTGCGTTCTGTGCTGGCAGGCATTGGATGGTTTGACAGGACTGCATTATGCACTAGTGCCTGCTTTGGTATGGTTTCTATGGTTGGATGCCATGCCTAACTCCCGAGGCTATAGTAGAAGACACTTGCCTAAGGTGCCACGCAGTGGGACTGAACCCAGAACCATGTGGTTGGTAAGCAAGCTACTTACCACACAGCCACTCCTGCGCCTACATGTCTACTATACACCATTTTAAATTCATAATTACCTGTGTGCACATCTGTAAATTTGTGTGTCTGTGTGTCACGTCCTATAACTGTCTGTCTCTCTACTTTTGTAGGGTCTTCCTTGTTGCTGTCACATATTGTGAGATTTTAAAATTATATCAATATGTTTCAAATTTGGTTTATTGAAATAATTTTCCACATTAAATCCGATTTTGTTATTTATTTGTTCCTAACATCCAGTTGAATTATAAGCAAATTGGATTTCAATAAAAATCTATAATGGATCCCTTAGGGATCGGGGCTGTAGCGCATGTTTACACATCAGCTACGACATGTGACATCACCAGCTGCAATATGCGGACTATTTGTCGATGTATTTGTAAATCTATCTCTTTGTCTAATTTATTGTACTCAGTTTGTTAAAATAATATAGGGTCATTCCTTCTTCGCCCACTGATTGGATTAATAGTTTGTAACACCTATTTTTAGCAATAAACTATTACCATAAAGGTTAATAAAATATTTAATGGCTTAATTACACCGAACGGATTCTAAAATTCATATATTGACATAAGATCTGGAATAGGAATGGGAACTGAACAGGGAATGGTATCAGACACGAAACAGTGTAATGGGAACAGGAATTGGAAATAACCCCTACTTTTCTGGATATTACTGGGTAATTATATACAAATATATAGGTAGGTAAACAGATGGATACATAGGTAAGTAGATAGACAAGCACACACACACAAAAAGATGACCAGAGACACATGGAGACACATCCATACATAACAGACATATGTACAGTCACACAAACCCACACACATAAACACACTCGAACATGCATACACAAGGGGCCAGTGGTTCACACTCACACACTCACACAAACATGAATATGCAGAACACACATGCACACAAACAGTCAAAAAAAGAATGCAGCTCCAATAACGGACAGAGTCAACGTCCATTGACAAAGTTGCAAAAGCAACAAAAATTTTGGAAGAAAAATTATAAATAATAAATGAGTGGAAATTGAACCGGTGAGTGTGTTCGGTAATAAGGCATTAGGACAACATGACTCCCTCTAGACACAGCATATTTCTAGTGAGCCACCCTAGAATTCAAAATCATCTATTTCTGGTATGTTCATAATACATCCTACCCCAGTGCATCTTTAATATACAAAGCTTTAAGTTCTCTGCTAGTCTTCCTTTGATTCCACTGCATTTCTTGCATTTCTCTCGGTTACATTGGGTACAGTTTATGGAATTCATATTGAACAAAACCATTTCCCTGAAGATATCAGAGTCCTCTCTTCTTTCTTCCTGACTAGAGCCTTTGCTAAGGCTTCCATGCCCAGAATTTCTTCTAGATTCAGCTATGAGAGCTTGGTCATCAGCATATAGGTGTTCCCAAGGGCATCTAGTTTCAAATTCTTCTGTGATGGTATGTAGGTCTATGATAAATAGGAGGGGACTGTCGACTGAGCCCTGATGAACTACATTTATGCTTAATTCTTCGCTAAAATCGTCCAGTTACAAGCCATTCATCTACACCAAATTACTGAATGTGGCAGAAAGTGGATATAAGAATGATGATGATGATGATGATGTCTTTGGTATTTATTTATTTTTTTTTTTTTTCAATTATAACTTTCAGATTTGGAAATTCTTCACCAATATCAGCAGCAGGTAACACTTATTCAACGAGACAGTGTGTGGTGGCTTCACACTGTTGTACCAAGTATAGTCGAAATGAAACCGCATGAATATGTTCACTGGTAACGACTGCCTTTTTCTTCTCCTTGAATTCGATGCTCTCGCATGATTTCGTCTGTTGTTGTTGTTATAACCACGGGCAGCCAGGTGGCAGAATCATTAGCATGGCTAGCAAAAGGCTTGGCGGCATTTCGTCTGAGTTCAAATTCTACTGAGGTTGACTTTGCTTTTCATCCTTTCAGGGTCGATAAAATAAGTACCAGTGAAACACTGGGGTCAATGTAATTGAGTAGCCCCCCCTCCCCTCCCACCAAATTTTAAGCCTTGTGTCCATAGTAGAAAAGATTATTAGGATTAGGATGATGGGAGTGGGTTGGTATTATTGTATTGGTGGGTGGTGGGTGGTGGAATGGCAGAATCAGTGAAAAGGCCCTACACGCTACCTGTTCCAGCACTTTAAGTTCTGAGTTCAAACTTAGGTCCACCACTTAGTCTTTCATCTTTCCAAGGTCACAGTCAAGCACTGGGGTTGTTAAACCAACTAATACCTCACTATAGATTTTTTTACCTTGTACCTGGCTCAATGATTAGAGCATTGGGCTCACAATCATGAGGTGGTGAGTTCAATTCCCGAACCGGGTTGTGTGTTGTATTTCTGAGCAAGACATTATATTTCAAATTGTTCCAGTTTATTCATCTGTAGAAATGAGCTTATGGCATCACTGGTGCCAAGCTGTATCGCCCCTTTGCCTTTCCCTTGGATAACATTGGTGGCACGGATAGGGGAGGCTGGTATTGCATGGGTGACTGCTGGTCTTCCATAAACAACCTTGCCCGAACTTATGCTTCAGAGGGTAACTTTCTAGGTGCAATTCCAAGGTCATTCATGATCGGAGGGGGGGGGGTCTTTATCCTATATTAGTAATTGTCTGCACAACTGTTTGAGTAACTGAAAAATATCTTATATTTCTCCTAGTTCTTTACATTCTGAGTTCAAATGTTACCAGAGCCATCTTTGTTTTTCATTCCTCCAAGGTAGATGAAATTAAATACCAGTCAAGTCTTAGGGTCAGTGGTATCAACTAATCCTCTCCCCTCAAAAGACTATTATTATTACTGTTGTTGTTGTTGTTAGTAGAGTTGTTAGAGCATCAAACAAATGCTTTGTGTTGTTGTGTTCTGACGCTTTGCCTTCTGAAATCAAATTCCACTTTGGTCATCTCAGGCTTGAAAATGTGAGAAGAGGAGGAACTACTTCAAGTGTAGCTTATGGAGGGAACCAGCTATTGGAGTGGACAGTTGTATGGTCAAACTGGCCGTGAAAGATATGAAGATGGGAGAAAGTTACAATTCCATTGAGATCCTGAAGATATGTGGCAATTAAGACTCAAACTAATCTCTCACATAATCTCTCAAGTTATACAAAGGTATCCTACCAACTGATTGGTATAGCCATCAACAGTCAACTACTACTACTACAGCAGTTAAGGATGCTTTATAAAGAACCAACTACAGACATATCAAACTGATTCATTTGATTGTAAAAGTAACAGGAAATGTATCAGCAGAATTAGGAAGAGAATCAGATTAGATAAGATGCAGTTTGGTTTTGTGCCAGGTCAGGGCACAACCGAGAAGTTTTTAGCTAAGTGTAAGCCTTTATATCTAACATTTGTTGGTCTTGAGGAGACTTTTGGCACAGTATATGATCTGTAGTTTGTTGGTTCTTTAAGAGAACTCGGTATTGATGAATGGTTTGTAAGAACAGCGCAAGCCATGTATAGAGATGTAGTCAGCAAAGTGAGAGTTAGCAATAAGTTTAATGAGGAATTTAGTGTAGATGTGTGGTGTTCATCAAGGATTGATTCTCAATCCCTTCCTGTTTATGTTATTTCTCCAAACTATAGCAAAAGAGTTTGAGATTGGTTGTTCATAAGATCCCTTATATACGTATAGCAAAGTCAATGGAAGACTTAGAAACAAAACTTATAATTGAAGCACTTCAGAGTAAAATTGACAGCAAGATTTTGTAAGGAGGAAGGAAGGCAAGACTGTTGCCATCAGAGAAATGGTTGTGGTCAGTCTGCAGAAAAGGAATCGGTCGAAACTCTGCACAATGTACACTGTATGAATTATGGGTGTAAAATGAGTGTACTGTGATTGCAGGTAGGCTGACAATGACCAAAGACTTTGTATGTGGCAAATGCACTGGAGTAGTTAGCAGTCAGAGCCTGAATAAAATAAATTCTTTTCAATGTTTGGATGGCTCCATAGAAGTAGCAGATAGCTTTTCTTAACTGGACAATTTAATCAGCTGTGGAGCAGGTGCTCTGAAAATAGTAAGAGTAACAACAGGGTGGAAAAGTTAGGGAGCTATTATCTCTGCGTACAGCAAGGAATTCTTATTTCTTTATTGCCCACGAGGGGACAAACAAGGACAGACAAAGGGATTAAGTCGATTAGATCAACCCCAGTGCATAACTGGTACTTAATTTATTGACCCCAAAAGGATGAAAGGCAAAGTCGACCTCGGTGGAATTTGAACCCAGAACGTAACAGCAGACGAAATACCACTAAGCATTTCGCCCGGCATGCTAACGTTTCTGCCAGCTCGCTGCAGCAAGGAGTTCTGTTAAGCAAAGAGTAGACTGCATGTTACTTATGTACAAAGTATAAAGTTGTATGAAAGTGAAACATGCGCATTGAATGCAGATAACATGTAAAAGCGGGAAAGAAATGAAACCAGCCTGAACCACTTGATGTTAAAGTGTATGAGTGACATGGTACAGACAAGTTGAGGGATCAACTGCATGGAAGAGGGATCAGTTTTAGTAAGTAAGAATGAATGAGGCACTGTGTGCAAGTGACAGCTGCACTGGTACAGACTGTAATGCATAAAGAAATGCCAAGAGATTCCAATGGAGAAGGAAGAGATTGCAACTGTGTCCAGGTTGCAGTGATGCAACAAAAAAGTTGACTCCTAAAGTATATGAAAGTGAATTGGGCAGGGGTACTTTTTGGTACTTTTTGGTACTTTTTGGTACTTTTTTAGTGTGTCTGAGATTACCAAAATTACTTTTCTGTTAAATAATTACTTGTGAGAAAAATTGGTTTTCAAATATGAAAGTGGTTCCCTGTCTCCCTGTGCAGGACATGAATAAGATTTTTGGCATGCCATGTATTTGGTAATGAATCACTAACATTCCAGCATGGCCATGCTGGGGTTCTTTAGTCTTGTTTTTCCTATTATTACAAAGATCTCCTTTGATTTTCAGTTTACATAAAGTCTTGTTTATGGAAAGTACCGAGCATTACCACAACAAAGACAACTGGCCCCTGGAGTCTGACCGGGCGTAAGTAGCAATTATTGATTAACCCCTTTTTTCTCACCTAACCCCTATTCTTGATAAGAGTATGCTTCTTTTATAGCAAAATCTTTTACCGGTTATTATTTTATCTTAGGAATGCGCAGGAGTGGCTGTGTGGTAAGTAACTTGCTTACCAACTGCATGGTTCTGGGTTCAGTCCCACTGCATGGCACCTTGGGCAAGTGTCTTCTACTATAGCCTTGGGCCAACCAAAGCCTTGTGAGTAGATTTGGTAGACGGAAACTGAAAGAAGCCCGTCGTATATGTATGTATATGCGTGTGTGTGTTTGTCCCCACCGGCATCGCTTGACAACCGATGCTGGTGTGTTTACGTCCCCGTAACTTAGTGGCTCAACAAAAGAAACTGATAGAATAAGTACTAGGCTTACAAAGAATAAGTCCTGGGGTTGATTTGCTTGACTAAAGGCGGTGCTCCAGCATGGCCACAGTCAAATGACTGAAACAAGTAAAAGAGTAAAAGAACTTTTCGATGTAAACACTTTAATTTGAGAATTTTCAAGTGTCGGGTGGGGTCCTAAAGTCTTGCTACCCCCCTAACGAAAAGCAATAAGAACCATAGAGGAACAATATGATAATATCGAATACATGTACCAGAATAGCCAACAGTTGAAGGATGCTGCTTCGGCAGCCCCTTTGCAACAATCACCAAAGCACAGCTTCGTAAAATATCACACAGAACATGGTGTCACATCATTTTGTGCCACAAAAGTCATGGTGCTTATATAGACCTTCTTGATGTGTGACAGTGTCAATGAAAGTGAATACACTAAGGCTAGTACAAGTGTTTGATATTATTATATTGTTCCTCTATTGTTCTTATTACTTTTTAGTAGGGGGTGACAAGGCTTTCGAATCACCCTGTAGATTGTTAACAAAGGACCAGGGCATGATTTTTTGGGGTAGTTTGGGACCAAGAGTGCTGTCAGACAGATGACTAACATGGAACCAAGAATAGTCTCCTGCAGATTATTAGCACAGAGCAGGTGGTAGTCTCAGGTAGGTTGATAATGTGGTATAAAGGGTGACCTTTGAAAACAGGGGGAAGGATGATCTTTGGTAGATTGTTACCAAGAATTAGGTGTGGTTTCAAGACAAATTGTTACCATGAGACCTGGGGCAGTCTCTGGTAGATTTTTATTAAAAGGGTTAAAGAGATTTGTGATATATTTTCCGTTGGATTGTTTTTTTTTGTCTTTTTTTTCTCTTTTTTGTTATTAAACATTTCAACTGTGTCTGTGGTGTTTAATTTTCTGCTGGAAGCACCGTAAAATCCATTTGATTGGGGAGCTTCAGTGGAAGTGAATGAGGATCCTTTTTGCCAGATAAAATCTCTCTAAAGCTTCGTGTGTTAACTGTGATCTGGCAACTGAGTTATTTTAGTCATTAACCTCACCACCACCACCACCACTATCATCATTGTTTTAATATCTACCATATATTATCTCTTAATAATTGGCTGTGAGCATAGAAAGTCAGATTTAGGTAGACATATGCGTGCATGGTCCACACACACACTCTCTCTCTGTCTCTAGTTCACTCATGTGTGCTTCTTCACTTTCACACTTGGAAACAATTTGTTCAAACACTAGACATCCATTTATGCATCTTCTTTGTACTCAATTATTCCTATCTTAACACTCATCTCTCTCTCTCTCTCCCTCTTTCCACAGCTTAATGCTCCGCATTGCTTCTGAAGTCCCTGTTCTTGAAGATACACTAATGCGTGTCCTCGTCATAGGTTTGTCTCGAGAACTTTCTCTGAGCTCTGCAGATGCTGTTGAATTAGCTGACCAATTGATCAAGAGAGCTGCTATGATTCGACTGGAAGGTAGGAAATCTAAAATCTTGTTTTGACATTTCAATTGACCCTCAATTTTTTGTCTTTTCTTTTACTTGAGCCAAATGACCAGTATTTGGCAAAGGTTGTTTGTTGGTGTTGTGGTCAGATCCTTGCGTGTGGGGCTCGCTGCATTATTTCCTTTATCTCAACTTGAACCCGTATTGAAGTTGCTCACTTTCTGTCTCTCTACGCATATTGTTTTGATTCTCATCCCTTTTCTGTCTGCTTTTCCTCTGCTGGTTTGGAGGGGAAGAAATTCATTCTCTCCGTAGTAAGCAGCTGGATGACCTTCCTGTCCGCCTTACAAGCAAGATATTTTTTATTCTTCACAAGTTGAAATCACTGAGCTGCAGAGCATAATGTTTTGAGAAGATACTGTCAATCGAATGGTCTCAGTGTGAAGACACACAGAGGGCAGCGAGCTGGCAGAAACGTTAGCACGCCAGGCGAAATGCTTAGCGGTATTTTGTCTGCTGTTACATTCTAAGTTCAAATTCCACCGAGGTCGACTTTGCCTTTCATCCTTTCAGGGTCGATTAAATAAGTACCAGTTATGCACTGGGGTCGATATAATCGACTTAATCCGTTTGTCTGTCCTTGTTCGTCCCCTCTGTGTTTAGCCCCTTGTGGGCAGTAAAGAAATAGGTATCAGTGTGAAGACACACAGAAGTAAAGACTCACAAACATAGATGCATGTGAGTGTGTGTGTTTGTGTGTATCATCATCATCATCATTCCTGCTCCATGCTGCCATGGTTTGGCAGTAGGACAGGATTTGATGCCGTCCTTGCAACCATTTTGCAGTGTGGATTAGGTGCTTTATTCTTGCCACCACACTATGGAGCTTGCCATGCAGCTGACATAACTATAAACCCTGAGAAAGGGAATTGAACAGTGGGGAGGGGGGCCGCAGTGTGGGTTCTTGTAGAAGCATCTAATAGGGGAAGAAGAAAGAAAGAGAAAATGAGTATTTAAGGCCCATCTCTCACTACCATGCAGCATTGCAGGTCTAATATAAGCATCATATAGTCTACCCTTCATTCTTTGTTGTCAACAGTGGTAGTAGCTCCCTGGACTTTCTCCAACCAGTTTTCATTTTAGCTATGGGTATATGTGTCTGTATGTGTGTATATGCAGGTCTTTTTTAGATTAGTGCTTTCCTGGGGTGAAACAGCCACACCATAAAGGGCCATTTTGGATGCTGTTTCAGATGCATTATGTCGGTACTCCACCTGTTAGAAATAGCAGCCAAATCACATTCTGCTGTCTTAAAAGGAGACATTGTATTGTGCAATCCTAGTTACACTACATAGTTACTGCCCTAGCCAGTATAAATAGCTAAATTTAACCCTTGCCCATCACTCCAAACAAAAAAATATGCAAGTTAACCTTACAGTCTTTAAAAAGGAAGAAATAATGACATGGAAAATGTATTCGTAGATGTACAAAAATTTGGAATTGTCATGACTGGAGTGCCTTTGATCAAAAGTGATTTGTCTGCTCAGTCAGAGAAGACATGGAGCTAAAGAACACTTTATCCACTTTTGTTTTTGTGTTGTCATTACTTATTTTGTTATATCTTATTGTTCTTTGAACATTTGTTTTTCACTTTCCAGGTGTTGAAGTCCTTCGAGTCACTCGTCTAGAATTTGTTGATGCTCTAATGAATCTTTGTGCCTATCGACATCCTGAGAACATTGTTTTGCCAAAAGGGTGAGACTTGGATTTATTTATAACTTGGTTACACTTGTTAACTGGTTATGCCCATTTATGTTTTTTCTTTTAATCATGCCCTAGCTGGACCCGTGAAAACTTCACGGAAAACATTGTTATAAATCCAAACTCAAATATCAAAGCTTAAAAGGTTTCGCGTACAATCTCTCCAGAGTTTGAATTGCTTCTAAGTAGTTCTCACATTCACTTATGAGTTCGTATACGTCTTTATATGTGTGCTCTATTAAACACCGAAGTTTGCTTTCATCCGTGGTAGGCGGTTCAGCAGGAAATGATTCTAAAAAATTTTTTGAAGTTCATGTTGCTCCAGTTCACTCGGCTGTAGAAATGAGTTGCAATGTCACTAGTGCCAAGCTGTATTGGCCTTTCCCTTTCATAACGTTGAGGATAGCGTAGAGAGTGGGGGCTGGTATGCATGAGTGATTGCTAGTCTTCCATAAACAACCTTGCCCAGATTTATTCCTTGGAGGGGAACTTTCTTGAGGCAATCCCATGGTCATTCATAACAGAATGGATCTTTACCCTTTGTATAATTTAATTGGTTAAGGATTATGGAAAATGTAGTTGTGATACCTGTGCCAGTGGCACGTAAAAAGCACCATCTGTACGTGGCCGATGCCAGCGCTGCCATGACTGGCTTCTGTGCCGGTGGCACGTAAAAAGCACCAACTGATTGTGGCCGTAGCCAGCCTCCCCTGGCACCTGTGCCAGTAGCACATAAAGAGCACCCACTTCACTCATGGAGTGGTTGGCGTTAGGAAGGGCATCCAGCTGTAGAAACACTGCCAGATCAGACTGGAGCCTGGTGCAGCCTCCTGGCTTCCCAGACCCCGGTCGAACCATCCAACCCATGCTAGCATGGAAAATGGACGTTAAACAATGATGATGATGATTATGTTATACTAGCAAGAGCCAGAATAAATACTGAAAGCTGTTTTGTCTGACACACTAAGTTCAAATTCTACCAAATCAACTTGGCTTCTTCTCATCATTCCAATTCACTACTCTCAATTGGTGTAATTGTTAGCAAGTTTAACAAAATACTTTGTAGTATTTGTTCTGGCATTTATATTTAGAATCTATAAGATGGTGTCGTGAAAAACTGGTCTGTATCCAGCCAAAAAAATGATGTTTGGTCAATGAAAAAGCATGGAGAAAATAAATAAGGAACCACTTTTGCATTCTTCCATAAACATTTCAGAACTTTTTCCTGGTAAGGCTCCCGGTGCCGATAATGCTAAATGGAAAATGAAAAGTTAATATAAATTTTCACCAGCATCATCATTTAATGTCCATTTTTCATGCTGACATGGGTTGGACGGTTTGAGAGGAGCTGGTGTGCCGGACGACTGCATCACGCTCTACAAGTAAGCTTAAGAGAATAACAGGAGCAAATCTGTTCAGTTTTGTTTGTAAAATATCTTTTAATATAATTTTGTGTGTTTACTTAATGATTCTCCTCTTATCACTACTTTAGCAAATATGAAAACATCTCTGCATCACTGATGAGATCATAATAAGTCCAAAAATATGTCCACCTCTGACACTTGTCTGAATAAATTCAGTTATTAATCTTGACTAATCCTGTATTTTCCCTTCCTTGTGTATTTCTTTCTAATCAGCTTCTTAATGCTGGATGCATATATTCTGAAAAACTGTTTATAGCATTATACATGTACGTGTATGTACGTATACATGTACGTATGTATGTCAGACTACCGAGAAATTCAAGAAGAAATGTAACAATATAATAAAGACTGATAAAATTGTTAAATTCAATTTATTCTTTTACTTGTTTCAGTCATTTGACTGTGGCCATGCTGGAGCACCAGCTTTAGTCGAGTAAATCGACCCCAGGACTTATTCTTTGGAAGCCTAGTACTTATTCTATCAGTCTCTTTTCCCAAAGCGCTAAGTAACGGGGACATAAACACACCAGCATCGGTTGTCAAGCGATGTTGGGAGGGGACAAACACACACATACATATATATATATATATATATATATATATATATATATATATATATATATATATATACATACATACATATATACGACGGGCTTCTTTCAGTTTCCGTCTACCAAATCCACTCACAAGGCTTTGGTTGGCCCAAGGCTATAGTTGAAGACACTTGCCCAAGGTGCCACGCAGTGTGACTGAACCCGGAACCATGTAGTTGGTAAGCAAGCTACTTACCACACAGCCACTCTTATGCCAATTTGTTGATTTCCAAGATCTATATTTCATAATTTTGTATCTTCCTTTCTTGTCTATCAACCTTCTTCAACAGATATACTCCACCAACCCTGGCTATATCGGCACTTTACTGGAAAGCTTGGAATATGTTGCTTATCATTGTGGCATTCAATCCCAGTACTTTTGGTGAGTCATTTATTTCATTCTTTGGTCTGTAGTTTTGTCACAAAGAACTATGGTTGTCAACTTGGGAAATAGAAAACCTCCAAAGAAGCAGTCTGTAAGCTCCGGATACTGATCAGATTCTCTTCTTACTGTATAGTTGATATATTCTCATACCTCTTCTTATGCTGATCATAAATTTTTGCCTTATGATCGAAGTCAGAAAAATATTCATCGAGGGAAACTCGACATCTCGATCTTATTTCTCAATTTTCAACTGACATACAACATATCTCCAGTTCCTGCAAAACTGCAGCAGATGCATTGTCTCATCTGCCTATAAATTCTTTGTTGTCTCCTCTGGGAATCAACTTTGACTGTTTTATCGTCTGACCAACCTCCACTCGATTTGCTGGACACTTCATCCGCAGCTTCCGCTGCATCTAAGTTCAAGTACATGCTGTTAATCAACGGCTGATAAAGAAATATTCTGTGACGTATCCTTTAGTTCCTGACTCTGTCACATCCTGGCACTGCTGCCTCTGCAAAACTCATTTCGGCTGGATTCTTCTGGCCTCATATGAAGCGTGAAATTACTAACTGGTCTCGTTCTTGTATTCAGTGCCAGAGATCAAAGTGACAGAAGCACATTCCGTGCACCCCTCGGCACTTTTACTACTCCTGACGCTCCTTTCCATCCTATTCACATTGACCTTGTTCGACCCTGGCCTGTCAGTCACGGATTTTCTTATATCCTCACTTGTATTGATGGTTTTTCTTGCTGGCGACTAAACTGGCAACCCCATCAAACTTGCTTGGTGAGGAAGGTGACTGATGGACATCCTGCAGGATGAATTAGCTGTTGACTACGCAGTCCTTGAAGAAAAGAATTCATCAAAATGGCAGCAAAAAGAATAGGAAACTTCAGGGGCTGTAGTAGAAAACTTGGCCTCGTTGCCATGCAGTGGGACTGAACCTGAAACTATGTGGTTGGGAAGCAAACTTCTTACCACACAGCCATTCCTGTGCCTGTTGTGTGTCTTATCTTTAATTTTGTTTTCTGTTTAGGACAAACTGCCTGGGAGAATTACCCTATTTTGAAATGTCTAATGGAAATGGCAATGACCAAGTAAGTTCTTTTGTTGTTCTTATTTACACGAATAGGGAAAGCAACCGCAGCAAATGCGGTGTGTGCAGCCCCATTTTAGAACAGATGCACTGTGTATCTGCATGCTTTAAGGCATGATGGTAAAAGTTGAAAACCAGAAGGGCATCTGGACCTTAAACACCATCTCAAACGAAGGAAGCATACGTCTTGGCTCACAAGACTAATCTATTAAGAGGCAATTTGGCCTTAAAATGTTTGTAGTTGTGGTGAGAGTGTGTGTGTGTGTGTACCCATGAAGGGAAACAAAGGGGAGTGTGACGAATACGTAGATTTAAGGAGAGAGGAAGCAAGTTGATAATTGATGGCAAGTGGACTCTTTTCTGCTCTCCATCGTAAACACAAACAAACAAACACACACATACATGGCAGCTTCTAAATCCTGTTTTCTGATTGGGTGAAAATGATTAAACTTTAAACCTCAGTAACATTTTTCTGCAGTATGTTTGTATGTATGTATGTGATGCATGTGTACGAACAGCCATGCTACATGGTAGTGAAACATGGGCCGTGACTGCTGAGGATATGCGTAAGCTTGCAAGAAATGAAGCCAGTATGCTCCGATGGATGTGTAATGCCAGTGTTCATACTCGATAGAGTGTAAGTACCTTGAGAGAAAAGTTGGACCTAAGAAGCATCAGTTGTGGTGTGCAAGAGAGACGTTTGCACTGGTATGTTCATGTAGCGAGAATGGATGAAGATAGTTGTGTGAAAAAATGCCACACCCTAGTGGTTGAGGCAACCTGTGGAAGAGGTAGACCCAGGAAAACCTGGGACGAGGTGGTGAAGCACGACCTTCAAACTTTAGGTCTCACCGAGGAAAAGACTATCTGCATGAATAGTTGTCTATCACAAAATGAAAGCAAAATCATTAGACGAGGGGGAATTTTTATTAAACAAATGAAAGCAAAGCATTCCAACGACCAAAGTTGTAAGAACTTCTGAAGTTTTAATAAGTTTTTTGTTTGCTTTTAAACTTCAATTCAGTATTAAGTGTAGCAGAATTTAGATTATTATTTCTTTGGGTAAATTGACAAGGCTTTCAGATAGTAGGATTGGATTTTCAGAGGAGCAGGATTCAGATTTTTTATTTTCAGGTAAGTTGACAAGAACAGGAGCTGAATTGCAGGCTTTATTTTTATTTTGCATAAATTTTGAGTAACAAACTAACTTTGCCCTAAAAAGGGCAGGTGGCCCCTCCTGCTTGACAGTGGATGCATTGGCTATTTTGGCATTTAAAAAAATTTTATATTTACTATTCATAAGATCAGATTCTCTTCTTACTCTATAGTTGATATATTCTCATACCTCTTCTTATTTCTTTATTGCTCACAAGCGGCTAAACACAGAGGGATTAAGTCAATTACATTGACCCCAATGCGTAACTGGTACTTAATTTATCGACCCCGAAAGGATGAAAGGCAAAGTCGACCTTGGTGGAATTTGAACTTGGAACGGTAGACGAAATACCATTAAGCATTATCGTCCGGAGTGCTAACGATTCTGCCAGCTCGTTAGCTCTTCTCGTTAGCTCTTACTATTCATAGATGTAGCTCATCTATTTCTTGATTTTATAATAAAATTAGTAAGGAGGTTTTTATAACAGTTGAACTTTCAAGTCTGAGTGGCATCCATGTTATCTCCAAGAGGAATCATTAACTCAGCTAGATTCACTACTTTCTTTCACACCATATGATAATATCCAGTTTCTTTGTACCTGGAATGGGAGAAAATCCTTAGCACCCTGGTAAATCCACAACCACCTCCCAATAGCCTTTCCACTTTTCATTGCTCAGAGAAAGTTTCTTCATCAAACAGATCTGCTATCCTGAACGCATAAAAGTAATGAAATCTTTGGCTGGGTTCTCCAGTGTTTTTTTTCCTTTTTTTTTTTTGCTACTGTTGAGAGCAATTTGGTTCTTTATAGCAGTGAAGAGGAACTTAAGGACCAGTGTCTCCATGTATATCTATTCAGTGTCATTGAATAATTACAATTTGTACAGTTATATATTGTCTTGAATATTTCCACTTTTGTTCACTCATTTCCAGCAATTACAAATTTCCACCTCCAACAACAGCCACTGAAGAGAAACATATTGAAGAGATCAAAAACCATGAAAAGCAGGTATGTTTAATCTATGATTTATCATCAAAAAACCCCATCATTGTTGGGGGTTTTTGGTGAGAAGAAACTAGGTAGTTATGCACAAGTTGGAAACTAGGATCGTATCTTTACAACAGCATGGATCCCTAAACCCTAAAAGCAACTGAAGACCAGTTGGTGATGTTAAAGGAACAGATTCTCTTATCCAAGAACAGGAACCAATCCCCATGGGTTGTTTGTCTCTAAAATTTGTCCCTACTGAATTTCACTCTCAAGGCTTTTGTTAACCTAAGGTTTAAAGGCAGAAGACACTTTCCTATGGAACTGCATAGTTGCAAAACAAACCTAACTACACTGCTAGGCATGTCCCTGCAATCAAGAAAAGCTTCCTTAAAGCTCACACCACAACAAGTGAGGGGAAAAAACTAGGCTACCACTATCAACAACAACGGCAATGATGTCATATCAACAGCTACTGCCAGAGGCAGCTTGGAAATGCCTTTATCAGCTGAGAATTGAAGACAGCGGAGCCAAGGAGCCACTAACAAAAGGATAGAATGTGTGATTGTGACACGGAGCCAGAAAAACAATGGAACAGTTTGGACATCTGCTGAGTTCGTTATGTATAATGGAGATTGATATAATTGTGTTTGTCTTTTGTTTAAGAACATTAGAAACTAAATGTGGAAGGGAGTCCATGAAGCATAACTACTCTTGACGTGTTTATTTATGAAGGTGTTTAGCTCCCTTCTTTATAAAAACACACACACACACCCTTAATTTGGGTGGTAAACTTGATCCATCACTTGATGTAGGTTCCATTCTGTTGTAAGCATTCGGACCAGATCTGTAGTCTGAGGTTAGGTGACTTGACATCTGGATTTGTGTAATCTGTGTAGCTTCTTTGTGCAGCTTCTATTTCCAATGAAGCAATGGTTCCCCTCCCCCCCAACTTCTCTGCTCATTCTGGCAGCTTTGACCCTTGCATATATTTATATATATATATATATATACAAACCTGGAGGCTGTAAATTACGGAGAAGAGCGACTCACATAGGCCCTTTTTAATAATAACTATAATTATATATTATTTACTGTAATATATGCTTCATTTAAAGTGACTAAACCTAGAGTGAGAGAAAGAGAGAGAGAGAGAGTGGCTGACTGGGTAAGAAATTTGCTTCCCAACCACATGGCTTTGAGTTCAGTCCTACTTTATAGCACCTTGAGCAAGTATCTTTTACTAGAGTCTCAGGTTGACCAAAGCCTTATTTGATGATTTGGTAAAAAGAAATACTGACTGAAGCCTATCATGTTTAAGTATATTTGTATGTGTAATGATGTCTCCTTGTCTTGATGTTGCATGAGTGTTGTAAAGGAAAAGTATTCATTACCAATATTCTGCAGAAACATGCCACCCATGAGGCAATATTACCTCTTCTTCGGAAACAGGTAATGGTTGTCAATAGGAAAAGCATCCAGCCATGGAAAACTCTGATCCATGAAAGCAGGCAATAAAACAGTAGTGATGGTCACACACACACACACACACATATACTCTTAGGCTTACTGTACAGACAATATATTCACACATAAACCCATTAACTGTAGACCTGTTAGAAATAGCAGCCAAATCCTGCTTTAGTAACAGCCTAATTATATAATTTCAGATATAAGGTGTCTGACCAAAAGATGAGTTGGGTAGAATGCTGGCTCAGAGCTGGCCTTATTGCTAAACACTGACACACAGACATTTGTTTTCCTCTGAAATGTTATTGATCAAAGATATGCTGGATCAATACTGGCTCGGGACTAAACTTCTACAAGAAGAAATGCTTGATCAGGGTTGATCTGGGAGCTAAATAGCAACTACTAGCCGCCACTTTTGTTCTACATGTGTGTTGTAGTCTGCATGTCATAGCTTGCATGTTCTATTCTATGGTTTCTAATGTACTCTGGTCAGATGATGACATAGAATTTGCTCTCTGATCAATGTCAGGGTTATATATCATATGTACAATAATTAATATTTTACTTTTTCAAATTTACTTATGAAATGAGTATTAATTTTCAAAATAGAAATAATTTTCAAATTTGATGACTGGCATCTGTGCCAAGTGGAGCGTGGCTTCCTGAAACGTAAAAAGCACTATTTGAGTGTGATCGTTACCAGCATCGCCTTACACAAGTGTATGTATTCTAATGTGTGTTCTAATGTTGTTACAGCTCTATGAAAAAGAGAAACATGAGATACTTGAATTTGAGTCTCATTTAGCTGCTGCCACCAGTAAAATTACAATCACAGAGTCAAACAGTTTGCTGTTATCTCAGCTCACCACTATGGATGTCTCGTAAGTTCCACTTTTCATTTTTATTCCTTTGTTCTTTTCTACTTTTGTTTGTTCATTTGCTTCATTTATTTATTTGCATCTATTGATTCCTTCAGGGGTTCATTCTCTTCTTAACCATCCCCTTATTTTATTCCTTTCTTCCATTTTTGACTCATCCCATCATTGGATTCGTTCTTTTATTGATATGTTTGTTAATTTTAACTACTTTTATATCCCAATCGATGACTAGTAATGCCATTGATTATAGGTTTTCAATGTGCCAACCACTAGTTCATTATATTTCTGTGAAGTGGCTGGCATTTGGAAGGGCATCCAGCTGTAAAAACCATGCCAAAAACTGACCTCGACTGTGCCGGTACCACGTAAAAAGCACTCAGTCCACTCTGTGGGGTGGTTGGTGTTAGGAAGGGCATCCAGCTGTAAAACCCATGTCAAAACAGACACAGAAGCCTGATGTAGCCTTCTGGCTGGCTGGCTGGCTGGCTGGCTCCTGCCATGCTGTCCCACCCGTGTCAGCATGGAAGGCAGACTTTAAACGATGATGATGATAAATAACAAGAGAACATGTGAGACAGAGATCACCACTGACTTCATTCAGAAAGCATTCTCTTTCTCTTTGGGGCTTTCTTGCTAAGGTTTACATCCTTTGCTGATATACATCAGTGAAGGATACGCGATGTGCATTTAAACATATATGTAACCAACTGAATTACCTGGTGATACCTGGAAAAGCAAGGGGTTATTTCCAGTTCTCATTTCCATTACACTGTTTCGTGTCCTATTCCATTCCCTGTCCAGTTCCTGTTTTAGTTCCACTCTCATTCCTATCCCCAATCCTGTGGTTATTACCTGTCATGTTACACCTGATACCATTCTCATCAGCATCACTGGCATTGTTGGTGTCATTGTTCTGGAGCTGTAGAATTAGCAGGATTGTTATCTTGAGGTTTGGTGATGACAGGCCTCCTCAGATCTCCAGAGTCTTTTTGTTCTTAGGATTCTTGCAGAATACTGGATGGCACGTTTCTGCTGATCAATAATGCAAGTCTCAATCAATCACGTACCGCATCCATGATCTCACAGCACATTACAGTGGTGGTTTGACTTTGCTTTCTGTGGTGAATTTGTGCCAGTGTGAGAAACTATCACTGTCACTTGATGAAATGAGCAAAGTTGACCTGGGTAGGATTTGAATTTAGAACATAAATGAACATAACCCATTTGGTTGTTTAAGTTAGGTACCTGTATGATCTAAGCTCAAATTGTGTCGTTGTCAGCTTTGCTTTTCATCCTTCCTGGATCAATAAGAAAAATGTACTGGTCAAGTGTGAGGATCGTTTTATATTGCTATCATGCATCGTATTAAATAGAAAGCCTGAGGACAGTCTGCTACGTTGGCCATTCGCCCATCCAAACTGTCAGTCTGTCCAACAGGGTGCCACACAGCTTTCTACTTTACTACTTTCTGTTACAGCTATGTTCAATTGTGTACATTTGAAAATCTTGCCCTTTTTTTTTCTTTACTTCTACAACAGAGGGTCTTTACGCAAACCTCCTTCGACGGTCATTGAGCAGCTCGTGACTTTGAACCAGAATCTGAAAATTGGTCAGCGATTGTGCCGAAGTCGTAACCCAGACTTCCTGCTCGATATAATTCAACGTCAGGTAAATAATATCAGAACAGTGTTTTTATTTTGACTTCTACATTATGTTTTCATGTGTCTTTTAAATTGTTTTTACAGAGGTATAATTCTAAATATTTTATATATAGACTGCGAACTGGGCTTTTGTTTTTTTCCATCTTAGGCTGTGCTTGAAAATGTCTTATATGTAATCTGTCTCTTTCTATGTATTCATATATGCAGTAAATAAAAAGAACACTCAGGGAATAGATTTTCACATATGCCCAGGAGGCTTTCCACAAGAAGAGACTTTCTGTTGCTTAGGTGACCTAATTAATAGTGGTTGCTTAGGTGACCTAATTAGCAGTGGAGAAAGCTGTTCTGAAAGTATAGTAACAGGATGGAGAAAGCTCAAAGGTCCGTCACCTCTGTTAGTAACAAAAGGTTTTTCTCTTAGAGTGAAAGACAGATTGTATAATACTTGTGTATGAAGAGCACAGTAACAGGGTTAGAAGATATGGGCCCTAGATACAAAGGGCATACATTAACAAAACAAGAATGAAGTTGGTATGCACTGTTGGATGTGCAACATCAGTGTATGTGTGTGTGTATGCATATATATATATATATTATATATATATATATATATATATATATATACACACATACACACACACACAACAAAGTGCAAATATACTGAGAGAAAAATGTAATGTGCAAGAAAGAAAATGCCCTGGTTTGGCCATATGATGCTTGTGGATGGGAACAGCTGTATGAAGAAGTTCTTGACATTATATGTGAATAGAATCTAAAAAAGAGAGAATCCCAGGGGGACAAGGGACAAAGTATGAGTGTCATCTTTTCTGTAATGCTCTCAACATTTTGAAATTGAAGGACTGAGGTGCTTGAGAAGACTTGTATCTCTTATGATAAAAGTGAGGTCCTAAAGACATCATTGTACAGACTCTGTTCCTGCACCCAGTCTGCCCTTATCAACCCTTCCAACCCTATCATCTTCCCAACACTCATCCCTTCACTCTTCTAAACATTCAGCTGTTGAAATCATGAGAGCAGAATATGCACAGATTCCGTTCCCATCCTCTGCTACCAGTTATCTGCCTCCTCCCACATCTCCCTGAAACCTCTTCCTCTTGAAATCCATCCATCATTCTCAATATTATGCCTTCTCCACTTTATTTCCCACTGATTCTGTTCCTTCAGTTATGTCCCTCTTCTCTGAGCTACATCCTGATGCTGCAATATCTCATCATTTTTGACATCATCTTCTATCTGCCACTGCTGACCTCCCCAAACCTTTCATCTCACCCCTCACTCTAGTCACTCTCACATACTCTTCACATCCATTTCTGTCTGTACATCTATCTCTGACTCCCTAACCCGATCTCTCTACCAATTTATTATACTACTACTACTACTCCACTCTTTCTATACTACCACTTATCACCTCTTCCTTCCTGAGCCACTCCTGTTTCTTTCACCTGATATTTACCATTGACCACACCTCCGCCCTTGTCTCATTCGTTATGTTCACCTGTACCCCATCTCCAACCGTTTGCCATTCTACACTAACTCTAAATGAACTCTTATTCCCCCAATTTTCGATTCTCTGACCACATTCTCTCTTGTGCTAACCTTCTTGTATCTTGACAGTATGCATAACATCTTATCGCCAGCATTGTCTACTTTCCAGTCTCTTCCACCCACACACGGATCTCTCTATAGCAAGACACCTGTACCTGTCCCTCTATCACACTTTAACCTCTCAACACCTGGTGTGAAGCCACTTCCCTCTCTACTACAACCTCACTCAGTCATGGGGTGTTTTTCTTTGTTTGGGGATGAGTTACTGGGCAACCCCATGTGTCATTGTCACAGCATCCTGTGCACTCTGTAAAGCAGTTTGCATTATGAAGCGCATCCAACTGTGGAACCCATGCTGAAGTAGACGTACTATAATTTAATGTTCTCTAATGACTCTTTTAACACATTCTGATGCAGGGTACCACACAATCTATGCCATGGCTTGCTGAGTTGGTCGAATCCAATGAAGGGTCCCTGGATGTTCTCCCAGTGCAGTGTTTATGTGAGTTTCTACTTCACGATCCACAAGACTCGACAGAAGATGATGATGCAGATTTCGAAGCTGAGAAACAGAAGAAGCGGGTCAGTATTTAGTGTTTATAAGAATATACTTTTTTATTTTGTTTCTATAGGTGCAGGTATGGCTGTAGGATTAAGGAGTTTGCTTCACAGATTCATGGTTTAGTGGCACCTTGGCCAAGCGGATTTGGGAGATGGAAACTGAAATAAGCTTATCAGATATACAGTTGTGGCCAAAAGTTTGGAACATTTTTAAAAAACTAAAATTGTTATATCCAAGTACAATTCAATTCGAATATATACAATGTATATATTTAGGCATTTAATATAAAAATTCTAATTTACAGACTTATGTTCCAAACTTTTGGCCACAACTATAAATAAATAAATAAATAAATATATATATATATATATATATATATATGTACACATACATATATATATACATGAGGGAAAGTAAAAAATTCTGCATCCTCTTGTTTTCTCAGTGTACTTCCACAAAAGCAGGGGATAGACATGTCCTCACCATTTTTCACTATAGTCTCCTTCCTTTTCGATGCACTTGGTCCAGCGGTCCACAAGCTTGTGTATTCCTCCAAGAAGAAGGTTTTTGGTTGGTTGTGCAACCATTTATGCACCACTTCCTTCGCATCTTCATCCATAGGAAATCAACCATCTTTGAGTAGTCCTAAGACATGATAGTCGGAAGGGCCAAGATCTAGGCTGTAGGCAGGGTGTTCCAGCACCTCAAAACCCAATTAGTTAAGGGTTTCAATGGCCTGGGGAAGGGGCAGCTGTGTGTGGGCATGCATCATCATGCAACAACAAAGCTTTCTTCGACAATAGGCGTTTGGGGTGTTTGGTGCAAACTGCTGGCTTCCGTTTGTTGGCCAGCAAAGCACTGTGTCTTGCACTGTTGATTGTGCACCCCTTTTCCAGGTAGTCTTCCAGTTTAGACCCTTTTGAGTCCCAAAAAAGGGTTAGCAACACCTTTCCCATGGAAAACTGAGTCTTGAATCTTTTTTTGTCCCTGGCGAGCCAGGATGTTTCCACTCCATACTCTCTCTCCTGGATTCGACCTCATAATGATGGACCCACATTTCATCCCCTGTGACTATTCTGCTCAGTAATTCCTCACCCTCATTCTTGTAGCAATTGAGTAAACGTTAGCAGACTTCAAGATGTTTGTGCTTGTGCTCTGCAGTAAGCCATCTTGCACAGACTTTATGGAAGCCGAGCTCACCATTGATAATTTGATAGGCAGAACCATGATTAATCTGCAGAGAATGAGCTACTTCATCGATAACTCGCTGGTTCACCATTATCATCTCTACCTGGAAAAGTGGGGTACGATCAACAGTGCAACATACATAATTTGTGATCCTTCTTAAGAAGGGAAAGCACTTTCATGAAAACCCATTCAAATTGTACCCCTCCCCCTTTCCTTACACCAGTAATCCAATTCACTATACAATGGCTGTGCTGATTCTGCCTATAAGAAAGGAACAAGTAATACAATGTGGTTGTGGGTCATAACACCCGGGCAATGCCAGGACGCATTGCTAATGTCCATCTACTTTCTGTTTTTCAGAAAATGAAGAAACAAGAACAGCTGCTGGCCAAACTGCAAATGCTGGTGCACAGTCCATCAAGTGATAGCACCACCACTTTTGAAGTTATGGACTATTTTTTCAAGAGACTATCTTCCAGCCAAGCTTCAAGTCGAAGTCTGGCTATCAAGGTAGGTGTTACTTATCAAAGCAATAATGATAATGTTAAATCAGGTGAGTTTAAACAGAAAACTTTCATTCAAATTCACCATTTTAGCATGCTTCCATGGGCCAGATGGAATTTGTTGAAGCAGGTATTTCTACAGCGTTGATGGCCTGACATTGTTTTTTTTTTTCACAAAGGATTGGAAACAAACAACGTTGCATTTATGACAGTGATGCTCATTCACAACCATCATGTGATGTCAACACACACACACACACACACACACACTGTGCTTGAGAAGCTCCGTCAAGTGAAACCATGGTCTTGACTGATGCTGGTGTCACATAACAGGCACCCATACTAGTGGCATGTGAAAAGCACCCTTTGAACATTGGGCCTCACAGAGGCAATGATAAAGGGACTCAGAACTCTGGCAGTGAACCATGCTTGAGAAGACTTGTCAAAGCAAAGTGGAATCATTGATGAGGCTGAGGCCCTCATGCTGGTGCCATATAAAAAGCACCCATTACACTCTTGGACTGGTTGGTGCTAGGAAGGGTACCTACCATAGAAACCATGTCAGATCAAATGGGAACCTGGTGCAGCTCTCTGGCTTACCAGTTCCAGTTAAACCATCTAACCCATGCCTGCCAGGAAAGCAGAAACTAAACGAGGATGGTTGATGAGGATTAAATACAAAAAACTGAAAATTTTTTATTTCTCTAGTTTTTTACTTGGAATTTTTTTTTTGTTTGTTTGCTTATTTATTTCACTCGTTATCTGATTCATTAACAGGGTCTGTCACTTGTTGTGTCTATGTCTCACATTCCTCCATCTGAGATTGAACCCATCAAAGTGGACGAACAAGAAGAAGAGTTTCTGAAGTTGATTCCACAACACAAATGGTTACTTCTCTACCTCCCCAGTTTACCTTTGTTTGATTCCCTCCGGACCCAGGCCTGCTATGCAATTCGAAAGGTAAGTCTCCTTTTAGTGTTCTTCTCATTTTGTTGAGCCCCCACACACTTTTCTTTCCACTGGTTTGGTCCAGTGCACTGGACAAGCTTGGTCCAGTGCACTGGACTGGACCAATCTTGTTCAATCAGTTTGTTGGTCTCGTTTACCGTTGTCCATCGTTGCTCGGTCCAGCACTCGGCCACCAAGTTGGTTTTGGCCATGTACAGATAGGTTACCATATTCATTTTCTTGTTTCAGTCATTTGACTGCGGCTATGCTGGAGCACTGCCTTAAAGGGTTTTAGTTGATGGAATTAGAGGAGATGAAGCAAATGCTAGAGAAACGGAAAATGATGAAGAGGAATGGGAAACCTGGAACTGCCCCTATTGCATCCCCCCCACCTCTCATTACTTCCTTTGTTTGACACATTATGAGTGTCATCCCTTGCCACTTTATTTTCCATTGAATGCCCCTTTTCACCTCCTCCTTTCCCCCTTATACCAGTGGCAGCCCATCGACCCTTTACCTCATTCTGTCTCCCACTGTTTGAACTCGAACCTCAGAGGGTTGGAACAAATAGCACAAAACGTTCCCTCGGATGCTCTAACAACTCTGTCGATTCAGTGAAGTATCAATATTAAAGCTGCCCATCACATTTTTCCAATCAATATGTCACTGCACTTTTAACTTACCATCAATTGACCACTCTACCACCAATCCTTGTTTTGAACTTGTTGACCGATACTAATTCTGTATTTCCAGGCCTGTCGTGTTGAAACTGACCCAACTCTGGTCAGCGCGTATGTCATCTTCTTAGACCGTCATGTTAAAGATGTCAGTTTACAGAATTTAGATGACCTGGCATTTGTAAGTAATTGCTCTTCTTCTCCCCACCCCCATCTCTCTCTCTCTCTCTCTCTCTTTCTCTGAAACCCTTTTAATACCCTTCATGATTCTATGATACAAACTTCTTGTTCTAATGTGATCTAAATCAAAACCTGTTATCAGAATTCTATGGAATTGTGTTCCTAACATCATCTTGATCGAGACAGTTACCTTACGATATTTTTCTGTATTTTAAGAATGAATTGAAACAAAAGCAGAACATTCCAAAGGAAATATTGGAACACAAAAGGGGTCAATGTTATAAATAATTTTTAATCATCTACGCATAGAGGGAGAACGTTTAGTCTCTATTATTATTTTTTTTTTTTCAGGTGAATTTAGTTGTTTATTTGTTAGGAAGTTTTTCTACAATAACAAACAAAAATAAATAAGTAAATAAATAAAAAAATTTTTTAATTAAAATAAAAAGTGTAGAAAATGATTGTAAAACCTGATTAAATTTTCAGCTGTACCTATTTCTGTTATACAAACACACATGACTCCTGCAAAAAAAATAGCATGGATGTCACAACTTTCAATTGGTTTCCCAAAATCCGTAAATCCGATTCCTTAATGATTTATTCATTTGATTGCAAACAGATTTCAGTCAGTTTATTTTAATTTTAGTTTATTTTAATACAAGTGTGAACCAAATTGCAGGTAATGTTGTAGCAGAAAGTTGCTACGGAGATATTGGTGTGTTTAACTCTGCACTTTTGTACATGTAGGAAGTTGCACAGCTGATTGTTGAACGCACGACTGTGATGAGTCACGTGGTGCCTCCTGAAAGTGACAGACCAGAACTGGCAAACCGAACCTTAACTGCAGTTCTCTCCCTTTATACCAAATATATTCGCAGAGCAAAAGAACCGGATAAAGAGGCTTACGATTGGGTAAGAACGCACAAGAGCCGTCTTGGTTTCTTCATCATTTATCTTCTTTATTACCATCTTCTGGGGTGCCAAGAGCACCATCCAAGCGTGATCATTGCCAGAGCGGCTAACTGGCTTCCGTGCCGGTGGCGTGTAAAAGGCACCATTTGAGCATGATCGTTACCTGCGTCGCCTTACTGGCACCTGTGCAAAAACTTTCGAGTGAGGTCGTTGCCAGTACCACCTGACTGGCCCCTGTGCTGGTGGCACGTAAAATGCACCCACTACACTCTTGGAGTGGTTGGCGTTAGGAAGGGCATCCAGCTTTAGAAACTCTGCCAGATCAAGATTGGGGCCTGGTGCAGCCATCTGGTTCGCCAGCCCTCAGTCAAATCGTCCAACCCATGCCAGCATCAATGATGATGATGATTATTATTCTCATTGTTTTATTCACCATCATCAGCTCTTCAGTTATTATCATTTCCACCATTATTATCTTCGTCATTCTGGTAACTGGAAACTGTACAGAAGCTTCTCGTATGACACACGCACACATATACGTGACTGTGTGGTAAGAAGATTGTTTCTCCACCACATGGTTTGGGGTTCAGTCCCACTGCATGGCACTTTGGGCAAGTGTCTTCTACTATAACCTTGAACCAACCAAAGCCTTGTGAATGTATCTGGCAGACGGAAACTGAAAGAAGCCTGCTGTGTGTGTGTATGTCTCTTTGTGTCTATGTTTGTTCCTCTACCATCTGAAAGCTATTTGAATGGATGAGCCTTACATCTGAATGCTTAAAGGGTTAATGAAATAAGTACTGGGCAAATTACTGTGGTTGATAGAATTGACGAAGATATTTTTAATGCAATGCTCTGACATGGCTGCATTAAAATGGTTGGTAAAAATAAAAAAATATTTTAAAATCTCTTGGGGAATGAAGGAGACGAGTACTTTGTGGTGTCGCATGTTTTTGATCTGTGTTCAAACCCTGGCAGTTAATTATGCCATTCATTTGTCTGAAGACAATACAATAAGTAGTGATTGTATATTGGTGTTGCTTTAATCATCTTCATACCTCCAAATTTATTTCTTTGTGGTAATATTAGCCCCAGGTCAGCCCTGATCCTGCAAAAGCATTACTTGTATGGAGGGGAGGAGATTATCGTTGACACCCCACTCCTTCCTTCTTTCGTCTCATCATAATCTCAATGCATGTTTCTGTAACTAATGGAATGTTTGTTTGCTTCCTCCAACAGTCTAACACTCAGGATCAAATCATACTTCAGTGGGAGTCTGGGGACTCGGCAACAATGCTTGTGCTGGTGGTACATGCCATGATCATTTTGCTGACATATGGGCCACCTAAAGGTATAGCTTTCCCTCTTTCCTTTCTAACTTCCTATTTACTGTTTTTGTCTCAATAACGCTTGGCTGTGTAGAGGCAGAGTTCTTTTTTTTGTTGCCTCGTGGTCTCAAATTCTTGGTGGATGGAATCTGTATGGAAGCCTGTTGTATATGTTTTATTTCTTTATTGCCCACAAGGGGCTAAACATAGAGGGGACAAACAAAGGGATTAAGTCGATTACATTGACCCCAGTGCGTAACTGGTACTTAATTTATTGACCCCAAAAGGATTATCAAAGATTCAAGCCTTTAATAATGGTCAGACAAGCCTGTGTTTTCAGCACAAAATATCTAGCTGTGTCTATGTTTGTTTGAATGTAAAATTAATCTTAACCTGTTGCTATTTTGTTATCAGATGGAGAAACATATTATGAAGAATTACTCAAGATTTGGTTCCCTGAAGAAGGTAGCCCACCTAATGCCTTCCTCCTTGACACTTCAGAAGAGGCTCTTTTACTCCCAGACTGGTTGAAACTACGTATGATTAGGTCCAGCATCGAGAGACTTATTGATGCTGGTAAGTTGTTCATCTTCAGTTTGATGTTCTTAACGTTCACGTCTCATGCCATCTCCTCTTCTCCATTATTTTTTCCTTTTTCTGCCTTTGATTTTTTTTTTCTTCTTTTTACTTTTCATCCTCCTTTTTCGTTTGTGTTTCCTCCTTTCTTCCCACTCTCTTATCTCCTCTCCCTTTTTCTTTTGTCTCTTCTTGTTTTTGTCCCCTACTGTCTTTTGTATCTCCTCTTTCTTTTCTCCTTCACGTCTGTCTCTCTGCTCCCTCCTTAATACTATGTGGAAACATCAACATTTTGCCATCCTCTTTCTCTTTGCAGCGCTTCAAGACCTCGACCCTGCTCAGCTCTTCTTGTTTGTGCAATCATTTGGTATCCCTGTGTCCAGCATGACAAAACTGCTCAAGTATCTTGACCATGCTGTCAAGATGGATTGCTTGGTTCTGGACCAGGCCGGTGTTGACAAGTGTTACCTAGCCCAGCTCATTGATATCCAACACACTCGCGGGGCCGAGGGAGGTCATGTATTTCTGAAGATGCTCAAAGAAAACAGTCCTTCCACGACTAATGAAGAAGGTCAGTCAACCCATGCACCCCTCCCTCCCTCTCTCTCTCTCTCTCTCTCTCTCTCTCTCTCTTTTTCTCCCCCACTGTTTTCCACAGTGACTGCATAAACTAGAAATGAGAAGCGTGGGTGGGTAGGTAAGTTAAGAGTATGAAGAGTGACAGATGGTTAAAGATGGGATAGAGACGAATGCAGTGAGTGGTGAACACAAGTGGAGGGGTGTCCAATCAGAAGAAATAGGAGTGGGTCGGGGAAGAGGACATAAAGAGGGTGGGTGGTGAGCAACAGTATGATAAAAGCATGGACAGTTAAGAAATGTGAGATGATGGGAAGTCTGCTTTCTCTGTCAACTTCCTGCCAGTCCATTGCACTTCTGTTCATAGATTGCAGTGGAGACCCCAAATGGAATTTCTGTCAACACCTTTTCTACATATCCTGAAGAGATTAGTGATTTGTCTGTTTTCCTGCTAACTTTGGTCTGTGTCAATTTAACTTTAAGGCCTTTGATTCCAGAATTTGCTTCCACATTTGGAATGTCTCTTTGAATTCTACTTCATAACAAGGTGATCAGCATAGGGGTATTGCCATAGGTAACCATTTTTAAGCTGCTCTGTTATGGCCTGGAGGACTATGATAAATAGAGAAGGACTGAGAACTGAGCCCTGGTGAACCTCTCTCTGCACACTAAATTCATTGCTTCCTCCAGGTCAGCAGTTTGCTTTTGGCTAAATACTTTTGGTTTTTCTTTATTCGAAAGATAGCATCAATAGCATTTCTCCCTGGCACGAAACCGAACTACGTCTCATCTAGATTAACTCTCTGCAACCCTTTCTGTCACATTCATGCTTCAGTCCAGCAGCTTGATGCCTCCATGGTTACTTCTCTCCTTTACCCTTGCAACAGTTGACTGTACGGCTGCCATACCAGTTGCTAGGTATGATACCTTCCTGATTAATTATACAGGTGACTTTACTGTATCCTATTTCAACTGATTGTTTAAGCATCTTAGTGATAATTCCTGGTAGATCAAGGGCTTTCCTTGTTTTCATATCCTTCACATTAGGAACTTGCTCTTTCACCCATCTATTCTCCACATTTAATGGTATAAATTCCATGCCTCCTTCCTAACTGCAACTCTACTTTTTATCCTTTCTCTACACGTTTCTCTGCCACGATGTCTTCATTCTTCTTTGATTCATTGTCTTGCAATCTGGCATACCTCATGCTTCTGGTTCTCGTGCTGTAGAACATTGGCAAATCTCTTCCTTTCTGCTTCTCTCACCTAGCTTCTCTTCTAGCTACCTGGTATAATTCTCTACTGCATCCATTTTTCCAGTCCTGCAAGAATATTCTCTTTTCTCCTGTTACGTGTCTCCAATTCTTCAATTAGAGCGTCTCTTAATCTCTGACTGTTCAATGATTCTTAAAGCTTCCATATCTTCAATTTCTGAACTAGTTTCTGTGTTTGGGTTTCCTAGTTCTTATTCTGAAGAAACTAATCTATTTTGGGTTTTATATTCTTCACCAAGGAAGGACTTCCCATATGCAAGCATCTACCTGTCCCTGTTTTTGATGAGGATGGAGTCCATTTGTTTATTGTACCTACCAGATTGACAGGTGATCAGACGACTGGCTGGTTTATTGTGTTTTAGTGCCTTGTAATTTTATAGTATACGTGTTACATGAATTGTTGGTGGAGTATAGTATGTGTCGTAGTATTGGGGGTCAGTTATATGTCATCACAAGGTAAGGGCGCTTTGACTATCGTCCTTTCGGGATCAATAAAAGTAAGACTACGTGCTTTGTATGGATGTCTGTGTTTCTGTCATTTATTGTCTGGTAATTGTTTAGAGAATTTGTTGTGTGAGTTTTGTTACTTTTTTTTATCTGGTGAACTGTTGTTTTTTTGTTTTTTTTCGTTGATCAGAAGATTTTGCAATGGATTATGAAGAGTCTAAGTCATCAGAATGGACCCCCCCACCAAAAACTGGTCAAGTAACACTTTCTACCGAGATTAAAGATATGGTAACATATCTGCAACAAGTTAGTATATAAACCTCTTATTTACCTCCTTTATTCAATCCTTTCTTCTTTCCTTTCTTTCTTCCTTTCTTTTCTTTCCTTTCCCTCTTGCTTTCACTCTTTCCCTCTTCTCTGCCTTCCTTCCTTTTCTAATATTCCTTTTTGAGTTCACCATTGCTTTAACAAACCTGTGAACCGCCGTTTGGTACTTATTGCCTCAATGTATTTTGTGAGTTCAACTGAAAACAGTCTGTAGCAGATCTCTGCTGTGATTCAAACTTGGAATTCTTTGGGATTCCTAATATGAAAAGTTGTAACCTGTAGTTTGTCATGTCAGCAATAGTCTGACCAAGGGTCTTGTAGTAATCTTTGGAATCAGATCAAAGTAGTTCACAGATGTGTTGGTGTCAAGAGAAACCTAAGCAACGATGCTCAACAACTACAAGTCATATTCTTTGACTGATGTCAGTGAAAATTCAAATGAATCCAAAATTGTTGATTGAAAATCAGTCACGCTTTGAGTGTGCTTACTACAGCTTTTAAAAAGAATAGTAAATAAGTTGTGGAAAAGAGTCAGACAAGCACAGAGAGAGACTTGATTGTGTTAGTGGTCAGTCAGCTGATGATATTGACAAGGAAACGGATCTATCTATTGATCTCTCTGTCTCTGAAATGTCTATGACCATTTTAAATTCGGAGCCTTCTAATGTTTCAACTTTTCATTCCCACTTACCCATTGATTAATAATCCTTACATTTCTCTGTACTTTTGCCTCATCAACACCTCAATTGCCTCTATTTCCCTTTCTACTTCTCAACATCCTTTTTTTTTCACTTTATTTCTTTTTTCGCTATTTCTACTCTCCCCACCAACTTCACTTACCACATAACCTTTTATCCCACTTCTTACAAATGGCCTTTCATTTCATTCTATTTTTTAGTTATTTGTTTCAAGTCCTGTGAACAGTAACTCTTTGGCTGCTGGACAGTACCAAAAAATATTAAAGGTAATCTTTGTTTTTATAAATTTCCAAAAACTGGTGGGAACTTAATAATACCAGTTTCAGATTTTGGCACAGCGCTAGTATTTTTGAGGGGAAGGCAAGTTGATTACATGAAAGCAATGAAATCATAAAAGAATCATCCATAACTTGAAGTAAGCAACATTGATTAAAATAAATGTATTCAGAACACAGAATAATATTAACAAAAACAATTTGCAAACATATTTACATTCCCATATAACAGTTGAGAACATCACCATTATTGTATTACACACAAGGAGCTTGCTTCCCAACCACGTACTTCCGGGTTCAATCTCACTGCGTGGTACCTTGGACAACTGTCTTCTATAGCCATGAGCCGACCAAAACCTTGTGAGTAGATTTGGTAGACAGAAATTGAAAGAAGCCCGTCATATATATATATAATCATATATACATATACTATCACTATGACCCGGCAACGCCAGGTCATAGTGCTAGTGCTTGCATATACAGCTGCGTGTGTGTGCACATACACGTGAGTACTGTCCAAATCTCCAACCAATCACACACAGCTAGCTGGTATTCAATTGGCGTATCAGGTTTCGGGCATTTTGATTGGGTTTTGGATAGAAAATTCACAAAAAAGTCATTTCTATTGATTTTTTAATGGCTTTGTTGGGTGACTGGGGAAATGTAAAGATGTGCACAACCACCCTTGGACGGTTTTGAATGACCATAGAAAGTGCGAGCCCTCTAACTGAAAAATTGTGGATTTGTATAAAGGACACACACAGACATTTTGCCTTTTATATATAGAGAGATGCACGGAAGTGTTTGTTCGACCAGGTGCTGCTGGCTTAATTATGCACAACTCAAGTTAGAGAAGTGGTGCATATTAAACACAAGGTTTAGGTTTTTCAGAGGTACAGCCCCCTAAAAATCCCCTGCGTATTATACTCAAGGGTGGACTATACTTATGGGATATATGGATAGTCAGAGTTCTGTACATGTGTTTCAGAAGTAGAAAATCCAGCAAATCAGGGGTTAATCTGCCTTCACATCAGGTACACGACTGCTTGTTATCGAAATAGATTTAGTATTGTGTATCAACCGTTACAGGACAAAGAATGTATGACTGAGTTACAAACTGAGTAGGAGTGGTTAAAACGCTTTTCAAACTGTCAATCACATGTCTCTCTTAGATCAACTGCAAAAAGAGGTGTGGTTTCTTTAATTTGTTAAGTCACTGTCCGTAATTTATAGTTCTGTTTGTTCATTTGTTCAGCAACCTCTTACCCTTTCTTTGGCTAAATGCAGTAAGCTGACTCCTCCCTAAATTAGGTGGCCACACAAAATTATAAATTAAAATAAAAGGAAATAAAAATCAAGGATATTTTGTAAACTAAAATAAATTAAAATAAATAGAAATGGTTGAATAATAGTGAATAAAATACAATAATATGATAGAAACATTCAAAACTGTGTCACAAGATCCTTAAAAATTTAGAAAATATAGAAGAATAAGTTGTAAATTCCTAAAACCAAAAGCAAATTATTGTAAAAACTTACATGTCTGTGTACGTGCATACATTTATAGTTCTATATGTGCATCCATACAGATACACATATCTAACCTCATGGGCACATAAGACCATTCATGTACACATCATCTTCATCATCATTTAATGTCCGCTTTCCATGCTGGCTCACATTTGCATATAAATTTGTGTTTGTTTATTGGGCATGTATTTAATTGTCCCCTCCTAGAATTACTAGCCCTGTGCCAATATTTGGAAGAAATATCATCATTATTTGGGGTGGAGGAAGTTTGTGGAACCTTTTTACTTGAATTCACATTAAAACTCTAAAACTGACCTTTTGTCATTATTTCCTGTTTTTGTTTGGATCTTTTTATGTTTTCTAAATATTTTCTTCATCTTTGAAAAAATTGTGGTATTTCTGCAAGTTTCTCAATGTATAACATTTTGTCACATTCTTCTCATTCTCCATTTCTCTTCAGAGTTTGACATCCAGCAATGAAGTGGCATTAAATATCACAAAGGCCCTTAGCTTGGTAAGTAGTGAGTTCTTAAAATTACTGGTACTTTCTGGCCAAATAAAGATTCCAAACAGCATTTTCTGTAGTAGTTCAGAAACAGACTCCTACAGAGTTTGGTCAATGCTCATAGAATTATATGGGAATTGTATACTGTAGACAGCGTTCTGTTGCATTACATTGCTACATGTGTGTGTGTTGTATGTATGTATGTATATAGATGTGTATATACATGTTTGTGTGTGTGTGTGGAGATAAAGAAAATATATTTTTTTATAATGATTGATGATAGCCTACAGAATGGTTTGTGTTTACCGATCATGTCTGAGCAAATCTGACAAAATTGAAACATTCAGCCGGTGATTAACTCCTAACTTTCTACATGATACAATGTCATCTGGGTCTACATTGCTCATCTGTTCATGAAACATGTTGTTACATAAATTGCACTCGAGTTGTTTACATTGCTTTTGGAGGAAGTGAAGAACTTCTTAAGATAAAGGGAAAAAACTCTAATTCCTTCGTCTGTCATTCACTTCTGTAACAAAACCATTATAAATATGACAATTTTCAACAGGATCTTAAGAGTTTGCACCTTGAGTTTTTTTTATTTGATAGTTGCTTCTACTGTTATCAGAAACTAGTCCATGGCCAAACTTTGAAGTCACTGTCAACATTTTTCCTTTGTAAAAATGTTTCACCCAAATCTATTCAGTTTTCAATTAATGTTTGGCTATTCTTTTATGTATGATTGTACATATAAAGAAAACACACATAAGTAAAACTGAAATTCTGGTTTAGCCCCACTCCCTTGCACTGAACATTGCTACAGATAATACCTGACATCTTCTTTAGGGCCCTCAATAAGTTCTTTTTACGTACACATAGATACCATAAAATATTCAACAAACGCAATGTGAAATTATTTGTGAGATCATCTGGTTTCTTGGTTTCACTCAATATTCTTCTAGTTGTTGCTCATCGTCTCTTTTTAACCAAATTCAGTGGTTCACTTTTCCACTGGAGCCTGGATAACACTCATGATGGTATTTGCTTTTGAGCAATATACAGTCTTCAGCGGAGAATAACAACAATGGTTTCAAATTTTGGTTATCATCTTCATCATAATTCATTCATGTGGTTTGCATGGATTCCCGCGATTCTCTGTTGCCATCCAATTCTATTGTTTATCATACTTGGCAGGTTAGTGGCATCGCAGTTTATGCCACAAAAGAATTTCATTTCACAATGCACAAATATATACATGGGCGTTCAGTTTTCTACCAAATCCACTCACAAGGCTGTTGTAGAAGATGCTCACTCAAGGTACCGTGTGTGTGTGTGTGCACGTGTTCGTTTTGACACTTTCATGACCTTTCATCTCAAACCCAAATTCACAGCTCAAAATAATCAAAAATTTGCATAGGTTTAGCAGCAAAATAGATAATTTAAAAAAAAAAAAATTATTGCTCGCATTCATGTTTGAAACACAATATATGTTTATTGACTGAGATCTTACATTATAGCTTTATATCAATCGCAAGATTTTTATATATCGGCAGTTGTGGGTGCTTTGATAAGTAGGAACTTACAGATGGTCTTTGGCAGGTTTGTATTGAAAGAATAAAGCCAGTGAAACATTCAGTTGCAAATTCCTTCCTTTTTTCTTTTTTCTTTTCAGATATTGAACTCTCCTCAGCAAGAAGTATTTGTTGAACAGATGTTGAAATCAGCAAACAAGGCCGGCCCTTTACTGAAGCTGCTCATTGCAAAACAGGTGAGGAATCAAGTGATCTCGTTAATTTTTATCATTAGGTTGTTGAGGTTGTTTAATTTAATATACTCTTTACTGTAAATTCAAGAAGCATTCTGGACAATTGTTTGAAGTGAAGAACTATTGGTATCATCATCATCATCGTTTAACATCCGCTTTGCATGCTAGCATGGGTTGGACGATTTACCTGAGGACTGGTGAACCAGATGGCTGCACCAGGCTCCAATCTGATCTGGCAGAGTTTCTACAGCTGGATGCCCTTCCTAACACCAGCCACTCCGAGAGTGTAGTGGGTGCTTATACGTGCCACGGGCATGAGGGTCAGTCAGGCAGTACTGGCAACGGCCACGCTCAAACAGTGCTTTTTATGTGCCACCTGCACAGGATCCAGCTTATTACCATAGCCACACCTGTAAAAAAAATTACACATAATTATTCATACATATATGTTATAGTTGAAAGACAAACCTTTCAAAAACTTTTGGTCTGTGAGAAAATGTATTTAAACTAGCAGTATCGCCTGGCGTTGCTCGGGTCTGTTTCAACCCTTTAGAATTGGAATTTTTGAAAAGTAAAACTTTTGCATTATGTAGTTTGTTATTCTCTTTAAGAGAACATTTTTCTGGTTGAAATACACCAAAAAAGGGCGACACAGCAGTCAAAAAATTGTAAAAAATAGGGGTCTTCATAAACAAAAAGCACCTTTTTGATGTAAATAATTTTTGGTGTTAACATGGTCCGATTTGAATTTTATCTTCTATGGAATGAAGAGCAAGCCTTCTTCTAACATACTCTCAATTTTGGTCAGCTTGCGCCGCAGGGTCTTGGAGGAGATAGTGTTAATTGAAGGCTACCAAACCTGCCACACACAGACAACTTCAGCTTTATATATATATATATGGATAAAGATATTTTGATAGTTTAGATAAAGTACATCGTTTGACCTTTTTTCTGCATCTTCAAAACTAGTGGGTGGAGGGGAGGAAATTATCCTTCCTCCACTGGGCTTGAATGTTTGCCACAGAGTGGATTATGTTAAAGGCACCCAAGAGGTAAGTGGTGTTAACCCGGGTGACACTAGGGCTGTATCAAGATTTCTCTTGGGCTAAACAGTAACAACTATTAATAAATGTATTTCTCTGTACTGAGTTTTTTTTTTAAATACATTTTTAAATGTGGTTTTTTTTTTGGTTTTTTTACTTTATGTACCAAATGTTAGTTTCTTGTTTGTAAGAAACTAGCTTTACATTTGCACCCGAAACAGAAACAAATTTTTTTATCCGTTTATTAATTTCTGTATTTCTTACTTTACAGCGACAACTACAGGATTCGTTAAGACAAATGATGGAACAACTCTGGTCTTTGTGTAAAGGTCACAGATCTCCAGTGGCAGCTGTGGTTAATCAGTACATGGTATCTTACTGTCACCATTCCTCCAAGCAACAAGCAGGAGCATCAGAAATACAAACCGTAGCTTCAAAAATCTTCAATTCTAACAAAGAACTTGAAGAAGATAAAACTGTATCAGGTGAGTATTTTGATAATGAGAAGAAAAAAGGAAAACATTTAAATAGTCTTAGCAAACTGGTGATTGGATGATTGCTTATCCTCTTCCTCCTCATCGTGATCATCATTTAATATCCTTCTTCCATGCTGACATCGGCTGGATGGTTTGACTCCAGAGAACTGCACCAGGCTGTGTTGTCTGCTTGTTGTTTCTATGGCTGGATGCCTTTCCTAACATGCCAACCACTTTACAGAGCGTACAGGGTGCTTTTTATGTGGCACCAGCACCGACAGGGTCACCAAGTAACTTGCACACCTTAGCTGGGAGAGAGTGTGATGCTGAGGGAAGTGGCTTGTGCCAGTTGAGGGGTTAAAGTATAATAGAGGAATAGAGGTAGGTGTCTTACTATAAAGGAAAGGGTCTCAATATATTTGGATCAGTTTACTTCAGAATATTCCTCTTATACAAAAAGTAATCTTCTGTTTCAGAATGGGGTTGATTTCGATGTATATTTTGACTTGCTTTCTTTTGACTAGATTTCAAAAAACTTGGTTTAGAGAAAGATCCATTGTTTGAGTCTGTGGTTGAATGTTGCATGAAGAATCAAATAAAAACTCAGAAGATGTGTTCCATAACCAAAGTTGCCTGCAGAATGTTGAAAGACAATCAGTTGGGGTAAGTTAGACTATATTTTCTGAATGGGAAGCTAACTTTTGTCGGGATCGTTATTTGTGGTGTCGTTAAAGGGATCTCCAGATTTGCAGGGACAACTTTTAGTCACACACTCTCTTTAAATATATCTCCAGATTGGCAGTGCCATCATCAGCTGCTTGGCTGTTTGTTGACTGGTTGGAACTCATTGATCCTGAAGTAATCCACAATGCTCCAGATCTGCAGATGTTGCTGCTATTTACAAAACAACAACAACAACAATCCGAATCATCATCATCATCATCTAAGATGCTGCCGTCTACCACCAATGACATGAACTCTGTGCCTAGCAACTACTCTGACGGTCACTTAAGCAACAGCATGGTGAAGGAATCCTTTAAGGGTCGTCCACGCCAACAGCAGGCATACCTCTTGGCCCTGCTTACTCACCAAAGCCACTGGGGTACCTTACACAGGTGTATCAGTTACCTGTTGCAGACTGACGAACACATCAAGTAAGTCACCTGGTTTCCCTATTTTGTGGGGGTTTTTTTTTTCACCTTTTATATTCTTTTTCTGTGATCTTCTTATTTGATAACCGACTGCCTCTTAATTGTTGCCTCTCTTAGTGTTGCTGTCTCAGCATAAGTCTGTCATTCTTTTTATACCTCTACTTCTATAGATGTAATGAGTGAGAGAGTGTATGTTGATTGAAGCATATTATATATAAATATGTAGAGTTTACAATTTAAAGGAAAAATCCAGGGGAATAATTACAAGGGAGCTAAATGTTGCTTAAGTGTCCCAGCATTTAAATCCGGGATAGTAAGTCGTATTTAGTAGAAAACAGGAAAAATTGAGCAAGGAGTTGAACTCCCGGGATGTTGTTAAACCCTTTATCTCGCCGCCCTTTCATTTCTCTCCCCACTCTCTGGACTAACTAAACCACAAAGCAACCCACTTACCCCCCGCCTCTCTCTCTTCCATTTATAGCTGCAGTATCAGTAATGCTCAAGTCCACAATGCTCGTAATGCTTCTATTTACAACACCCCAAACACTTTCGGGTACAATGCTCCCTTACTCCTACCCCACCAGTAGAAACAACAACCTGAACAGTTCTAACAGGTATGAATGATGGTAGGTTAAAAGCAAGAACAACTATTATGACACCTGTTACCAAACGATCCTGGGAGCATTTTTGTTCAGGTGCTGAACAACATCTCCCCTTCCTGTGTTACCTCTCATATTTCTTTCCCATTGCATGGCACCTTGCGCAAGTGTCTTCTACCAAGCGGCCCCAGGCTGACCAAAGTTTTGTCAGTAGATTTGTTAGACGGAAACCGAAAAAAGCCCATCGTATATATGTATGTATATATCTATATGTGTGTGTCTGTGTTGGTGTGTTTAAGTCCCCGTAACTTAGTGTTTCAGCAAAAGAGACTAATAGAATAAGTACCAGGCTTGAGAAATAAGTACCGGGGTTGACTCATTCGACCAAAAATTCAAGGTGGTGCCCCAGCATGGCCACAGTCTAGTGACTGAAACAGGTAAAAGAAAGATAAAAGATACACATTATATATATGCATATCTATATACACACACACACACATATTTAGTGTATGTTTCCTTTACTGTTTTCTGTTGCAGGCATGACCCAACCTCTGTGCTCGACTTCCTTTGGGCCTGTATTCACATTCCAAAGTTGTGGCAAGGACAAGAAAGAAAAGGTCAAAAGGTTGGTACATTTTACACCCCTTTTTATTCTCTTTTGTTGACTGGAATATTCAACTGAATCAACTAAGTTAACTTCACTCCTGTCTATGGAAGTATGTGATGCGTATGGATGAGGACAATTGTGTAAAGAAGTGCTGGTTGCTCAAAGTGGAAGGAACTTGTGGAATGGGGAGGGCCAGGAAGACGTCAGAGAAGTAGAGATACTCAGCCCACGGAGAAGACAACAAATGACTGAGAGGATTGGCTGTTTGCTTGAGAAGACCTGCCCACCACAGCTTAAATGATGCCCTAAAAGCATTCTGGTTACACTTGCAATTTATTCTGCCCCATCAAGCATTCCTCTAACACCCAGCCCTCCATCACTCCTCTGTCCATGGCACTTTTTAGTGACTCGTCACTTGAGGGAAATACTGGCACATATTACTCCTCCCTTTTTTTCTTTTCACTACCAGTTAGCTCCTCACCCCCTGAAACCACTCCCATTTCTTATTCCCATCATCCTCCCTTCCTCACCCACACTATTTTCACTGGTCACCTTTCTCTGCCTTCAGGTATCTCTCCTCTATCATACTCCATTTTTATACCTCACATGCACCCTCTCATATCCACCAGTGTGCACCATTTTCTATTGCCACCCTTATGTACTCCGCATTTCTTTTCTCGCTACTCTTACACCCCTTACATATCACCCACTTGCCTTCTCACCTATTTCTCCTGAGCCGTGTCCATCCACCCTGCCTCCACCCTTGTTCATCACTTGCTACATTCACATCTACCTTCATCACTTTCCGTCTCTTGCTCTCCCTGATACTTTTAACAAAGTATCTATTCCCACCACTCCACTCATGGCCCACTCTCTGTATCCTCTCTTATGCTCACCTTTTTGTACCTTGAGAGTTTATCATCACTATCTTCTTTTATCCCTTCTCAAATACTCCCTCCACCTTGGAAGCTGGAGCTTTTTAGTTTTCTTTCTTTTCTGATAATTTGATATAACTTTCAAACATTTACAGAGATGTACTTGCATAGCAAGTGACCTGATCTGAGATTGTGTGCTGGAATGAAAACAATTGCAGCGTGGAAGGTGTTTATAAGCCATTTAAGAAACACACAAAAACCGTTAGATTCTCTTCAACATTTAAATTTAATTTGTCAAAATATTTTTGTCGCTTTGAGACTACAATGACCTCTCCACTGACAAAAATCCGTGAGATGCATCAAACGTTGTTTCCTTTTAAGTAATTATTGTTCCATGAATTGAAAATTTTTTATTTTTCATTTTTGTTTTCTTTTTCTTCAGAGTTTCACTTCAGATGATGTTCTTGGGTTGAGACTTGAGCAAATCTGTACAGTTGTGGACTATGTTGTACAGGAGGCGAGTGAATCTTGTCTGCAGGAAACGGAAGAAGGAGAAGACATCTCTGACCAGAAAGTCTCCAATGACTCTGCCTCTGTGATCAATTGTCGTATTGAGTTAGTGAAGAATTGTCTTAGCAACAGTGATACTAAATTGAAGGGTTTGGTGAGACACACGGAAAAATATGCTCTCAGTTCCAGGTGAGCCAATCCTCCTCTCTCTCCTCCTCCTCGTTATTTCTTTCTTTCTTGGTTGATTAGTGTTAATTATTTCTATAAATCAAAATCGCTGACGTGGCTGGTGACAGTGCCTCCTGATTGGCACTTGTGCCAGTGGAATGTTAAAAGCACATCCAAGTGTGATCGTTGCCAGGGCAACGGATTGGCTCCCATGCCAGTGACACGTGAAAAGCACCATTCGAGCGTGATCATTGCCAGCATTGCCTTATCAGCACATGTACCGGTGGCACATGAAAAACAACATTCGAGCTGTTGCCAGTGCCACCAGACTGGCTCCCGTGCAGGTAGCATGTAAAAAGCACCATTCGAGTATGGTCGTTGCCAGAACCACCTGACTGGCCCTTATACCAGTGACACGTAAAAGAACCCACTACACTCTCGGATTGGTTGGCGTTAGGAAGGGCATCCAGCTGTAGAAACTCTGCCAGATCAGATTGGAGCCTGGTGCATCCTCTGGCTCACCAGCCCTCAGTCAAACCGTCCAACCCATGCCAGCATGGAAAGCGGACGTTAAACGATGAAGACTTGTCTAATCTCCCTGCCTCTCTATGTATCTGTTTCTTCTGCCTCTGTATTTCCAGTTCACTCTCAAATCTCTACCAACATACTCTGCTGGAGCTCTACCTACAGTATCCTTACCTTCTCAGTTGGTTACAAGACACCAGTTTACTGTTAGGAGATGTACAAACCACACAAAAATGTGCCAGTCAGGTAAGTGACTTGGTTCTTCTTTTTTCTTTTCTTTTATTCTTTATATATAATTACCTGTACATTTAAGAAGCTCTGTGTCAGCAGAACATTGGAAAAGGAGTCTACTTGTTGTGACCAAAATAAGACAGTAAGATGGGAGTAGACATTCTGAGTCCAAGATGCAGAACAGCAGGTGGCAGAGATGAAAGATGGGTTTGCCATTAAGTCTGATCATCCTCTTCATCCTTGCTGCTGCTTCTCGTTATCATCATCAAACTTTTTAGTCTGATGTTGAAAACTTAATTTTTTTTTTATATTCTTTTTTATACATGTGTATGTGTATTTTAGTTTTAAGTATCTGATTACAAGTAAGCTTTTTATAAGATGATATTTTGGGAAGATGAAACCTAAAAACTCACGGCATGTCACAGTCATATCAACATCAATTCTGACATGGAGTTGTGGGAATAGCTGGCAAACCAGCAGTCATCATTTCATAATTCCTTTTATGTTCCAAGTTCAAATCCTGCTATGGTCAACTTTATTAGAGTAGAAAATGTTACGTCCTTGCTCAGATGCTGGCAAAGTAGCTGCATATGCACTGGTAATGTGCATAAACAAGGAATTACCAATGAGTGTCTGAAGTCGATTTAATAGCAAATCCAACACCATAACTTCTTTGCTCTTCTGCCAGTTTTTCACCCTCTAAAATACTATAACCGTTTCTCAACTTCTGACTCACCACAATCTGCAAGCGTAGTATCTCTTAGAGTAGCAATATCAATATTATTTGAACTGATTACCTTTACGATTGATGTTGTTTTTCGTTCTAGACTGTCTTTGCTGTCTTGTAAAGTTCTTACATTCTAACAACCAAAGATTTAGGTTTCCTTTATTCTTCTTCTTATCTTTACCGACTGCAATAAACTAGGTGGCTATACATCTGCAGGTAATGCCAAGCTTATTGAAGACAACATGTTTTTTTAGGGTTCCTTTTCTCACTCCACCTCCAGTATCAGAAAAGTTGTGGATTGCTTGCCACACAAAAAAGGACACCAATCTTGCAGGTGCCTTCAGATTCTACAAAGACACAGCCATCATCCGCTCTGCCATCCACATGTGAGACTCTAGCTTGAAACTTCCAGCAACACACTTGTCTGACCTATCACACTCTCCTCCAAAATACCTAGACTCTAGTCTATATATGTAAAAAAATAAAAAGAAGCAGTCTGGATAAAGGGCTGATGGCTTGGGAGCACCCAAGTTGAAATTTGCTCAAGTTTCAATAAAATGATGAGCTCCCCACCACCACAACCACCATGCTACATGGCAGTGAAACATGAACCATGACTGCTGAGGACATGTGTAGGCTTGAAAGAAATGAAGCTAGTATGATCCGCTGGATATGTAATGTCAGTGTGCAAACATGACAGAATGTGAGCACCCTGAGAGAAATGTTGGACATAAGAAGCATCAGATGTGGTGTGCAAGAGAGACGACTGTGCCGGTATGGTCATGTGTTGCATATGGGTGAGGACAGCTGTGTGAGAAAGTGCCACACCCTGTGGAAGACCCAGGAAGACATGGGATGAGGTGGTGAAGCATGACCTTCAAACACTGGGCTTCACAGAGGCAATGACAGGAGACCGAGACCTTTGGAGTTATGCTGTGATTGAGAAGACCTGGAAACTGATGCGAGGAGTGTTGCATGTCCAGCCCATTTAAGAGTACCCTTGATGCATTGGGTGATATGATATGCTTGAGAAGACCTGTTTAGTCAAGTAAAACCAAAATCGTATGTGTGGCCAGTGCCCCCTGACTGGTTCCCGTGCCGGTGGCACATAAAAAGCACCATCCAAACGTGACCGATGCCAGTGGCTAGTAGTAGTAATGGATTGTCAGAATTTTTGCGGCATCAGGCAAAATGCTTCACAGAATCTGTTCTACGGCCCTTTTCTTTTGAATTCAAATTCTGCCAAGGTCAACTTTCATCCTTCAGGATTGATGAAATGAAGTACCAGTCAAGTACTGGGGTCAATAATATTGACAATCCCCCCCCCCCCGCCTCCAAATTTCAGGCCTTCTGCTTTTGTCAGAAACCATTATTACTATTATTTTTGTTGTTATTTTCTTCTCTCTCTCCCCAGCTGGACCACATCTCTCATCGCCTGCTCTCGGCCCTTGGAAATGCTTTACCAGGTAAAGCAGCTGAAAACAGAATGTACGATGCTAACAATGCTAGCAGGAAATTAGCTGCTGAACACCCTCTTCTTATTCTCAGGTGGGTTTATTGTGTTGCTCTTATATCCACTGAAGGTGACACTAAAGGTGACACTATGCACTGAAAGTATAGTTCTACTTTTTTGTTTTTATTTTTGACTGCTGAGACCATCTTTGGTTCCTAGATACAAAATTCACATTAATTTCTATTTCAAGTATTTATATTCAAAATTAAACTTGTTTGCCAGAGATTTAACTTCTGTTAAAGTTATGTCCCAAACGGCTGTTTAATAATGAATAAGTTATTTTACTAAAAATTAAATGAAAGATAAAGCTATGTACTTTTATATTTAACTCGTTCCTCTCTGCTGCGATAATTTATTTTGAAAATAAATTCTCCTTATGGACAATGAGAAAATTTCATTTCTGAAACAATTATCTCAGCAAAGGTGTTTCTACTTTTAGTCTACACAATCGTCCTTGCTTACATTTAATTATTTGATTGTTAAAAAATTCTAAATGAAACACAGTGACTTTCGTTATGAACAGGTTAACTTAATACAGACAATAAATTTCTTTTTATTTCTAATGTTACCAATTTTAGACATTGACTCTTAGAGCAACTGAATGGATCTTTATGCTGTGTTTCTTATACTTGCTAGCAATAGCAGGCAAATCTCTCTAAAATCATAGCATACTACTGTGTAATGAGAGCTCCTCACATTATGTGATGTCTTAAATACCTTGTCTGATGAATATATATTAAGTTGTCCAGAAAGTTTGTGCCGATTTATAGTAGCTTACCTTTCGACTTACCCTCCCAGGCACCTCAGTTCTGGGAAGAGGGTATTTTCAAGTTAAAGGAAAGATGGAGACACATTGTGCAACAAAATGGTTCATATTTGGTTGATTAAAAATGTAATGGCAAGTTTATTGACCTTTTTCTTTCCTTTAAAAATCGGCACGAACTTTCCAGACAACCCAATAGATTGGATGGTCATTAGTAAAATATTTTAATTATAGTTCTATCTGGTCTAGACATAGACAAAATTGGGTTTTAAATAACTAAAACAATAAAAGTAAGTACACATTGGTTAATGTATCCTTAATAACACACAGAGAAAAAACAAAAAAACAGAATTGGGGGGACAGCTGGAATGTCGGTTCAAATGTCAGCTTGGTCAAGATTGACCTAAAGATTGTTTGAATATTATCTTCTTTCTTCTTTGCTTATTGGTTGTTTGGTCTTTTTCCTTCTTGTATCCCATCTTCCTTGTCTGTAACACATGTTTTTGTTCCTTTTTCCAGGCAACTGCCCCTCATTGCTGCACTCCTTCAGGGGAAAACTCATTTCACGATTGGAGAAATGAGAAGTCGTAATTATCTGCTTCTCTTCTCATACGTCCTTGGTTTGTTGGAGTTTCTTGAGCCACACATATTCCGTAAGGAGCACACGGCACTGGATGACGTCTTGGAAGCCTATTTCTCTCTCATCAAGGTGAGCTGAAACCATGAGGATTTTATGGTCGTGTCTGTGTGTGTGTGTGTGTGTATACCATCATCCTAGAACTTAATTAGTACTTTATTTTATCAACTCCAGAGGGATGGAAGATGTAAAAAGCACCCAGTACATTTTTGTAAAGATGTAAGCATTAGGAAGGGCATCCAACCAAAGTAACCTAGTCAAAGCAGATATTGGGCTCAATGCCATCCTCTGGAGAGTCAGATCCTGCTGAACCTCCACCCCCCACATCAGCATGGAAAGTAGGCATTAAATGACAATGAGGATAGAATAAGATACACACACACATGCACAGTTTATTCTTTCACCAGTATCAGTGTGATAGAGTGGCATGATGCAGAAGATGGATATTTAACCTGGTCATATCCAGAGAACCATAGCAAAGAACACCAGAACTCTTGCCACTACCTTCCAAAAATGTCTAACTTATTTGAAATACACTGCATTCTTCATCTCATTCTATTTTATTATATTTATAGAACCATGGCCAAGAGTACAAGAATTTATCTTCTATTATTGTCAAGTTCATCCAGTTTCTACAAAGATTTGTGCTTCATGAACCAAACAGAGCTGTTCATATTCTGCAGAAATATATTGAACTTCTCAGGTCAGTATTCACCTTACGCGTCTGTATCGGTTTCGTTTAGCCATAGTTTACTAACAAAATACATTGTCCGTATCTAGCAATCCAATTTGAAAATAATCAAGATCCAGATAAGTAACAAATTTATTAATTTATTGATGGTCGTTTGGCCGCTGGTCAGTCCTGGTTGAGTAGATCTCCAACCAAGACTGTCTGCTGACCAGTTTTTAATCTTTTAGAGATTCCTAGAATTACGTTATCTAATGTGTTCTTCATTTTTTTGTGTGATTTGATGGAAATAGAGGCATATCGTTGGCACATTCATAAAAGATGTGGTTGTCGTTATTTAGTTCTATTAGAACTATGATCAAAAATGTTCCACTTCTTTTTCAGGCATATTGTATTTATGAATACATTATTCAATCTATATTTTTTTTAAGACAGTATGGTGTTGCATGAGTAAGATTTGGCTGCTATTATTTTCAAGGTGACCCTGTAGAGGCACCCTTTTGTGCTTGAGTACTAATACCTGTTTCATTGTTGATGTTTGGAGATGTGTTTCTGTTGTGTCACCAGTGCAGGATCGTGTAATGTCTCACATATTAAACCAAGAAGGGACTCTCAAATGATTGCTTGACCAATAACAGTTAAATCTTTTTCAAGTCCCACTACTGTTTTAAAATACAAATCTAGCTCTGAAATGTCTTGAAGCATAGGTCTGACCTGGAGTAAAGCAATTATACACACAACAAGCTAATGAGGGGGCCTCCATGAAGTTATTCAACCTTTTAAAAATAGTAGCCAAATCTCCCTCCACATCCCTACCTATCATCTTAAGAAAAAATTTAAAAAACTTCGATAATATAGTTCTAAATATATTTTGTCTTAAGAATGCAGTTGGGTGATCATAGTTAGAAGGTCTTTGATATGCTTCTCAATTAAGGCTCATACAACATTGCGTATATTGTGCACTAGTAGATGAAATAGCAATGAATAATCAATAGTTGTCTACAATAAGTTCTCAAGGAACCTCAGGTTGTAATAACATTACTGAAGACTTAATAACTGTTTTTTTAGGGTAAGGTCAATCATGATAGAAAGATTTCCATGTGCCCCCCTCCCCTTCCTTTTTTTTTCTTTCCAAACTCTTATGTACAGTTTCCATGTATTAAGTGTTACTCACATGATATTGGTCAGCCTCGGGCTATAGTAGAAGATACCTGGCCAAGGTACCATAGAGCAAGGTGTAACCTTAAACCATACAATTGCAAGAGAATGTCATAATCATGTAAAAAGCCCCTGGTATGCTCCTGTAAAGCAGTTGGCATTAAGGAGAGCATCTAACCCTAGTAACCTTGCCAAAACAGATGGCTGGAGCCTGGTGCAGCTCCTGTCAAACCTTCACTAACTTGACAGTGAAAGTGCATTGCTCAGTGGTTTGCTAACAGGGAAAACAAAATCTTTCATATAAATAATAATAATAATGATGATGATGATGATGATGACTATGTAGTAGCAGGAATAATCATTGGAAATTGGGAAAACGTCCAAGAGATGTCTTCTGTATGAAGAACATAGATATAGTAAAGTTGACAAAGAACTTTTAATCAATTGAGATTCTGTGTAATGAGAAGAAAAATCATTAATATCAATTAAGGAAAATCAAGGAAGAGGAATTTAAATTGATTTCTGATATTTTATGCTTTTTTTCCCTTATATAAATTTTTATTCTGTTTTGTTTTCAGTGTTGTGTCAAACTATTATCCAGACTTATCTGTCCTGAAGTCTCTCTTGGCCGGACTTTCTCTGCCTCGACAACTGACCAAGGGTACTGGAGAGGCTGATGAGACTGAAACTTCAGTCACACCACCTCTTGTGAATATGCAAACAAACTCCCTGTGGAGCTTCAATCAGTTGGCACCGTTCTTTGCCAGACTTTCCAAAGACTCTCCCAAAGCTGGTAATCACCCTTTTACCTTTCTAACCTTAAAATTATCCTCTGGCATTGGACTCCTCGCTAAATAAATGTTAACCCTCTTAATGACCCCACTCCCTTTTACCTTTCTAACAACAAAATTTTACCTCTGTCAGTTGCAATTCCTGCCATTAAGAGACCAACATTCTCCCATCTTGCCAGGTCAACAACCAAACTCGAGATTTTTTATTTATCAAATGAAATCCCACCTTTTTGGCTGAATCATTAGAACATTGGACAAACTGCTGTTTTTATATTTCTTCTAGTACATGTTCTGAGTTCAAATCCTGCCAGTCAACTTCGCCATTTATCCTTCCAGGATATAACAGATCTGGCCCCAATCCTTTAAATGAGAAACAATCATTGTTATCAGCATCATCTCCTTTACACAGAGAGGGATTTTATGGAACATTTCTGATTCATCTCTCTCTTCCTTAAGTATCCATCATGCATGAACAATTTTGTTTCATGTTTGGCAGATGTTCAGCATTTTTCATAAATTATCTTTTGTTTCATGACCTGTTTTAATTGCTATCAATTTGGTAGATAAAGCCATAATTATAGAGGTATCAAATTGTTGGACCAGGTGCTGAACGTTAGAGAGAGGATCGTAGCCCAACTAGTCAGGAAGAGAGTTAGTGTAGATGAAATGCTGTTTGGTTTTGTGCCAGGGAGAAGCACCACCAATGCTGTATTTCTGGTAAGGCAGCTGCAGGAGAAGTCTAGCCAAAGAAAATCCCCTTGTCTTTTGTTGACATGGAACAAGCCTTCGGCAAACACCCCCTCCCCCTCTCTTCTTTGGTGGTCATTGCAGAAACTAAGGACACAAACCATGTACAGGGAGAGATGCTGTCAGTAGGGTGAGGGATTCAGTGTAGTCTTCACCCAGAAAATTGTGAATTTTCTAAACGAGTTCTGTGTTCTTCCGAATGTCCTTTCCCTCCCGAGGTTTTCGTCATCTCTCACTTCCTCCCCCAAACAAGTTAGCTGTAACAAGCAGTGTCTTCAAAGAGCTGTTACAGTCATCTCCTTCAATCTAGAATAACAAAAGTTGGCAGGTTAGCTTATTAAATATATAATAACGATGTACTAAAATTACAATAATCGCAGACAATTATAACTGTCTCTCCTGTCTCGAAACTTCTGGAATGCAGTTCTCTCTCTTTCTCCCTCTCATACATACACACACACAAGTTTCTACCAAATTTTGCTCAGGTCTTTAGTAGAAAACACTTTCTCAATATGCCAAATACCAGGATTGAATGTAAAACTCTGATTATGAATTTGTGGGTAGTAAAACGATTTTCGTTGTTGATAACATATCATTGACTGTAGTTTTTACATATTGAACCCTTTATTTGCAAATTAATTGCTGATAATATCAAATAATTAAAGTTCTGCCTGTTTTGGCCATTCATTGAATTATTAAATTTTTTTCTACAGAAATTTTAGGAGTTCTTCAAGATTTAGATGAAGCGTCGAAGAGAAAAGTTAACATCTTGGACAATTTCCAGGTAACAGAACATTATTCTAATTTCATTTCCTTATTGCTTTTATATTTTTATTCATCATCATCATCATTTAATGTCCGCTTTCCATGCTAGCATGGGTTGGACGATTTGACTGAGGTCTGGCGAACCAGACTCCAATCTGGTCTGGCAGGGTTTCTACAGCTGGATGCCCTTCCTAACGCCAACCACTCCGAGAGTGTAGTGGGTGCTTTTTACGTGCCACCGGCATGAGGGTCAGTTTGGTGGTACTGGCAACGGCCACATTCATTTATCATTTATTTATTATTGCTACAGATATAACAGTTAATGATGTGAAATATATTGAAACAGCATCCGTATCATCTTCTTTTAAATCCATTTCAAATCCATATTTGCATGGATTGGATGTTTGGAGATGGAATTAGTTTTGTCAAATATATTCACACAGGAATTCCATGTTATAATTGCTCACAGTCAAATACAGACTACGTATAATAGTAAGTGTAAAATATATTCTCATACATATTTTGGCATTAGGAAGGGCGTCCAGCCATAGAAACCCTGCCAAAACAGACATGGAGCCTGACCAATCCTTCAGCTGGTCAGCTTCTGTGAATCTGTCCAACCCATGCCAGCATGGAAAGCAGATATTAAACGATGATGATGACTTACTATATCAACACAAAATGCAGCCAGACATCGACTGCACCCCTCACTGTTGGAAATTATTCCTTTCGATATTCTTCTGCTAATTTTTTGGTAAATTTCAAATCAAATATTTCTCCCAATGAAGAGGATGGATTCACATTCAACCCAACCCAACTTATTCATCATCATCATCATCATCGTTGTCTAACGTCCGTTTCCTATGCTGGCATGGGTTGGACAGTTTGATTCCATCTCATGCCAGGGGCAAAACTAGTAATCAATAGCTTCCATCATCTAGGTGACCAAATCAGTAGCAGGGGTGAATGGTCAGGTGACCAAGTCAGTAGCAGGGGTGGATGGTCAGGTGACCAAGTCAGTAGCAGGGGTGGATGTAGCTGCTTGAATAAGAATAGGCTGGGCAAAGTTCAGAGAGCTCCTGCCTCTCACTGAGAGTGACAGGCAGACAGTATGCTGCATGTGTGTGAACAGCCATGCTACATGGCAGTGAAACATGGGCTGTGGCTGCTGAGAACAAGTGTAAGCTTGCAAGGAATGAAGCCAGTATGCTTCGCTGGATGTGCAATGTCAGTGTGCATGCACGACAGAGTGTAAGGATCCTGAGAGAAAAGTTGGGCAGAAGAGGCATCAGATGTGGTGAGCAAGAGAGACAACTGGATTGGAATGGTCGTGTGATGTGCCTGGACAAGGATAACTGTATGAAGATGTATTGCACTCTGATGGTGGAGGGAGCCTGTGGAAGAGGTAGACCCAAGAAGACATGGGACGAGGTAGTGAAGCATGATCTTCGAATCTTGGGCCTCGTGGAGGCAATGACAAGCAACCAAGACCTTTAGCGATATGCCATGCTTGAGAAGACCTGTGAAGCCAAGTGAGATCGTGGTTGTGGCTGATGCCAGCGTCGCGTAACTGGCACAAAAAAAGCACCCTTCAAACGTAGGGCGATATGCTGTGCTTGTGAAAACCTGTTAAACCAAGTGAAATCATAATTGTGGCTGATGCAAGTGGTCTGCCTGGCCCCTGTGTTGGTGGTATGTAAAAACCACCATTCAAGCATTGGGCCTCATGGAGGCAGTGACAGGTGATTGAGACTTTTGGTGATACACCATGTTTGTGTATACCTGTCGTGCAAAGTGAGACTATAGTTGTGGCTGATGCTGGTGTCAAGTCAGTGGCACATAAAGACCACACACTACACACTCAGACTGGTTGGCACTAGGATGAGCATCCAGCTGTAGAAACCTTGCCAAATCAGATTGGAATCTGGTGCTGCAGCACCCCAGCTTACCAATCCTCAGCCAAACCCTCTAACCCATGCCAGCATGGAAAACATGTTAAATAATGAGGATTCAGATGGCGGGATGGTTAGCACGTTGGACAAAATGCTGAGCTGTATTTCACTCATCACTCCGTTCTGAGTTCAAATTCCACTGAGGTCAAACTTTGCCTTTCATCCTTTCAGGATCAATAAAATATATACCAGTTGCGTACTGGGGTCAGTGGAATTGACTCATCCCCTCCCCCAAAATTGCTGCCTTGTGACAAAATTTGAAACTATAAGCATGCCGGGTGAAATGCTTAGCGTTCTGAGTTCAAATTCCGCCGAGGTCGACTTTGCCTATTGTCCTTTCAGGGTCGATTAAATAAGTACCAGTTACGCACTGGGGTCGATGTAATCGACTTAATCCATTTTTCTGTCCTTGTTTGTCCTCTCTGTGTTTAGCCACTTCACATTCTAAGTTCAAATGCTGCCTGGATCAGCTTTGCTTTTCATCCTTTCAGGGTTCCATAAATTAAGTACCAGTTATGCACTGGGGTTGATGTAATTGACTGGTCCCCTCCCCAAAAAGTTTCAAGCCTTCTGCCTATCATAGAAAGAATTATTATTATTATGATGAAAATTTGATTGTTCTCTTTACCAGGCTGATTTGAAGAGACTGATGGCTGACCTAAATGATGAGTGTCGCAGTTATGCCTATACCATGGTGATGAGAAGTATCCGTCAGAACCCTTCGTAAGAAAAAGATTCTAGTTTCTTAACCCTTTCGTTACTGAATTTATTTTGAGGGGTTCTGTGTTTCTTACAATTACATTAAATATAACAAAGAATTTCATGAAATAACTTAGTTATCATTCATCTAGTGTTAGGAACATAAATTATGACTAACGTTTGGTGGAAGATTTTAATTCAAAACTTATGAAAACAAGGCATTTGTACTACAGAGCCGGTTTCAGCCGGGTTGGTAACGAAAGGGTTAATTTCTCTCTCTCTCTTTCAAATTGTGACTAAGAGCAAGACTTTATGTCAGTCCAGTGTGCTGTCCTAAGATTTTGGACTTAAAGGGGGGGGGGGCATCTGAATAACATAGTAATCAAAGGGGATCCAGAGATAAAAAAAAAATGGTTGAGAACCCAGAGGTTAGAGGAAGTAGAGGAGGGATTACTGACAGTGCAGAAATGAGAGTTGGGTGGGGAAGAGCAACATAATAATAATAGTAATAATGATACAGTAGACAAGGGTAAAAAGACAGGATGGATGAGAGGGAGGCTAAGATGCATGTCTTGAAGAATTCTGATTTAACCTTAAAAGACATAGATATTATTTTAGCAGCTATGAGAACTATTGTTAAATTTAATAAGTTTTGGATTAGAAAGAGTAGGCAGAATTGTTTTGATATCACCATGAACTCTAACAACTCTGCACAAGTTACAGATTGTATAGGGATGTGTATATATATATATAATATGATATGATATTAAGGGTGATTTTTAGAAGCTAGAAGGCAGTCTTTATAGGGACAATGCTTTTCTCATTATACATAATTCTAATAATACTAGCTTTAATGGGACCGAGTGGAAACTTATGAAGCATTTAAAAAATGTTTGTCTATTACATTTTATGACAACCATAAAGTAGTTAACTGCCTATGTGTTAGATCAAAGCACAATTCTTTTCAACCCTTTTCATAATCCAAATCAGCATCTTAATCACTTTTTGAACCACCCAAGAGCAGTCATATGGGTATATTATAATTACACACACACACACATAACTGTATATACTCGTGGATAGGTCACACCCTTCGTTTGGGGTTGCCAAAGTAGGTATTTGTGGTTGACTTGCAGACAGGTCGCACTGGAAGCTGGAGAATCAATGCCATTAAAAAGATCAACATGCAGACTTCTGGTTCTTGCTTTCGAGTAAAAATAGATGTCACAAAACTATTTCCATAACAACTTACAAACTGAAAACCCAGGGCCCAGAGAATACTCCAGGGTACCACTGATACCCCACCATTTACTTTAGATGTCTATGATGTTGAGTATTTTATACACACATGTATAAAGGGTAAAGATCGCCTTCAATCATGAATGACCATGGGATTGCACCTTGAAAAGTTACCCTCTGATGCACAAGCCTGGGCAGGTTTGTTTATGGAAGACCAGCAGTCGTCCATGCAGGGGAAAGGCAAAAGAATGGTGCAGCTTGGCACCAATGGGCTGCAACTCATTTCTACAGGTTGAGTGAACTGGAGCAACATGAAATAAAGTGTCTTGCTCAAGAACACAACACACAGCCCAGTCCAGGATTTGAACTCACAACCTCATGATTGTGAACTCAACACTTTAACCATTGAGCCATGCAAACATGCTTATGAACAAATCTACATGAGCATACATGTGCATGAAATTCTATACTCATGCATGCCAGCATGTAGTTTCACAATCCACTGTGAGCTACAGATCTGATGGAGGGAAGGTTCCAGGTGTGCTGTTTACATGCCATCAGGTGCACAAACACAAGTAAATGTGTGTGTGTAGCTATATACACACACATAAATATACCTGTACAATTTATGGACAAACTATAGGCATTGTACAGGTATATTTATGTGTGTGTAAGTATTCATTATTGTAAACGAATCCCATTCTGATTGTCTGTAATCTAGCAGTTTTGACGCCAGTAATCTTTGTTATTCTAGGCTGATAGTCTCCCACCTCACCCCCCATTCTTCTTTCTCTCTGTCTTTCTCCTCAGCTTTATCTCTCACCATTTATTTAACATAAATAACGAGTGTCTTTCTTAACAGGTTTATCACACTCATTTGATTGCTGGTTATGTTTCAGTACAGCTGCACTCTCTCAATTATTGCCAAAATGAGAGGGCCAACATTTCTGTATCTTGATAAATTAAAGAATTACGAATTTTGGAAGTTATTTTAAATCAAATTACAGCATGTTTAGTATTACAAGTTAAATGAATGAAAGAGCGATTAAAACTGGAGAAATTTTCTTAGCTTAGCTGGTCATTTTGCATGGGATAATAGTGTCTCTGCAGTGGAACAAGCAGAAGTGGTCAAGTAAAAGGCCGGATTCACTTCGAGAAATAGCGGCCAAAATAGACGCTAGTGGGGCAGAGAGAGAGCGGGAGGAATTTATCGCTGGAGAAATCATGGCAAGTATGAGAAGACATGAGTAATAAAACAAGGAGAGGGAGAGATCACTGGGGTAACACATGGGGTAATCGTGGAGAGACCACTGGGGTGACACATGGGGTAATCGTGGAGAGACCACTGGGGTGACACATGGGGAAATCGTGGAGAGACCACAGGGGTGACACATGGATTATGAAATGGGGGAGAATATTGCTAAACTTACGAGTTTTGAAAGTTATTTTAAGAATCAGAGAGTTACAAGAAGCTCGGGATAGATGAATGGGTTGTAAAAGCTGTACAGACCACGTTGAGGAGAGCTGTGAGGTAAATGTTAACCATGAACACAGTGATGAATTTAGTGCACAAGTTCACCAAGGCTTTGTTCTCAGTCCCATCACTACCACCATCTCTCACTTTCTCTTTTTCAACCAGGTTATCCATGAATCTCTTCCACAACAAGATACACCTCTCTAAGGTCTCATCCCTCAATACTGAAATCCCTACCAATCTTGAAATTGTCCCTGCCATTTTCTTAACCCCTTTTTATCATCCAACCCCACTCTCCTCTCACTTAAGACCCTTTTTACCTCCCCAAATTTCACAATTTTTCATCACTGTCACTCCATTACCCCACTTATATTTTACCTGTCTCACAACACCTTTATATTCTTTGATACTTATTTCTCCCTCCCTCCCCTTTTTTTGTACAGGAACGGTTCCCAATATGTACCTGTGTTAGTTCAGTGTCTTGGTGATGACAGTCCAGATATTGTGATAAGTGCTCTGAGGAATTTAGCGGAATTTGTGGCACTGTGTCAAGGTAAAGTTAATATTTGCTTTTCTGTGTGTTTCATCAACATTTGTGCATTTAATTTCTTCCAAGCTACTTCTGCTATGGCTGCAGGTCATTAATGCCAGGTCTGTCCTGATTCAGCAAGCCAGTAATTAAAGATATTTCACTTGGAGCCATTCCCATCTTTTGGTATATCTAAGACATTCTGACATTGCCTGTCACTTCTTTTGTTAAGACAATTGGGTGTGGTTGGAAGGAGAATTTCACTATTATGTTTAGTAGGTCAAGGGACTATGTCCTTTTGTTGTCTCATAGCAGCAAATATTTTTCAGTTCCGAATCAGTGAAGATAACTTCATGGAATAGAATGGAAAACAAGAATTGAGCTCGATAGTATTCACTGTCAGCCTTCACTGCTCCATGTTCTGTTTAGTAAATTGGCAGAGTTTAAGAGCATCAGACTCTCTTGGTTCTGACTTCAAATCCCTCCGAGGTTAGCTTTGCCTTTTCTCCTTCCAGTGTTGATAACTAAAATACTAGTCTAGAATGGTGGACTGATGGATATGTTAGAGTGCCTTTTGGTTTACATTATCTAATATATCCTTCTGTGTGTTTTTTTTTAATAGGGTATGATTTGAAAGAGATATTGCTGATATTTCTAGCAAGTCAAGTTCAAATCTTATTATTAATCACGTTTTACCTTTTTTTTTTTTTTCTTCTTCCTGGAGTGGGAGGAAAAGAGACTGACAGGTGAGTCATGTACCAGTAATGCACTAAGGCTGATCACTGGCTTCATTGTTGATATAACTTTCTTCCAAAAAGTTAATCCAATTGCTACATAAAGGCGTAGGAGTGGCTGTGTGGTAAGTAGCTTGCTTACCAACCACATGGCTTCGGGTTCAGTCCCACTGCGTGGCACCTTGGGCAAGTGCCTTCTGCTATAGCCTCGGGCCGACCAAAGCCTTGTGAGTGGATTTGGTAGACGGAAACTGAAAGAAGCCCATCGTATATATGTATATATATATGTGTATGTGTTTATCCCCCACAACATCGCTTGACAACCGATGCTGGTGTGCTTACGTCCCTTTAACCTAGCAGTTCGGCAAAAGAGACCGATAGAATAAGTATGAGGCTTACAAAGAATAAGTCCTGGGGTCGATTTGCTCGACTAAAGGCGTTGCTCCAGCATGGCTACAGTCAAATGACTGAAACGAGTAAGAGTATATATCCTTTGTCTAAGCCAGTTTGCAACTCAGTACCTTTATTTCTACCTCAGTGTTTCAATGGACAATTACGGAGTAAAGTGTAAAACACACAAAGGATAAAGTTAAATAAGCTGGAATATTATTATTTAAATCATATCTAATTATGTTGATTTTCAACTGTTTTTATTTATGTGTATTTATCTGCTTCTGACTTTTGGTCTTTTTCCTCTGTTCCCACAGAACACGCCAGTGTGATTCTTGAGAAAGCGTTTGTTGTTGGAATAGTAACAGCCATTGAGACCAGCTCTTATATATCTGAAGCCCTTCAGTTATTGAACTTGGAGACTACACAGTAAAATGTTACTTTTTATAGAGATTGAGAGACAAACATATTCATTGTTTGCCCCAAACATTTGGAATATATTTGCTTCTGTTCTGTGTTGCCCACTTTAATGATGATCCAAAAACAGCCAGAGACACACACAAAAAAACCTGCCTCTAAAACAACAAACTCTGAGTCTCTCCTGATTGTTCCATCTTATTAAGCAGTTGTTAAACATTCCTCTCAATCATTTATTTAGGTAGCAACTTAGCAGACTCGTTAGAATGCCAGACAAAATGCGTAGCGAGATTTTGTCCATCTTTATGTTCTGAGTTCAAATTCCACCGAGGTCATCTTTGCTTTCCATCCTTTTAGGGTCAATAAAATAAGTACCAGTTGAACACTGGGGTTGATGTAATTGACCTGCCAAAATTTGAAACCATTATTATTATCATTCGAATACTTTGCCATGTGGCATTCAGTGATGTTACTCAACATTCTGAGCTCAAACCCTGAGTAGCTCAGTTATCCTTTGTGGAACTGACCCTTCTTTTTACCCTAAACTTGTAACTTGGTATTTTTGTGAACAGGAATGGCAGAATTATTAAAATGTTCAAAATAGCAACAAACTGACAGAATCATTATTTCATTCTGAGTTCAAATACTGCCAAGGGCAACTTTGCCTTTAATCATTTTAAGGTTTATGAAATAAAGTACCAAGTTCTGGGGTTGATGGTATCAGCTAATTCCCTCTCCTCAAACTGCTGGCTTTGGGCCTAAATTAGAAATAATTATTATAATTTTCAGATTTCTATTTAACATGGGTGGGAAAAAAAGTTGTGGCAGCAGCTTCAAGCTTGGAACTCTGAATTAATGATTATGTCAGAATCAGAATCCGAAATCTTTGGTAGGGATTCCAATTCAAGTCAATGTATTGAATCTGGAAGGAAGAATTTCCTTTCAGTTTTCTAAGGTGGATTGGTAGAATCATTAGTGTCAGATAAAGTATCCTCACTAATCATTCTGGCTTTTCACATTTTGAGTTCAAATCCCACCAAGGTCACCTTTGCAATTCATCCTTTCAGGGCTGGTAGAATGAATCACCAGTTAAATATAGGGGTCAGTGGTATCGACGAACAGTCCTCCTCACAAAATTGCTGCTTTTGTTGCTTGAATTAGAAAATTATTTTTATTGATTTGCAATTTTAGTGTAAATTTCTTTTCTATTTCTTGCCTCATCATCCTTCTCAACAAACTTGAGTTTAGCTAATTGTCCTGGTTTTATCAATTTGAGATGTCACCATCCCTCTTCTCCACAAACAAAAGCAAAAAAAATATATATAATGAAGAACCTAATAAAGAAGGAAAAGTCAAATGCAAGTTGCCATCTTTGTGGTTCCCAGATATTTTTCAGCTGCTGATTATGGGGACAGGCAAATAATAATAACAATCAATTTAAAAAAGTAGAGAGATCTTTCACACTCAACCTCTCCTCAACTATATGCAAACTTATTTACTCACACTTTTTTAAAATGGTGACCATGGAGACAAAATACTGTATATTAAGTAAATAAATATATATATATATATATATAGGGAGAGTTTACGAAAAAGACAAAGACAGGTGGTGTACAAAACAAACAGATGTATTAGTATAACGCTCAGGAATAGAAAAAGTTTTTTACGTTTCGAGCCTACGCTCTTCTACAGAAAGGGACACAGAAAAAAAACAAGGAGAGAAACAAATGTGTGTAGAGGCTAACGATCTATCATGGCGAATATATATATATATAACTTCTTAAAAAAATGTCTTTCTATTTACCAATTTGGAAACACAAAACATATTTAGATTGTAAACTCATCTCATATTCATCTCATCATCATTTACCATTGACTCTACTCAAATAAAAAGGTTTATAATCATTACTTCTCTTTGTTGTTTTTCTTTAATTAGTTTGCTTGTTCAACAGGATATGCTGTTGTTGGTAAGCCACCCTTGACTGAGTGGGTGGTTTTACGTGCCACCAGCACGAGGGCCAGTCAGGGGGTACTGAAGGGGAGAGAGAAACAAAATGAGAAAAGGGAGAGAATCAGTTGAAAACTGCAAAAGTTTTTAGGGAAAAAACCCATGTAAAACGCCAGTTTTCTCGGTTTCTCACTTTATGCGGGAGCTCTGGGCAAAATGTTTAGTGCATGACCATCCTTGGGACATAAGTAATGTGTGTGTAAAGTTTGGTGGAAATCAGTAGAAATGCATATGTACTACACATACAGACATCTTTTGTTTTATGCAGAAAGATAACACTTACCTCAGCCACACGGTGGGAGTGAACCTAAAAATCCTAGGATTGCAGTTAACTTCTTAACCCTAAAACCATACATGCACCATTGTTTGATAAATGTTACAACAAGAATAAATTGAAAGATATAACCAAATTAAACCTTTCGTGAACATTTAAAATTTTAATTCATAACACAATTTACATTTGTACATGAACCAAAATTCAGTGGAAATCATTAGAATAGTTTCTCTGTGAAAACTTAATTTCCATAACAGAATATAAATGAATGTTCGTTAATAACGAAAACTCTTTAATATAATTTAAGATTGATTCCTGAGAGCTGTTTTTCTATTGGGTCCACAAACAGCTGAGTCAATGAAGTAACGGGATAACACGGTCATATTAGCAAACACTGTAATATGTCTATGATCTAAAAAGACACTTAGCTACCATGAACCAACTCCTGTCTTGTCATTGACCTGCTAGAAATAGCAGCCAGATTTACATCAAATTTTAGCCATCTAGGGGGGGGGGAAGCAAAAGGAACAGGCTGAATAGTGTAGCGTAATTGTACATGTGCCCCTAAAAGACAGGGTAATCATGGCTGGAGTGTCTTTAAACATTTGCTCAACCAGAAATGACATCAATGACAACTTCATCAAACTGACAAGTGTTTTGATTGGTTTGCAACTCTGGGGTTAATTCCTCTTCTAAAGAAAAATAATTGCTTGTGAGAAAGACGGGTGTCTTATCCAGGAGAAAAAAAAATTCTAATCTTAAAGAATTAACATTGCTGGCTAAAATAGATACCTGAGATACCTGTGAAACTATTTAACATTTTTTTCTTTGTTTTCCATTTAGCAGGGAACAGGTTGAGTGAAGTTGTATATCAGCATTTGATATTGTTACAGGGAAATTACAAGGGAAGTCAAAAATAATCCAAACTTTCGCTACAACGTATCTTTATTATTATTATCACACTGACTTCGGCACATGCATGCAGTACCACATGGTTGGTACTATGGTGGTCATGTGATCGAAGTTTGAGCCTGGTCGTACCGTTTTTCTTTCTGGCTTTACAGTGTAAGCATGGCCACTCCACTAGCAATGTGCACCAAAGAGCAGTGATCCAATTTCTCTGATCAGGTGTGTCAGGTGTGAAATTCATTGGAGCACAATATGGGGAGAGTGCAGTAATGCGTAGAGGTGTGTATGAGTGGATCAAAAAGTTTAAAAGTGGCCGGACAAGCATGACACACGTCAACCTCCACCACTGATGAGAGAAGGTTCAACAAGCTCAAGAGAGGGTAATGGTAAACTGGTTCACCATTACCATCTCTCAGATCTTTGTTCTTCTTTGGTGCACATTGCTAGTGGAGTGGCCATGCTTACACTATAAAACTAGAAAGAAAAATGGTACGACCAGGTTCAAACTTTGATCACATGACCACAATAGTACCATGTGGTACTGCATGCATGTGCCCAAGGCAGAGTGACAATAACAAAGAGATGTTATGGAAAAAATGCAAATAATTTTGACTTACCCTCATTTTTTTTATAGCTAGATGCAAAATTTCATCCTATTAAGCACTGAAAAGAAGTTTGGAAATGATTTCAAATAACTGATATAAGCAATATGTGCAAATGTGGCCAGAAGCATAAATTGGAGGCTTTTTCAGAGCAACAACAGGACTCACCTTGCCAGTAGAAACATAAGATCCAAATGTAGGCTGATAGGGACCAACAGCCTGTTGTCACAGAATAAAAGAAATAGAGGAAAAGAAGAAATTATGAAAAGAGGGGCCAGCCCCATCAGAGAGTCAGGAAGCGATTAATAAAAATTTATAATAAATTTTATGTTGGGTTTCATTGACGCATGGAATGTATTCCAAAGGTTCCCTAAAAGTTAAAATACTGGAAAATGCTGTAGCAGCCAACTTAATCCAAATTCGTTCAACACTCTAAAAGTTCTGCCAATTCCATTTCACCACCATAAATAATCTGCAGAATAATCTACTTGTTCATCCACCCATTATATTTTAGTTGGTTCGAAAGGTGGATGTGGAGTAAGTGAGAAGGAGGGAGGAGGAGTGTGAGTAGAGAAGAAAGAAGTAGAGAAGGCCAAATGTGTCAAATGGTGAGTTGAAGGGAGAGACGGAGAGCAATAGAAGTGTTAAGTACATGCTGTAGGGAAGGTAAAGAGGAAGAGATATGTTTAGGGTTTAATATTTAGTAGAAGGTGATGTTCTGGTGGTGAGGTTAAAGAAAGGCAGATAGAGAGAGAGATGGACAGGTGAGGCAGTTACATTAAGAGAGAGAGAGAGGCAGAGAGCATTTGTATTGTCAAAGTAGAGATACATTGACAGCAAGAAAAAGTAGATATAAACACACAGCTGGACTGAAGTGAAATGAAACGAGTTTTGTTACTGAAAACTATAGTGATGATGATGGTGATGATGGTGATGGTGGTGGTGGTGTTGATAGAGAAAAGTATTGTTTTTTTATTGAACTAAATCTATATTATTCTTCAACCTGTTCATTCACACTTTACACTTTAGTTTGTTAGAGAGGAGGAGGAAGTAGAGTGAGAGAGAAGAAGAGGGAATGTGAGAGAGCAGATAGCCAGCTGATGCATTATGCTGCTATTCATGTGGTTAGTGGAAGTGAGAGGTGAGAAGAAAGACAGAAATATTAAAGACACAAAGAGGGGAATTACATGGTTAAAAAATTGGTTGAAGAGGTAGGTAGAAAGAGAGGAATATAGAAAGGTTTAACAGAGGGAAATTTTAAAATCATATAAGATATTATTGTGACTAGAAGTGAAATAACTTAGCATAATAAAAATGAAAATCATCCTTTCTTAAATAGCTTCTCTTAATCTTTTTCATTCGGTGGAATTTCCACGGGTCCCTTTAGTAATAATAATTCTTTCTAATTTTGACACAAGGCAGCATTCTTGAGGGGTGGGGTAAATTGATAAATTAACTACCATGGTGACTGCTTGGATCAACTGTACACTCTCTCAAAATCTCAGGCCTTGAGATTATGTTAGAAGTTATTTGGAAAAACCTCTAAGTTTAATTCATCATCATCATCATCATCGTTTAATGCCTGCTTTCCATGCTGGCATGGGTTGGACGATTTGACTGAGGTCTGGTGAACCAGATGGCTGCACCACACTCCAATCTGATCTGCCAGAGTTTCTACAGCTGGATGCCCTTCCTAACACCAACCACTCCAAGAGTGTAGTGGTACTGGCAACGGCCATGCCCAAATGGTGCTTTTTATGTGCCACCTGCACAGGAGCCAGTTCAGTGGCACTGGCAACGACCTCGCTTGAATGTTTTTTCACGTGCCACCAGCACAAGTGCCAGTAAGGTGACGCAGGTAATGATCACACTCGAATGGTGCCATCGGCACGGAAGCCAGCTTGTTGCTCTGGCAACGATCTCGCTCAGATGGTGCTCTTAGTGCTCCACTAACACGGATGCCAGTCATTGAATTTGATTTCAATTTCACTTGCCTCAACAGGTCTCCGCAAGTAGGGTTTAAGGTACGCATAAGTGGGCTGGTTACACCCCTGGCATAGGCCACAAGGTTATGGTCTCACTTGAGCTTGCCAAGTCTTCTCAAGCACAGCATATTTCCAAAGGTCCCAGAATTAATAATATAAAGTACCAGTTGTGAAGTCAGGGTTAATTTAATCAATTAAGCTGTCCCTCCAAATTTGTAGCCTTGTGCCCATGTTAGAATATATCATTAAGGACTGTAAATTGGTAGAATCGTTAGCGTGTCAGACAAAATGTATTAAAGCATTCGTTAAGGCTCTTCACATTCTGAGTTCAAATCCCACTTACATTCTTCAAGGATTGATAAAATAAAATACCAATCAAGCACTGGGATCAAGTTAATCAACTATATCCACCCGACCAAATCTGATTAAATAATTAAAACATTAATTAATTTATTTTATAGTTGAAACATTTTCTACCATTTAAGATTTAAAACATTTGTATTTTTTTCTATATGGTGGTACTGGGTGTGAAGCATGGAGGCGCATTTCTCGGAGTCGTGCCCTCCAAGCCACTCAGTGTACAGTTTCTGAACATCTTCAACCTCTGTGGGTTCAATCAGGTCAATAGAGTTGTAAAGTTCTTCAACTTGTAAGAATGTGCTCTTTGCCATTTCTTGTGTGGCGGAGGCAGCTCGGATTTGCCCCCCACCATTGTTACAGCCAGAGGGACAGGCCATAATTTCTACAAAATGGTATGGGCACTTGCCTCGCTTAATCTTCTGGACAATATTTTGGATGTTTCGGAATCCATAAGCAATGGCAAACTTCAGTTCTTTCCCATCTTCTGAAGTTACTGTGATTTCTTTAGAGTCGTTGTTTCTGTGGAAAGAGAAAGGGAAGCATTTAAAATCAACTAGCAGTATCGCCCGGCGTTGCTCGGGTTTGTAAGGGAAATAACTATAAAGCATTTTTAGAGAGCTATAGCCAAAAAATAGCAAAAAAATGTGAAAAAAATAACGGTAAATTTTTTTGAGAGTTAAAAAGGTCGAGTTGCGTCCCCTAGACCATCTGTGGTTTGTGTTTCTGATTGTCGACCCCATGTCGAATTTATCGATCTTTTTCTGAACTGGGGGAACTTTTCAAAATTTTCGCTGCGTTAGTTTTGAATTATGACATTGGGCTATGTGTGTGTCAAGTTTCATCAGAATCGGTTGAAAGCCGTGGTCAGGGTGAGGGTACAACCTAACAGACACACAGACACGCACACAGACAAACTGCCGTTTATATATAGAGAGATAAACAAAGATGAGGAAAAATGATGAAATTATTTTTCCATACAGATGGTGACTCAATTATTTTTCTACAGTCCTATTTTCTTCAATCAATTAATTTACAACCTTGTACATATACTTAGCTATTGTGTCATCACTACTTTGGAAGGCATGGAGAAAGTTATATTTTGCTGATGAGGTCAAAATAAGTCTAAAACATGTCTAAGACTGTCCCCTATTTGCTGGAAAAAGTGAAAATAATATAAGACATTAATCAATATTTCTGACTACATAATATTTTCTAGTTAAACTTTTAATCCTGCACACATTCCCAGTTTTAGAATAGTTATGTTGTAAGAGGGTTAGCAACAAGGAGTGCTGCTGGCTGCAAGATACTGACTCAAAAAGGGAACCATGGCACGTAAAAGAGAAAACTGTCATAGGATACATAGGGCTAACCCTTGATTTAGTATAATATTTCCTTTATATAACATTTTCAGTTGTTCTTTTTTAAAAGTATATTAAAACAAACAATAGTCATTTCTAACAAGAGCACAATGTTATGAATTTGAGAGGAAGGTGAACTGTTGCTTATATCAACCTCAGTACTTGACTGGAATTTTATTGACTTTGGATGGATGAGAGGCAATGTTGACATCCACAGGATTTGAGTGTAACAGGATGAAAAGGTTTGTAACACTGGAGGGGTGCAGCTCTCATCCCTTACGTTAAATTATTAATCAAAGGAAAAGCCAAGACTTCCGAATATCTTCAACAGCATAAATATTTTTATTTCTGGATTCGTAATATATACATTCTTCTTCAGGGCGAATCGGTAGCCAAGGAGCTCGTCGCAGTAGTCGAGTGGAGTGAGCCAAATCCTGTCCGTCCAGGCATAGTGTAGCAACGCCATGAGGCAGCAGTTTGAGAGAGCTGCTACAACACGACCACCCTGTTCAGCTGTCAGCATTCGAGAGAGATCGATACACGGGAAATTTTGCTGCTGCTAGTTTTCTGTGCATGAGGGAACTTCTGGTAGACCCCCTGGAAGAATCCAAGCTCTGCACATGTGTGCTGAAGATTTCCAAAATGGCGTCACTACATGAGCTTAGAATATAAATAGAACATGTTTTGTTCAACACTCTAAAAGTTCTGCCAATTCCATTTGACCACCATAAATAATTCTTTCTAATTTTGGCGCAAGGCCAGCAATCTCGACGGGAGGAGGTAAGTCAATTACATTGATCCTAGTATGCGATCAGTACTTAATTGACCCTAAAATGATGAAAGGCAAAGCTGACCTCAATGGCATTTGAACTCGGGCCATAAAGGCAGACGAAATGCCAGCAAGCATTTCATCCAGTGTGCCAATGTCAGAGAAATATCAGAACCTAACCAGAGATAAAGAGAGTGTGGAAGACAAAGATGGCAGTTGTTGTTTGTGGTAAATGGTGCATGTGGAACAACACCCAAACTGCTGCACCAGCTGAAGGATATTGGAACCGAGACATGCTTTGTCAATCTGCAGAAAAGTGCCAACTTGTATTCTGCAAGAATCCTAAGAAAGATTCTTCAGATTTGAAGAGAATTATTTTTACCAAAATCCAAGATAACTTTTGCCTGCATGTAATAACTTTATGATAATAGAGGTTACTATTATTACCGTTTCTTATTTAGGAACAAGACCAGCAATTTTGAGAGAGAGAGGAGTCTGGTCAATGCCATTGATTGACACTTCATATTATTGACCCTGGAACAATGAAAGGCAAAGTTTGTGGAATTTGAACTCAGAAAGTCAAGAGCTGGGTCAAACACCAAAAAGAATTTTTGACAACTTGCTAATAACTGTGCCAATCCATCGCCCAATAATAATAGTTTGTTCTACTAAATGCACAAGGCCTGGAATTTTGGGAAGGCGGAGGGGGGGGGGGGGGCTAGTCAATGACAACAACCCTAGTGATGAAAGGCAAAGTCAACCTTGGTGACATTTGAACTCAGAACAAAGCCAGAAGACTGATTCTGCCACCCTAATAATAATAATAATAATAATAATAATAATAATAATAATAATAATAATAATAATAATTCTTTCTACTAAAGGTACAAAGTCTGAAATTGCAGGGAGGGTACTAGTCGATTACATTGACCTCAGTAGTTCACTGGTACTTAATTTATCGACCCAGAAAGGATGAAAGGTAAAGTTGACTTCTGTAGAAATGGGCGAAATACTGCTAAGCATTTCATCCAGCCTGCTAACGAGTCTACCTGCTAACGAGTCTACCAGCTTGCCACAGTAATTATAACAACAACAACAATCCTTTCTACTAAAAGGACAAGGCCTGAAATTTGGGGGACTAGTTGATTACATTGACCCCAGTGTTAATGATAATAATAATTTACTTTATATACATATACACAAAAAGACAGGATGGTCACAGCTGGAGTGGTGTTGTTAACCAAGACACTTTCTTCTTACCGTAATGTTTTTAATTCCAGTTCCTCGAGATCTTTGCCAAACAAGTCTTTGGAAGCCATTCTGAGTATATAGTTGAGAAAACCTCCAGACCCACCTCCTGCATGGGTAACTAACTCGTGCGGGGCATCACCAGGACATCTGCAACATGTGGAGTGGAAAGTTGAAGGGAATTAAGTGTTACTTAAGAAGCAAACAAATTAGTAGAGTCTAATAATGGATGAAAATGTGGTGATGATAATTTTGTTTATAAATTTTCAATTTTGGTAAAAGTCCAGTCCAACTGGAACGTATTTAATTGACCCTGAAAAGATGAATGGCTAAGTCAGCCTTGCCGGGAATTAAATTCAGAATGCAAAGACAGACAGAATATTACTAAGTATTTTGGCATTAGGAAAGGCATCCAGCCACAAAAACCATGCCAAATCAGGTTGGAACCCGGTGCAGCTCTCTGGCTTAGCAGTTTCAGTAAAACTGTCTAACCCATGCCATCATAGAAAGCAGAGGTAAAATGAAGATGAACATGGCCTTTTGTTTGTAAATACCTTTCATGATTTATTCAACTTGTGTATATTTGTGAGCCGGAGTAAAATCATTTAAAAGCTCCAGCTTGGTTCTATGAATTCATTGTAGAGTGTTTTTTCTTCAAATGACATCTTCTATTCCGATTTTCTGAACAGAGTCGATATTAGATGGTTTCACCAGATGAGACCACCAATCTCTATACGTCACACAGTTAGGGTTTGAATAGTGACAGATAGAAATTCACTGTGCAAGCTGTCTACTTTCCTTACTGAAGAGTTCAGTGTCCCAACAATATCTTATTATATGAAGTATCTAGTCTCTGAAATAGTTTGAGCTAGTGAAATTTCCAACCCACTTCTTTAACATCAAATGACAATGAAAAGATAAAATATATAGTTGTTACTTACATAGGATCAAGTTCCATTGATGGTATCTCTGCTAACAACACATTCTCCTTCAGGAACATTTTATCTACTTCATCTGGCCAAGAAAAAATAAACAATAGTTTCTGGTATAGACACAAAATCACAAACTTAGGGATTAAACTGATCCAAGTATTTGACTGATGAATAGCAAAGATGATCACAGTGAATTTGAACTCAGGATGTTAAGGGCCATGACTAAATCCCTAAAAGCATTTCATCCAAACCAACTTTGCCAATACAACACCCTATAACAATAACAACAGTCGTAATTAATCATTTCTTACATAGGCACAAGATGAGAAAATTTAGGGGATGGTACAGTCAATTATATTACCTCCAAATACCTGACTAGCTATTGATCTCAGCTGAAATACAGAAGGAAAAGTGCTGTAACTATATACTACAAGAAACTTAGTCCAATGCTTCAGTGTATATATATACTACTACCAAACAAACATGACTTTTATTGAAATCCTAATACTTTTGTTGAATATTTTCTTAAATACTTTCTTGCAAACTGTTTTTAACATTTTCCTATTATTATCATAGAATGTATATCTGTATTTTAATATTTTTGTGATAACCAGGACTTAACACAACAAAGCTTTATACAAAGCTTCACATTTTGCTTTTGACAATCTTTTTCTAAACATTTTGAAAATTCATGTATCGGGTGATACACGAAGGAGTCATACCCAATGACTGGTGTAGCAGCACCATAGTCAACTGCTACAAAGGTAAAGGTGATGCATTAGATACGAATAATTACAGAGGTACCAAGTTGTTCGATCAGGTAATGAAAGTCATGGACGGGGGTCATAGCCCAACAAATTAAGGTGAGGGTTAGTTTAGATGAGATGCAGTTTGGGTTTGTTCCAGGGAGAAGCACCACTGATGCTGTATTCCTGGTAACACTGGAGTCTGGCGCAGCCCCTCAGCTTACCAGCCCGGGTCAAACCATCTAACCCATGCCAGCATGGACAACAGATGTTAAATGAAGATGATGATGATATTAATGTGTACATAATATATTATAGAAACATCTAGATGACTCACCAGTGCTGATAACACAATCAACATCTCTGGTGCTGTAGAGGTCATTGTAGAAGTCTTGGCGTGAAGCTTCCAGCTTTTTATCATAGCATGGCATCACGGTGACATGGTAGACATCACTGGGCCTCTTGCCGTGTAGGTTGGCAAACAAGTCTTTCACATAGGATCCCATGATTTGCTGTGGAGATTTTGTTGTGCTGATATAAGGGAGAATAAATGATCCGTGGGTTTTTTCGGCATAGCAGATCCATCCTTGGAGAAATCATCAGAAAAGAAAAAACAGAGATACTTCAGGAGAGATTAATTACAATTAACATTACTCTTTTAATTGTTTCAGTCATTTGACTGTGGCCATGCTGGAGCACCGCCTTTAGTCGAGCAACTCGACCCCGGGACTTATTCTTTGGAAGCCTAGTACTTATTCTATCGGTCTCTTTTGCCGAACCACTAAGTTACAGGGATGTAAGCACACCACCATCGGTTGTCAAGCGATGTTGGAGGGACAAACACAGACACACAAACATATATATATATATATATATGTATATGTATATATATATATATATATATATATATATATATATATACATATACATACATATATACGACGGGCTTCTTTAAGTTTCCGTCCATCAAATCCACTCACAAGGCTTTGGTCGGCCTGAGGCTATAGTAGAAGACACTTTGCCCAAGGTTCCACACAGTGGGAATGAACCCAGAACCATGTGGTTGGCAAGCAAGCTACTTACCACACGGCCACTCCTGCGCCTTTAACTTTACACACAGCCTTAGAATAAACATTCAAGTTAATTGAAAAGTTAATCCTAATTCTGAGAAGAAATGGAAATGAAGAACAAGAGAGAAGAAAAAAACTTTTAAGAACATAATTTCAAAAAAGTGTAAGAGTAAAACAGACAGACTGAAATAGGTGTCATACAAATCAAAAGTACACACCCGGGTACACACCTGTGTGGTTGCTTAACTTGGTAGAAATGTGTTATTTTTCAAATGAAAAGTTTGACAGATTCTTTGAAGTTTTGGTTTCATTGCCTTTTTCTTGTAAATATAAGTTTTTGGCTTCGTCAAAGTTTACCTTTAAAAAGTACATGTGTGTTGTGTGTGTACATACAACTAACACACACAAACTACTCTTACCTGGACAAGCTGAGGTCAACATGGGGAATGGACTTTGTTTGATGTTGGCAGTCTTGTAGCGATGAAGGAATTCTTGAGCACTCTCAATTAAACTGAAATTTCTTGAAAATGTTGTGTCAAGGATGTAAGCAACACCTGGAATAAACAGGATAGGATATCACCATTTTAAATACAGAAATGTTGATGACAGTCAAAACCGAAGAAACTCATCAGGAAAAAAGCTTTGAGTTTATTGGTGATAACGATGGTGATGATTCTGTAATAAATAGAGGTGTTGGCGTTGGTGAAAACAACAAGGACAATGATGATGATGACAGCAGGTAAGGTCAACCTTCACAGATGGGTGTTAATTTTAATACCCAAGGGTACAAAAATGAGGGGTGACCTTCCAATGGTTGTCACAGCCACCCAAACCATGACTGTGGAATTTAATGTCAATTTATGAGACTACCCTCAACAGAGCCAGGTACATCCAAAGTCAGTCATTCCGGTGGTTTACTGTCTGTTCAATGTCAAATTTCTTTTCATCAGTGAACACCAGGTTGAGCATCATACCTTCAGCAATCTGACGCAGGAGAAGACAACTTCTCTCCAGTCTCATGGCCTTATAAACTTGTGTGAGCCGATGACGGCAGATCATCTTGTAGGGGTGGGTCCTGAGATCCTCCTTCAGCACTCGACACATCAATGTCTGGCTTATTTTTGCTGTGGCAGCCAGTTTTCTGACAGAAGGAAATCACAAAAAAATATGAAATAGTAAATAAGAATATACTTAAAAATATTAACCTTGAGTGTAACAAAATAATGACAGAATATAATATTGATGATTTGACCAAACCTTTTATCCCTTCGAGACCTAGAATATCCCTTAAGGATCATAAACCTAATTTCTGTACTGACCAAAAAGTAAGACTGATTTGCCCAGCAAAATCTGTACTTTACCAGATGTAATAACTCTTCCTGTACTTTTCCATGTTTATAATCTTAAGAATATTATTTCTCTTGCTCGCATTTTTTCATGTGAATATTAGTTCATCTATTAATTTAACCACATGAACAAAAGGAGATAACTCATTATTATTTACAATTATTTCTTGTAAATATGTAGCGTTTTTAAAAAAAAAAAACTACCTCATACCTTTAATTTTTCTTAGCAATAATATTTAAATTCCTCAGAGAAGTTAGTACGTTATCATTTTTTTTATATATCTAATACTTTTTTTTCTGAATAATAGAATCAATTTGTTAGTCCATTGAAATAATAATAATAATAACAACAACAACAATAACAACTTCTAAAATATATTCTAAACTACTATTTTAGTATACAATATGAAATAACTTTTCTCTCTTAACTATAAATTAAAAATATTATAACCAACTTTTATTATTTTATATCCCAAATGAAGGACGTGAAAGTAATACAGCTTTAGCAAAAAAGCTTTAAATTAACCGAACACCAGTCTGGAAAATTGTCAAGAAATTTCAAGAGACTGGTTCCACTGCTGATCGATTTGGATGTGACCAAAAAAGAAGTGTGCAAATCTCTCGGCTTTACAGCAAAATCCTCGTCATTCTGTCAGAAAACTGGCTGCCACAGCAAAATTAAGCGAGACATCGGTGTATCAAGTGCTGAAGGAGGATCTCTGGTTATTATTTGAGAGATATCTAGGAATTTGATGCCCATCCAGAAGCTTTACTCCTTTGGCTAAAAATAACCTTTGGTGATTTGTTCCCAAATCAGTTGGAATTGAACAAAACAACAACAAAATGCATAAAATTTATAACAATCTCGTCATTTGTGCATTAGGAACATTATTGCTCAATATAGCATTTATTTAGGATGAGAGGGTGTGATTGACTTTTGGCTGTTATTTTCAGCAGGTTGAGCACCATGTGTCAGTTCCTTGTTAAAAAAAAATTGTCTGCCTATGAATACTTTTTTCTTTTTCTCCCTCCTCCTTCTACCCTCTCCATATGTCTTAAACTTTCATTTTAAGGAGGATGGCAGAGGAGGGTTTTTCCCTTTTGGTTACACAGACAGAGAGATTGATATAAACTATCGAGAAACAGATTTTTTATTTCAAAAAATATTCAATGGTTTAGTGAGATGAGGGGTAAGCATCTACAGTCCATTCCAAGCCATGACTTGCATGAGGAAGTTATACTCAGATGAGAGATCTGGCTTCAATGCTGGTAACAAAATGACCTCTGCTAAAGACACTTGAGAATCAGACGGTGGTGTGGAGCAAAAGATTAAATCTACCACCTAAGAACAGGAGCAATTCCTGCAATGGGCTTCTACAGAGTTTCTGTTGACCAAGTTTCAAACACAAACCATTGGTTGACCTTAGGTCAAAGCAGACACTTACCCAAGTACTGCATAGAATGATTTGAATCTGGAATCATGTAATTTCAAAAGGAACTTCCTACTAACCACACAATTATGCCTCCACCTTGTGGTATTTAGTTTCATTCTTTTATGTTTTATGATGGGAATGCATATCTTGCTAAGGGTTTTTCTTTGCATTTCACCTTTCCTGAAAGTGATAAAATTAATAGCTCTCAATTACTGAGGAGATAAATTGAAATTGAACCAAATTCGATGACTGGCACCCATGCCAGTGGCGCACTAACAGCTCCATCTGAGCGGGATCACTACCAGAGCAGCTATCTAGCTTCCGTGCCAGTGGCACATAAAGAGTAGTATTTGAGCGTGATTGTTACCAGCATCGCCTTACTGGCACGTGAACAAAACATTCGAGTGAAGTCATTGCCAGTTCCGCTGGACTGACTCCTGTGCAGGTGGTACATAAAAAACACCATTTCAAGCATGGCTGTTGCCAGTACCACCAGACTGGCCCCCGTGCCGGTGGCACGTAAAAGCACCCACTACACTCTCAGAGTGGTTGGCGTTAGGAAGGGGATCCAGCTGTAGAAACTGCCAGATCAAAATTGGAGCCTGGTGCAGCCATCTGGTTCGCCAGTCCTCAGTCAAATCGTCCAACCCATGCTAGCATGGAAAGCGGACGTTAAACGATGATGATAAAGTGATCATTTTAATTAACTGTATCCTTATCTCTACAATATGTTTGGTTTTTATGCAAAATGTTTGAAATCAATGTTATGATACAACAACAGAATTCCTTACCTAAACCTTTGAAAAAGGCTGTTAATTTCTTAGCGGTGTCTTCCAAAGAAAGTTTATAGTTTGCTGCCAATGAAGCTCGAGATTGTGGTGATATTGAGACGATAACGAGTTTCTCGTTAGCAGATTGTTCTCCCTAAAAATTCAAAATAAACAATGGAAACATTTAATTACAACAACAACAAAAAAGAAACAAGAACAATTACAATAAATGGAAAAAAAGATGATTAGATTAAATATATCAATTATAACAAATATTTTAAAAAAGGATTTACTTAAAAACAATAACAATAAAAATAATTATAAGAAATAAAGAAAAATTTTTTGAGTTGTCTGACAAACAATTTCATCTGAACCCATCTGTTGAAAATGAAGCAATTATGTCACGGAAGAGTCATTTTAACCATCAAAAAATGCACAAAAACTGTTACAATTTTTTTCCCTTTTACTTCTTGAGTGCCAAAGTTTTCAGCAACCAAGTTGCATTTGCACGGTGAGCAGTATAAGTGAGAAAAATAAAAGATAATTAACTTTTAAAAAATTCTTTTAGAGTAGAAAGTTGCCAAAGGTGACATCCATTGCTGACTTGGGAAAACATCAGTGATGTTTAAAAAAAAAAAACAGTGGTGGGGGAGGCATAATTACCTACTGCAAATAAACCCAAACTCTAAAAAACCATTGGCATTCCCACAACCATTTATGTTGGTGAGTCTTGAAAAGTTACGATCACAATATCACAGAACCTGAGCAGACTCCATCAAAGATGTCTGGAAAAGATCACATACAGAGACAGAAAACTCATCAATGAAAGATTTCTAGAAAGAGCAGATTCTTAACTTTTAGCAAACATCATCAAGCAGTGCTGACTCACTTCACAAGACATTTTATTGCATATGTCGAACAAAAAACATATGGAAACATCAATCTGTCTACCACCAAACGGGAAGAGAAAAAAGGAGAACCACATAAACTTGGCAAAGAACATTTAGAGAAAATCTAGAGAAACTGAACCTTTTGTGAGAAACAGCTAATAGAAGGAAACGGAGAAGGTTCAGGGACTGATATGTAACACAAGAGGATCTCAGTCTAACTTTGTAGAAAGTTCTAGAATCTGAAGAAAGATCTGGAATGATACTGGTTAGACTAAAATGTTAGAATTTAGCTTTTTTTTCTTCTTTTTTTTTTTAATTGCTTAGTTTTGCAGTGTCTCTGAGAGTGTTGGAAGGAAGAATCTATGAAACATGCGTTATTCCCAGATTGGAGAGACAAATTGGCTAAGCAGGCTAGGGTTCAGGATTCCTTACCAAACCCCGAGAGTCATGAGTTCAAAGTTTACATTGCGCTAACTGCAGTTATTGTTTAGAAAGCCTGGTTTAGTAGTAGTAGTAGTAGACAAAGAGAATAAAAAGTGCCAGAGAATGGACCTTACGTATCCCAGTAGTTCTAGGTACATTAGGAACTATCCCTAAAGATTTGAACAACAGATGGACAGAGAAAATAGTCATAAAATCTAGTTTAGTGCAGCTCCAGAAAACAGTGTTATTAGGATACTTAGGAAGGTTGTGGGTTACTAAGGTTACTTGTAGCCCAGTGATAGGAGTTTCTCCTTTCCACCAGTTCAATCTGTTGTGTATTCTTTTGTTTAAGTCATTTGACTGCAGCCATGCTGGAGCACCACCTTTAGTTGAACAAATCAACCCTAAGACTTATTCTTCGTAAGCCTAGTACTTATTCTATCGTCTCTTTTGCTGAACCACTAAGTTACGGATGTAAACACACCAACACTGGTTGTCAGTTAATGGTGGGGGGACAAACACAGACAGGCTTCTTTCAGTTTCCATCTACCAAATCCACTTACCACACAGCCACTCCTGTGAAATAATAATAATAATAATAAATGCCCTGATGCAGTATCAGGCAGTGGCTCTCATGGCTTCTGATCTTAACTGATTGGAAGTGTTATCATGTACATTGTTTTGTCTTGGTATAAAAGATGGTCTACAGCAAATATTCTGCTCAATACCACAGATTTGCTTGTCAGTTGTTTGACCATAACCAGTTGAGCATGTCCCTTGGTGGCTTACGATATGTGCATCTCTGATCACGAGCAGAAGTAGTGGGGGAGCATCATAGCCAGGTGTTGAGAGGGATTCTTTGGGGTTTGACTAATTCACCTTTGGAAACATGGGTGTTTCATTCAACACCCTTAAACAACTCTTATTTCAGGGGCCTTTTGAGTGGGATGGGCTACTTGACCTGAAGAAAATTCTAACTAGGCCCCACCTACAAGGTCATGCGCTGTTTATCTTGTTATGAGATCACCATGTCGCGCACATATGGTTGTGATGCATGTGCCTGGTGTACCCTTATCAGCAGGTAGTCATGATGGGTATACTGGGCTTTGTATAGTTTACCCCAGTGTCATTTTGATGGCATGCACTGCTCTCTTATTCGATAATCAATCATCATCATCATCATCATCATTTAGCGTCCGTTTTCCATGCTAGCATGGGTTGGACGGTTCAACTGGGTCTGGGGAGCCCGAAGGCTGCACCAGGCCAGTCAGATCTGGCAGTGTTTTCTACAGCTGGATGCCCTTCTAACGCCAACCACTCCGAGAGTGTAGTGGGTGATTTTATGTGCCACCGACACAGGTGCCAGACGAGGCTGGCGAACGGCCACGCTCGGATGGTGTTTTTATGTGCCACAGACACAGGTGCCAGACGAGGCTGGCAGACGCCACGCTCGGATGGTGTTTTTATGTGCCACCGACACAGGTGCCAGACGAGGCTGGCAGACGGCCACGCTCGGATGGGGTTTTTATGTGCCACCGACACGGTGCCAGATGAGGCTGGCGGCGGCCACGATCGGATGGTGTGTTACGTCCCCAAAGCACGGAGGCCAGTCTATGCGGTACTGGCTACGGCCACGTTCGGATGATTTTCTTGTGTGCCACCGGCACTGGTACCACAAAGATACAAATTCCATTTATGTTCATCTTTTGATTTGTTTTGATTTGATTTGATTTTCACTTGCCTCACAGGTCTTCACAAGTGTCACAAGAAGGAAGGTATGCACAGGTGGACTGTCTACGTCGCCGGGTCTTCGGATGGTTTGCTTTATGTGCCACCGACACAGGTGCCAGATGTGGCTGGCGAACGGCCACGATCGGATGGTTTCTTGTGTGCCACCGGTACTGGAACCACAAAGATACAATTCCATTGATCATCTATTTTGATTGGTTTGATTTCACTTGCCTCAACAGGTCTTCACAAGTGTCACGCGGTCACACACTTGCCTCAACAGGTCTCCACAAGTGTCACACACTTGCCTCTGCCTCAACAGGTCTTCACAAGTGTCACACACTTGCCTCTGCCTCAACAGGTCTTCACAAGTGTCATAAGAGGGAAGGTATGCACAGGTGGACTGACTACGTCGCCGGGTCTTTGGATGGTGTTTTTTATGTGCCACCGACACAGGTGCCAGGTGAGGCTGGCGAACGGCCACGATCAGATGGTGTTTGTTGTGCCCATAGCACGGAGGCCAGTCGATGCGGGTACCAGCTACGGCCACGTTCGGATGGTTTCTTGTGTGCCACCGGTACTGGAACCACAAAGATACAAATTCCATTGATATTCATCTATTTTGATTGGTTGATTTTCACTGGTTTTCACTTGCCTCAACAGGTCTTCACAAGGGTCACACACTTGCCTCAACAGGTCTCCACAAGTGTCACACACTTGCCTCTGCCTCAACAGGTCTTCACAAGTGTCACACACTTGCCTCAACAGGTCTTCACAAGTGTCATAAGAGGGAAGGTATGCACAGGTGGACTGACTACGTCGCCGGGTCTTGATGGTGTCTTTATGTGCCACCGGCACAGGTGCCAGATGAGCTGGCGAACGGCACGATCGGATGGTGTGTGTTGTGCCCACAGCACGGAGGCCAGTCGATGCGCGGTACTGGTTACGGCCACGTTTGGGTGGTTTTCTTGTGTGCCACCGGCACTGGTACCGATAATAATAATAATAATAATAATTTCAAAATTTAGCCCAAGGCCAACAATTTCAGGTGAGGGATTTAGTTGCCTATCTTGATTCCAGTGTGCAACAAGCACTTATTTTATCAACTCCAAGTCAATATCAAATAAATTGAAAAAGTGGAGAAATATCAGGGTCTAGCCAAAGAGCTGGGGAGACTGGAAAACTAAGACAACAAGTATTCCTTTAGTAATTGGTAAACTTGACAGAACACCCCAAAAAGCTACCAAAAAGACTGAAAGAGATTGGAATTGAAATTTGTATTGTCCACTTGCAGATAAGTACTATCCTATATTCTGCAAGAATCTTAAGGAAAATTCTTGAGATTTGTGGAGATTTGTTACCAAACTGCAAGATATTAATTCCTGTTAATTAAATTAGTAAGTACTAGCTTAATAACAATGATAATAATCAACTTTCAGATCATTAGATGTATTGTTATGTTTTCTTTCTCTCTTCAACATTGGAAACTTGCTTACTCGTCCACATTGCCCCAGCAATGACATACAATTTTCTTTTCATCAACAATGGAGGCCGACTCTCTCTCTCTCTCTCTCTGTCACTGCTTGGACTAATACTTATTCATTTTCCCCCCTTATTATTAACATTAGGCATATCTGTTATTATATACTGTTGTGTCTGGGGAGAGTCATTTTCTTTTTGTGCCTTATTATGTAACACACTCACTGGTAAAATTTCCACTTATTTCTTATTTTTATTTTCCTAAAATTTTCGTTGCATCTTGCAACCTTTTCAATAGTCAAGACTATTGAAAAGGTTGCAAGACGGAAAATAAAAATAAACTTTAATTTTTTAAAAATACAAATTAAGTAAAAACTGAAAACAAAAAAAAACAACTGAATAAAGTGAATAAATAAGAATTTTTGTCTACCTTTTGAATGGCAGAATTCTGCTCCAAGACTTTGTATAATTCCTCAGAACTTTGCTGTGAGATGAGTACACTTTCTGCTGAGGTGATACATCCACTGCAGGCAAGGCAATCATTCAATGTGATTTTTGCTTTCTTCAATTTATTAGCTTCACCTGACTGAACAAATAATAATAATATAAATAATACATATTGACAGGTTGAGGAGATGAAAATAGGGGAACAGGAGCCAAAACATCAAAGAAAGATGTAAAATAGCAAGTTTAATGGATTTTGCATTGACAATGTGTAAAACACTTGTCTGATCAATATATTGTAAACTGCTAGAACACAAGTTCAACTAGAAAATACTCAAACGTGCCTTGCTGTATTTCATTAAATTTTGTGGCAAGGTATTCCACAGACACTCTTTCTGTTAATGTAATAATCAGGCAGTCTCAGTGTGTAACAAGGCTGGACCTTTGAATTCAAAGCTGCTGCAGTCCATATATCACCATAAGGATCATCATTTAATCTCTGTTATCCCTGCTGACATGGATTGGACAGTTTTGACCAGAGCTGATAATCTGAGCGGCTGCACCAGACTCCTGTTTGATCTGGCAGAGTTTCTACAGCTGGATGCCCTTCCTAATGCCAACCACTCCAAGAGTGTAGTGGGTGCTTTTACATGCCAGTTGTGTAACACCAGTATCTGCTGCAACTATGATTTCACTTGGCTTGATGGGTCTTGTTGCCAAAGGTCTCGGTCATTTGTCATAGCCTCTGTGAGGCCCAACACTCAAAAGGTGATTTTTACATACCACCAGCACAGGTGCTAGTTATGCGACACTGGCATCGGCCACATTGCCTCCGGGAGGCCCAAAACTCGAAAGGTGCTTTTTACGTGCCACAGCACAGGTGCTACTTATGTGCCACAGCACAGGTGCTACATACGTGACACTGCCACAGGTGCTAGTTACAAGCAATTTTTTCAAATGTTTGTTCTTGTTACTTATTGATAAACAACCTTGCCCAGACTTGTGCTTGGGAGGATAAATTTGAAGGTGCAATCCCATGGTCAGTCATGACCGAAGGGGGTCTCAGCAATAACATATATATATATACATATATATATACAGGGTACAGTGAATAAGCTGTCATCTAAATTATGCAAAAATTAAAATAACATCTCATTTTAACAGATGTATTTACCAAAATTACATAAAAAAATCTTGAAATACTAAAGAGTAAATCTATTCAATAAAATTGTTATTCGCTTCAACTATGGCCTCCAGATGACTTTGGAATCTCCTGCAACTCTTCAGGGTGGTCTCCTTGTTTAAGGTGGTGAATGCTGCCATAATCTTTGCCTTCAGTTCATCTTTGGTGCTACAATAATCAAGGCAGTTGCAGTCTGGGGAGTTAGGTGGCAAGATGTTAGGGGTGATGTGGTTACAGAAATTGCCTGACAGCCATGACTGGGTTCTCCTGCTTGTGTGGCATGGTGCAGAGTCCTTTTGCCAGACATAGGGTCTTTCAGCAGCCACCCTCTTGACCCAGGGCATATGTCCTCAGATTGACACCCAAACACTCTGAAATGTTCATAATGAAGTTTCCAGCATGAATGCTAAGCAGCACAGCATGTCGTTTCCAAATTTCTGGTCGAGTGAATTGCATCAGGGTGCTGTTTTTCTCACAGACGGTGCCCAACTGACCCTGTGGTATAATTGACAAAACCAGAACAGACAAAGTGCATGTGCAAAATTGAAAGTATAAAATGCCGACAATTTACCCATCTCACCCTGTATGTGTGCGTGTGTGTTTGTGTGTGTGTGCATGTGTGTACTTGTGTGTGTGCATTACTGTTTCCTTCCATCCAACTCCAAGCATGGAAAAGTGGATGTTAAACAAGGATGATGACGAAACAGACTGACAGACTTATAGATAAATACGTGCACACATAGATATGCAAACATTTAAACCATTGAAAAATGATTTTCACGCAGATACAACTTTGATTTACAGGTATAACCCATCTGACAAGATGGACTCTCAAACTTTTCAGAACCTTCTATACCGGCAAGGTTGCCATAACTCAGAAAACAGAGCAGTTTAAGGAGGGAAAGATGGTCAGAGAGAGATTATAATGTATTTATTTCGAATATATTCTTATGTATCATAATCAATTCTTCCTACTCTAGAATATGAGAAAGAAAGAATTTGCAAAAAAAGGTAGAATCTGAATCCACCGCCTGAATCGACTTACCGTGCTAACTTCGTAGTAGCTTCCATCATCTTCAATCTTGATCTTACCAACTTTGCCAGTCTTTTTCTCAATATTCAAAGGTTTTACACATTGCTGATGGAAGAAACAGAATCAAGAAGATTGAAACAGAAAAACGATGTGAATTTTATTGAGAAACAAAAAACAGTTTCTCCATTGTTTTTTTTATAAAATATTGACACATGTAGAATGTCTTGCTGACATACAAAGAACTTTCAATAGAGTAGGATAATGTAGGAATACTAGCGACAGTTTTTGAGTCTAATGTCTTGATTTTTATTACGGAGATGCCCTTGCATAGCAAGTGACCTGATCTGAGATCGTGTGCTGGAACGAAAACAATTGCAGCACGGAAGGTGTTTATAAGCCATTTAAGATTCACTTCAACATTTAGATTTAATTTGTCTAAAAATTTTCATTGCTTTGAGACTGACAGGTTCACTGACAAAATTCTGCATAGGTGCAGATTCCGTGATGCAGCACAGAATTTTGTCAGTGAACAGGTTGTGGTCTCAAAGCGACGAAAATATTTTGACAAATTAAATTTAAATGTTGAAGTGAATCTTAAATGGCTTATAAACACCTTCTACACTGCAATTATCTTGATTCTTGCTTCTCAGTTACACACACACACAGTTCACAAATTTAAATGCCTGCTGGGATGTTGAGACAGCTGGTTCTATATATTTGTTCACACTCTGTTGATGATACAATCAATTCATTAAAGTGCTTTTCTGTATAATTGCATAATTTGGTTAATTGCATTTTCAAATGACATAAATTTCGGCTAACAGCATAAGATTTTCACTAATCTTGATTGAAGAAATGACTGGTGATATGCAGCATAAAACCAAGCATCCATCTGATTTGATATGAATAATCATTTTAGAGGTTTCTGCTTTTATAACGAATTAAAACAACAGTAGTCATTATGTGGTGCTATATATCCTCTTTTTCATCAAAAGCTCCAAGTAATATATCTCTAAATTTCAGAGGATCCATAAGCTTCCAGATCCTTCTTTTCCATGCTGGTCGTCTTCTGGGCAGCCATTTAACACTGATCCTGATGTCACTGACTCCTAACCTATGTTGTGGGGTGCATTCATCACCTGGGAAAGTTTTGGCTTTTATAAGTAGCCATCTTTCCCGTTTCCTGGTGAGAACATAGTCAATCTGACTAGGGTGCCCACCAGACTGGTAGGTTTCCTGAAGTTAGTATTAAAGATCATAAGATCATTTTCACCACAGGACTCCAGCAGCCTGGTTCCCTCCTCATAGTGGGAACCAAATCAGTTGCCACCACGTACACCATGGAAGCTCACTTCAAGTCAAACATGACTGTTGAAGTCGCCAGTCACAAAGAGGATGTTGTAAAACTGGTCTTGCTATTCATCAGGTAGCCCTGGCTGAGGGGTGTAGGCTGAGATTATGGTTGCTAATCCATGTTGCAGCACCAGTCTAAGCGTAAGTATTCTATCACAGATTCTGACTATCTCGATTACCTTATAAACCCATTTCTTCACTAGGAGTATACCCATGCCCCCAACCCCATCAGTGTTCCCTACGCAGAAAATCTTGTACCTATGTTCTTTGCCTGTGAGGAACCTAGCAGAACTTCCTTTCAGCCTTACTTCTTAGATGCAGCACAATTCTACACGTCTATGTTGAAGCATCTCAACAATCTCACCAGATCTACATTTCAATGTGCCAACTCTGAGGGTGGGGAAGGTGTGGGCCAGGGAGACCCTGGGGTCAGGGACAGCAGCATTTTGCATCTGAAAAGAAAGCTCGTATTTGGCAGATCTTGCAAACATACAAATAGCCTTCAACCTGCATACACTACACCATCATTTTATTCGCTACATAAACACTACGTTCAGCAGGAGACAGACACTAGGTAGGGTTGGAGGAGGGAAAGTGTGCCATATAGTAAGCCATCAGAGGTGCTCAGGAGACAGACATCTGGTGGAGCTCAGAGCAAGAAGACTCCTGGTATAGGTGGTGGTGGTGGTGGTGGTGGGATGGACAGGTGCACCGCAAACAGCAAAGAACTCTGGCTGCCCTATTCCCTAGTAAAAGCCACAGACAAAGCTAGCTACTAATTAATATATATATATAAATATATACGAACTTCATCCAGTTTCCGTCAGCCAAATCCACTCACAAGGCTTTGGTCGGCCCAAGGTGTATATATATCATATATATGTATGTAGAAGACTTATATATATCATATATGTGAAGATGCATAGCTTAATGGTTAGGGTATTCGGCTCACAATCATAAGGTCATGCGTTCAATTCCTGGCGACACACTGTGTCCTTGAGCAAGATACTTTATTTCACACTGCTCCAGTCAACTCAGCTGGCAAAAATGAGCAGTCCCTGTTTTTCAAAGGGCTGTCCCTGTTACACTGAATCTCCCTGAGAACTACATCAAGGTTACACGTGTCTGTGGAGCGCTCAGCCGCTTGCATGTTAATTTCATGAGCAGGCTGTTGATCGGATCAACTGGAATCCTTATTGTCATAACTGATGGGTTGCCAGTTTTAAAATATCTTTTATTCTATTAACAGCTTCAGCCCAGGTGCTGCCGTATGGCCGTTTGCAGTGACACCTGTCTGTTTTAGACTCACTTCCCAGTCCTGTCACCAGAATCAATCCAGGTGAAGTAGTAAGTGGGTCAGAGCTGCACTTGTTTATGTTTTTCACTGTAATGTGAGTTCATCTGGTATATATCGGATAAAAACTTAACTGTTCTTTGACTGCATCTGCATCTCACAGGTTTCTGAGGCCTTTTGGTATGATACTGAAAAATTGTGGACCTTGTTACAGTATTAGGTTCTTCCTCTGACAGAAGAGAGAAAGATCTTTTGGTACGATGCAGTGAGGTCCAGTTGAGTGAGTAGTATGGCTTTCAGTTCTAAAGTTGGGACCAGACCTTCAGGAATCTTCTACATATGTATTACTACATATCTTTCATGTTTTCTCTCTGTGGGATGACGTCAGCAGCTGGGGAGCTGACCTGAAGAGCAAGGGGCAGGAGTGACACGCGCGCAGGTAGGGTAGGATTGGACCTTTTCGATCAGGGTAGCCAACAGAGCTGGACGTGTGAGCGCTTTGTCAAGGTAGGGTAAAAGCAGCTGCTATTTCTAGTGTTCAGGTCGGGCCACGTGGAAGGGCACGTTACCGCTGGAGAAGTCTACGTCAACGAAGAGAAGGTAGGTGTCTATCTCATATTTAAATACCGCTCTGTGCGGCACTGATTCTTCAGCTTGTCCGGATCGGGAAGACATGTACCAAAAAACTGCTTCCAGCAGCGAAACCCTCTTTCCGCTATGGCCTCGACTGTCCGATGGTGCCTCTCTACAATTCCGTTACCGCTCGGCCTATACACTGCTCTGAACAAGTGATGCACTTTCCGCCAGTCGAGCATATCCCTCAATGCTGCCCCGTTGTCCATTAGCAGTTCTTCCATGGGACCCCTCTCTAAAGATATCCCGTTCAAAATCTGTTCTCAACTCCCTCCAAATGCCCAGCCGGCCTGTCCCACTGTCGACCATGGAGAGATACATTCCTTGACAGTAGTGCGTCACATCCACAGCTAGCTTCTTCCAGTTGTGCTCCACCAAAAGGTTTCCTTGCGCATGCCCACACGGAGCAGGGTCAATGGACTGACACCTGCCGCAGCTCCCGCCCACTTTCCAGATGCTTCTCCTAGTAACGGCAGCATCAATTTTCTTCACGAGATACAGGGTCCTGTCCACACCCAGGTGATGCATAGCGTGCAGTCTCTTCAGTTCGGAGTCATCCAACCGACACGCTGCAGCTATCCCTTTCTGTGCCTCCTCTGGTTCCTCCAACCACGCCCTTTTTACCCTGGTCAGTGCGTCTGCTCCTTTTCTCTCCAAAGGCACGAAAACCACGTTCAGCTTCAGTCCAAACTCGGCAATCAATTCACCTAGAACTCCTAGATGGCACTTCACCAACATCTCCGCGGCACCTTTCGTCCGAACTCTCCTCTCACCGGTGAGATCTGATCCTAACCAGCCAAGCACAGTGGCTGAATCCGTCTGGATTTCGATTGTGCACAGCCCCCATTTCAGGGCCAAGTTCACCCCCTTCAGCACTGTGTCTAATTTGGCGACATTGATGTGGTCAAAGTCATCTGCTTTCCGAAGCGAGGCCGCATCCTCCACCTCAGCACCTTCGATCTCTAACACAACCCCTATCGCTATACTGCTAGCATCACACCAGACGGTCCTGCATTCTGTCTTGGGCACGTACCAGTTCCCCCTGACCGGGTCTTTCACTCTCGTCCTCTCTAGGATTTTCTGCATCATCGCCACCATCCCTTCTCCCATCTTGTAGCCCCAACTCTCCCCCTCCGCTCATCTCTTGGTGTAACTGCACGCTGTATGCAGCCATCCAGCGATCGAGTAGTGACCGACCAACTTCCCACACACCGAGAACAGCTCTCTCCTGCTGACGCTGGAACTCAGCTCTGGGATTTCATTCCCTCTCCGGAACACCAATTCACCCAATCTATCTCTTCGCAGCTCCCCCTTCCATCGACTCCGGTGGCTTCGCAATCAGTCTGAACTACCTCGTTGGCTGGCACTACAGTTTCGTCCACCAAAATGTCGTCTATGTAGGAATTGGTGGCCTTTCTAATCTTGTCCTCTTTCCCTAGAAAAGTTTCATCAGAGCCTCGAACATAAAGTGCATACACTCCATGTTCAACGTTGGAAATACTCTAACAAGCCTGCTGCTGTCTCTTGAACCCACAACAACCATAATTACAATAAAGACATCTCCACATGGTCATTCTACTTGCTAAAATGAGCTGCTAAATCTCCCTCAAATCACTTCCCAGTGTCTTACATAGGAGACGTGTTGGACAGTGTAGTACCTGACATAAAGTGATGAGATGGTCAAAGCTGGAACACCTTTGAGCAGGGATCTGTTTGATCAGGGCTCACCTGATTAAATCACGTTAACTAGCAATATCATCATGAAGTGCGTTCCAAGATACTCTGGTAACAAATTATATCGTGGTTGGAGAAAGCGAAAGTTGAAGGCTTTCGAATTAAAAATAATATTTTTTTATTTATTAATCGTCTAAGAAGTCTGTGGACAGTAAAATGACGAAATACAAATGAAAACAATCAAGAAAAAGTGGGAGGTTTACACTGAGTAAAAGAGTGAGGTCGGCAATAGAACTGAAGGACCAATAATGAATAGCAATGCAGAACACCTGAATAACAAGAAAGAGGTCTCCATAGGTGGGGAGCAAGTGAACTATGTAGGACGATTCGGAGCTGCTTATACACGCGCACCAAAGGCTACCTGTTACGAATCACAATTAGTCATCACATAACTGATTGAATACTTGGCTGGAAGAAGAGAAGCTCCAATGAAAAGGTGAAGAGAGAGAGAGAGAAATAGACTGTTTCTCCGTTAGTACATAACAGAAAGTAGATAGCCGGACGAGGGGTAGAAGGCTTTGGCAGAAGCGGCTACGACAGAACCATTGAGGATCGTGCGAGTAGACAGAGTAGGAGCGTGAGAAAACATATGGAAAAGGTTTCCAGTGAGAGAGAAGAAATATGAAGAAGAAAAGGTTTTCAAGCTGAAGAGGAAACAGAGATTCGAGCTAGAGAGAAAGGGGAGGAGGAGGAAGCGGAGATGAATCGAGCAAGTGAAGGATACTAAAGGCGGACTGGAAGAAGAAGACAAGGTGGAGAGAAAGACGGGAGACGACCACGACGAGAGACGACCACGACGGGAGACGACCACGACGGGAGACGACCGAGTGAAAGGGAATTGTGAAGACGAAAGGAAAACGGCATTTTGCTTTCTCCGTAAGAAGAAGACGACGAAATGATTGTCTTGGAAAGTCCAAGCTTAAGTAATGCGTGACTGGCAACGAATATCTTGGCATTGTGTTTCCACCATAACTATTATTACATTGAAACCAGCGCAGAGCACTAACTACTATCACCGCCGCCACCACCACCACCACCACCATCATCCTCCTCATACAATTAGCACATTATGGGGACTCACTCCATTCCATTGCTTACTTTGGTGTTTCCTGCTTTCTTCATTTCCTTGGAGTAAATCAACAAGTACCACCGAGAAAGCAGCATTTCTCATACCACACAAGAGATGGAAATATATACATATAAAATAAATAAAAGAGTTTCAAAAAGCCAATTTATATAAATACATCCCCATACACACACGCATATTTATATATATATATATACATATATATATACACACACACGACACACACGCATATATAGCAGACCCATATTTGATCGATTTGGAATCGGTGTTTATGTAGCAGCAACGGCAGCAACACTCGTGAAAGCAGTAGCAGGAACTGCAGCAGCAGGAATTATCTACGTCGTCAAGTCTTGTGGTGAAACTTTTATCTCTATTCCTTTCCACTCCCCACCCAAAATACTCAAACAACAAAACCAACTCCCTTGACGAACGAATGGGGCTCTGTATTTCAGGGGTTTCATCAGTGATTGGTGTTCAAACGGAGGGAATTAACTGTCTCGGACACGTAAGTGGTTATCATTTCAATATACATGCAAACGCATATACATACATATTTATATACACACACACGTACCGTTTCGAAGTTGTTTAACGAGCTATTTGATATGAGATCGAGTGTTCAACCCGTGACAATTGTTTGTGGCCGATCGTTCATCGTAACCTCGAAACACCCCGAGAGAGAGAGAAAGAGAAAGTTGCAGATGTGTGATGTAACACTTTGATGCTTAATTAGTAAATATATCAATAGTTTTACAAAATAAAACGGTGTGTGTGGGGCTTGAAAGACCCATCATAATTCTGCTCCGATGTAATTTATTACTAGTACTGCATAAACCCTTCTATTGGAGTATTTTGTGTGCGCGTGGATATGACAAGGTTCCTTTGTGTGCGTGTGTGTGCGGTGTTCAGACAGGCCTTTTGCACTTCCACATCTTAATTAGAAATGTCTTTGGATGTTCTTATGAAAGTAAGAGACTGGATGGTGTGCGTCTCCCAAACAGTGAAGTGTTTCCAAAGTGAAATCCGCATTGCATTAAAAACACGAACAACTCGGCGATTTCAAAATCCAGAAAAACGTGTGGCAATCGTTGTTAAGCATAAAAAAATGCACGGAGAGCAAACAAGTTCTGTTTCTCGGTTGTAAATAAGCCATTTTCATTTTCCCTCTTGATATAAATACCAACGTTTCTTAATTTCTCTCCCCCCCCCCTCTCGCTTTCTCTCTGTACTGAAGGTGTATAGTCTGAAAGAGGAGAAGGAAAACACACTCAGCCTCCCCACGAAAATAAACTGCGTCGTTCTATGTTGATAAACACTTACAAAGCTAAACGTTTGTGGAAGCCGCCACAAAACCGACAAACCTTGAAATATGAAAGTAGAAAGAGCATGGATGGGTATTAAATAACTAAGGAGAGGAAAATATATATTTCGACCAGGGCCGCCTTAATTCTCCCTTTAAGCATCCTCTTACCTGTTTCGTTATATATATATATATATTATATCTCTACTTCTTACGACTGATTACCCGTTTTAGCAAATTATAGACTCATGCAGGAATAGAGGATCGCTTTTATCAATGAATAATCGGTTTTCGGAGGGGGGTGGGATGAGCAATCTATCCATGAATGGTAAATATTTCGCACTATTGGTACACTTGTGTAAGTATGCCGGCACTATTGTTATTTGCTTCATTCATTCATTCAGTTCCACCTCCGCCTGCTTCTATTCATTGAGGTTAGAATACTTAGAACCAGTTTTACGAAAGGTGAATAAAATGACCACAGACCTCGACAGGACATGCAGGTACGAGGTCATACAATCTGCTAGAAACACCAGTTAAATTTCCTCAAATAACACCCTACTGTCAAAAAATCGAAACATTTCATAATATAGTTACAATTTGTTGAGATGGTCACATATTGACAGATGGAACCTTTTAACTGATCATAGGTCAGTTCGGTCAGGGCTGATCTGGGGCCAGAGTCACGCTTTACATCCCCAACCGACAAAGGAACTTGGCGGAGAAGGGACTTTCAGAATAGTAAGGCCACGTTAAAACATTTTTTTGGCTAATTACTACTTTAACACTCGGCCACCAAAACAAAAAAATAGGTGTTAAAAGATGTGTATTAAATGAATATGAAAACAAAAATTTGCGTCCATGAACCGGGGTGAGGTCGGGAGAGGACTTTCGGAAAATTCACAAGATCCGATTTTTTCCCCATCATAACTTTTAGGGAAATGGATATCTTTCAATGAAATTTTATATAAATACCTTTCAAACGGCATTGATTATGATTATAAAGAAAATTGTGGGGAAAATGTTTTTTTCCGATGAGGTAGGAGGAGGACTTTCGAAGAGAAAGAAATTCATAAATTATTTTTTTGCTTCAGTGTAATGGAAAAAGGTTGGAAAAAAATGTTTAGATTCGTTTATTTGTCGTTTGAGTAATAGATAAAGGTTTTTAAAAAGATCTTTTGTATCATGATGAGAGAAACAAATTCATACAGTGTTGAGTCTCACTATGGAATAAAAGCAAGGCCGAGTTTTCCCCTTGGAAAAAAATTTTCCCCACAAATTTCTTTATAGTCGTAATCTATGCCGTTTGGAAGATAATCCTATAAAATTTCATTAATAGATATCCGTTTTCCTAAAAGCTATAAGGGAAAAAATCGGATCGTGTGAATCTTCTAAAAGTCCTCCTCGAAAAAAAAAACTTTACCCCACAAATATCTTTATAATCGTAATCTACGCCGCTTGAAAGGTTTTCTATAAAATTCCATCAAAAGATATCCATTTTCCTAAAAGTTATGAGGGAAAATATCGGGTCTTCGGAATTTTCTGAAAGTCCTCTCCCCACCCCAGTTCGTTGGCGCAAATTTTGGTTTTCAGATTCGTTTAATATACATTTTTTTTACACCTATTACACTCGTTTTTTTCGGTGGCCTTAGTAATTAACTAAGAATATTCTTTAATTGAAACAAAGTTTCCGGGTTCATTCCCACTGCGTGGCACCTTGGGTAGGTGTCTTCTACTGTATCCTAGGGCCGACCAAAGCCTTGAGTGGATTTGGTAGACGGAAACTGAAGGAAGCCCGTCGTGTATATATATGTGTGTGTCACCCACCCACATTGCTTGACAACCGATGCTGGTATGTTTACGTCCCCGTAACCTAGCTGTTCGGCAAAAGAGACCGATAGAATAAGTACTAGGCTTACAAAGAATAAGTCCTGGGGTCGATTTGCTAGACTAAATGCGGTGTTCCAGCATGGCCGCAGTCAAATGACTGAAGCAAGTAAAAGAGTAAAAGTATAACAGAAGCAAAAATATCTTGCGCCAGGAGCGAGCACCATTGTTAGTGAACCTCCCAGAAATAAAAGCCAAATCTCAATTCCAATTAAAACCGTTTAAAATTAACAGAGAACAAATGTAACATGGCCCGAGATGAACTAATACGGCAAAGTCATGGATGGAACGCCTTCTAGGCCCGAGTTGAAGTTAAACAGCAGCCACGGTTTACATTTATCTTTTCTTACTCCTATATTTATATATTTCTCTTAATATATTCTAATTCAAAGACATGAAAAAAAATTTTCAAACCCGAAAACTTAGTCACATGCAAAGCTTCTTCCCTTTAAAGATCATTAAAATAGGTGTCACCCGAGAAAAGTCCCTTTTGAAATTATTGCCCTACTACTAAAACTAACAGCACAATTCTCAGCGTCGAACATGGTTAAAGTTGTGAGGCAACTTATTCCCTTTATATTCGTTGCTATAAAATTTTTTTGTTATTTATAAAGATAATTAATCTACCTGTGAAGGTGTGATAAAGTCGTCTAGGTTGGTGAGGAGAACAGCTCCGCTAAAGTGATTTCCTACGCCAGCCGCCATGTCGCGTATAAATAATAGCCAATGAGAAATAGGCGAGCTATTCAGTGCGGAGGAGCAGTGTGGGACGGCGATAACGACGCTTATTGTTGTTATTGATAAGTGTTTCTCTCTCTCTCTCTTCCTCCCTCGCTCTTTCTCTCTCCCTCTGTCTTCCTCCCTCCCTCATTCTTCTCTCTCTCTCTCTCTCTCTTCCTCCCTCGCTCTTTCTCTCTCCCTCTGTCTTCCTCCCTCCCTCATTCTTTCTCTCTCTCTCTCTCTCTTCCTCCCTCTTTCTTCCTCTCTCTATCTCTTCCTCCCTCTCTCTCTTCCTCCCTCTTTCTTCCTCTCTCCCTCCCTCTTTCTTCCTCTCTCTCTCTTCCTCCCTCTTTCTTCCTCTCTCCCTTCCTCCCTCTTTCTTCCTCTCTCTCTCTTCCTACCTCGTTCTTCCTCTCTCCCCTCTCTCTCTTCCTCCCTCCCTCTCTCTCTCTCTCTCTCTCCTATTTTTCCTTTCATTTCATTTGCGGCTTGTCTTAAATGACCTGTTTTTTTTTACCTCCAATTATGAGTGCTCGTACAAACCACATATTTCATTGGAAACAAGGTAAATCCAATGATGGAACCGCTAAATGGTTCTTCAACCTACTCTGGATTAGCAACCAGATTTCCCCTCGGAACCACACCCTCCTCCCATCCGTCTTAAATTAAGGGCACACAGGACAATGCATTGGCCAAACAACAGGAAACGAACAAGTGAGCCAATTCGTCCTCTACAGAATAAAAACAGGACACACTAGATAATGTATCAGACGAATCACGTCTGAGAAATCGAAAATACTGGATGGTCATGACTGGAATGCCTTTAATTACAGATCTAGTGAGGCAAAAACGTGGAACAATGAGAGAATCAAGGAAGTGGCGAGTTTTAAATGTCAGGTTTGCATCGGAAATAGAAAAAATAGTGAATCTAAGTTTACAGATTCATAACAGTATCAACCAGGCCATCAGATACTATTGTACACCGCTGGTCACAATGCACTTCCAATTCTGCCTTGATTGCATCATTTTTTTCCCCTTCTTGATCGAAATCGCTTAACTAAATAATTTTCCTATTGCCTTCCTAATGGCCTTTTCCAATTCCTTGGTTGCCACTTGGCAACTGCAGAACTTCACCTGTTGTCTGTGAGCCTTGCAACATTAGGCCCAGTGAAACTTGTGATTTCAGTATTCTGCGATAACATCGTTCACTCCGCACCATTCTCGAATTTTACTATATTTCGAATATGCTCTCACAATATTCCAAGTATGGATCTTTTCATTGCCCTTTGCGTTGTAGCCAATCGATGTTCTATCCTCTTTGCAGCATAGCACATCCTTTATTGAGGTAAATGTCTCTCTGCCTGCTCTTATTCACTTTGAAACCTCAGCATCCATATTCACTGTGTGCCCTAAGGAGGCATACTCCTTTACCACCTCGATTTCATTGCTTCCCACCTCTATTCGGCTTTGTGCTACATCTTCCAACATACATTTTATTTTCAAACATTTCACTTTAAGGCCTGTTGCTGAGCTCTGAATGTCCAGCTGTCATTATGGTCTGCAGCTGGCCTCCGCTTTCAACGATGAGTCCAGTCTCATCTGCAAGTAAGACGTGTGTTAGTTGCTCACCATTGGTGCTCATGCAGGCAGACAGACATTTACCTCAATAAAGTTTTTCTCTCATTCCTGCTCATCTTCATCCTGTCCATCCATGTCCCACCAACCATAGCCCTCAAACATCTCATCTCAAACACATCCAGTTGCCTCCTTTCCACCTCTCTCAGCCCCCATGTCTCTGCACCATATCACATTGTCGGCACAATCATGCCCTCATACACACTTCTTTTCACTTTCATACTCAGTCTTTTATCTCTCAGCTTACCTTTCACAACTCCAAGTATCATACTCACCTACCTCCCTCGATATCCCACTTCCTCAGCTAACCCCACCATCCCAGATACTTAAAAACACTCACCTCCTCTAGCATCTCACCATTTATACTCACATCCATCCTACCAGCCATTCCATCTCTCCAACATCTCATCCCCTTACTCTTAGCTACATTCAGTTCCAGTTCCCTCCTCTCACACACTTTTCCAGGCTCTACCACCAGTCTCCTCAGTTGCTCTTCTGAATCCCCCACCAGTACTGTATCATCAGCAAACAACAACTGACTCATCTGCCATTTCCCTCCATTTTCTCCCACCATTTGGACTCCCCTACCAAGGGTTCTAGCATTTACACCATCCATATATAAATTAAACAGCCAATGAGACATCACCCAACTCTGTCTTAACCCCACCTTCACATCAAACCACTCACTTCACCACCCACCCTAACACACACCCTACTTTCTCTATAAAAAATAGATGTACATTTTTCATGTCATATTAACTTCTAGCATACTCATGTATGCACACACACACAACTGAAGCACATGAACAAGTATAGTTGTAATGTCTTGGTTGGAAATATTGTCCAGGTAATCACGTGACCGACCAGGCCGTCAGATGTTGTTACACATCGCTGGTCACAATGTGCTTCACATTGTTCTACCCTTCAATGACGCCACCCTGCTGGCTAAGTGAGCAGGCCAACAGAAGAAAGAATGAGAGAAAGTTGCGGTGAAAGAGTACAGCAGGGATCACCCACTCACCCACCCCTACTGGAGCCTCATGAAGATTTAGGTGTTTTTCGCTCAATAAACATTCACAACGCCCGGTCTGGGAATCGAAACCACTATCCTTTGATCGCGAGTCCGCTGTCCTAACCACTGGGCCATTGTCCACGAAATATAATGTATGTATATATGAAACATCCAGTTTTGTGTGCTCACTTGGATCAGACAGTTTTCATATAGCCAGATGTCCTTCCCATTGCCAAACCTTAGTTCTTTCCAAGGAAGGTAATATTTCACCATGGCCAAACACGATTATGTGGAAGATTGAAAAAACAAAGAACACCTCTTCCATAACAGTGACACTTGCTTACAACTACTGCCTGATGTCATGGCAATGAGTCAGTAAAAATACGCACTCATATACACACACACACATATATATATATATATATATAAATATATATATATATATTTATATATATACATACATCAGACTGGTGCCTGGTGCAGCCTCCTGGCTTCTCAGACCCTGGTCGAACCGTCCAACCCATGCTAGCATGGAAAACGGACGTTAAACGATGATGATGATACACACACACACACATATATATTAATAATAATGGTAAGACAACAAAAGAATGAATGAGATCTCGATATTATGTAAATAGAGGAATTTATCTGTGATATAATATGTCACAATTATTTGGTTGCCAAAATAAAACTCAGAGTTTCAGATATCGGGGCAGAAATCTGCTCCAGCATTTTGTCAGTTATCAAGGCAATCAAAAGATGCTATGAAAATGACCGTTGAATAAAGGGAAATGACTATGTAATTGACCGATATTAAAACAAAAGAGCTATTATTAGAATGACCGGAAATAAATAAGCGGAAAAACTGAAGGGGAGAAAGTAAAAAAGTAAAAATGCTCTTGGAAATTGCGTATGTGCGCAGGTACATGCATGCACATGCATGCACACACACCCACGTACATGTGCCTATATGCATATGCTCACTCACACTCACACGAAACATACATGCACACTCACACATACGCCTATATATGCACATATATATATGCAACCATACATGTGCACATACCCATATGCACACAATTATATTCAAATATGCATCTAAAATAAGCAGATGCTATAATGCATATGCTCACTCACACTCGCATGGAACATGCATATATACCCACATATATATGTAACCATGCACATGTACATTTATTCATACCCGCACACACACACACGCACACACGATGTACACATATATGTATATTAAAGTTAGACAAGGGTTACCTTAGGTTTCATGTCCAGAAAGGGGTTAGCTTTATGACATTTCATCAGATCCCAAAACCTGTTGGCTAAAGGCCTCTCTAGTGAGTGGCCAATACCAACATGCACACCACTGCCAACACTCGACCCCGGCAATACATCGGTTGTTCCAGGAACTCGTTCAAACAATGCCTTTCCAACCAGAGATCTTCCTTCAGGATACCAGAAGGGGAATTCGTCACATCATTAGCCAACCATATATGGCAGCTGATAGATGATAGAATTCCATGCACAATATCATGGAGAAAATCCAGGCCCCTAAATTAACAGGATCAGTTGCTATAAATTATGCATAATGGAATAGGCGAGGACCCTAGAGGATTCCCTCGACCCAGGAAACATCCTGAACTTCAGAATGGAGGTCTTTGGACTGTGCTTACTCTTCAGGAAATTCCTGGTAGCCTATTGTAACCAATGGAATAACAGAATCACCAGTGATCGATAGCCAAAGAGATATAATCCCCTTTGTTGACATCGGTGATAGATAGCTAAGGAGAGACAATCCCCTTTGTTGACATTGAATAACAGGGTCCTTTCAACCTCCATATTCAAGAGAGGCCTTTAACCAACAGATTTTGGGATCTGATGATATGCCATAAAGTTAGACCTTTTATGGACATGAAACCTAAGGGAATCCCATAAACCAGCCTTATCTAAATTTAATATATGTTTGTTCCTTCTTGAGCTATGCCTGGCTCATAAGGGCCGGTTTCCCAGTTTTCTTGGTGTATAGGTTCCCCACCTGAACAGGATGCTGATCCGTCACAGGTGAGCTGCTAAATGCAGGAGGAAAGAGTGAGAAAGTTGTGGCGAAAGAATCAGCAGAAGTTTGCCATTACCTTCTGCTGGAGCTGCGTGGAGCTTAGGTGTTTCACTCATAAACACACACATTGCCCGGTCTGAGATTCGAACCCGCGATCCCTCGACTGCGAGTCCGCTGCTCTAACCACTAGGCCATGTGCCTCCATAACATATACTGCTCTATAACTTAGAGTGTGTTTCTTTTTGGGGATTTATGTTTACAGACGATATATATCTATATATAAAACTGAGAATGTGTGTCTGTCTGTGTGTTTCCCTAAAAGTTGAGAACTACACAACCAATTTCATTCAAATTTTACACATGCCTTACTTAGGGTCCATGTAGTTTCATATTTTATTTTTACCTTTATATCTGGGATGCAGAACGTGCCGGATAAAAATTTAAAATGTCCCCACCCACCAGAAGTTGAGGTAGGCTGGATTGTAGTCACACTTCTATACAAGAGGGAGGACAAGATACAATTGATCGAAATTGCAAGAGACGGGCTAACAATTCCAGTCTGTTATATATTTTGAGTATTGTTATCACTAGCAATATCAAGATATAACTTTGTGTTTTGTATTTTATGTGTAGATGTATATATATATAGATGTACATGTAATATGTACACATATATATATATACACATATATACATGCACTAGCACTATGACCTGGCAACGACGGGTCATAATGCTAGTATATATATATATAATAACTAATTCTAGGTTGGAATATTTTGAGAAGTACAGTTTTCCAAGAGAACACACTGAACATTTTTTGGATCTGTTAATATAGGGTCTAGATTTGGTAGATGCAAACTGAAACATACGTATGTAAGTTTGTAAGTGTGCAATAGGAATATATGTCTATATATGTAAGTAAATACTGGCATATTTATATAAAATCAAAATAACAAGATTTCAAGTAGTAATGCAGTACAACTGTTGCAAGCAACTCCATTTAATTGAACAATGCAGTCATTACGTATTTTGATTTTATCCACCTTACTTTGAGGTGTGCAAATAATACGGATTGACTTGGTGCTTCAACTTCACTACCTAATTCAACTGAATCTAATTACTTCTTATATATTCTTTTACTTGTTCCAGTCAATTGACTGTGGCTATGCTGGAGCACCACCTTTAGTCGAGCAAATCGACCCCACGACTTATTCTTTATAAGCCTAGTACTTATTCTATCGGTCTTTTTTGCCGAACCGCTAAGTTACGGGGACATAAACACACCAGCATCGGTTGTCAAGCGATGTTGGGGGGACAAACACAGACACACAAACATACACACACACACATATATATATACATATATACGATGGGCTTCTTTCAGTTTCCGTCTACCAAATCCACTCACAAGGCTTTGGTTGGCCCGAGGCTATATTAGAAGACACATGTCCAAGGTGCCATGCAGTGGGACTGAACCCGGAACCATGTGGTTGGTAAGCAAGCTACTTATCACACAGCCACTCCTATGCATATGTGTGAGCCGGTGGCATGTAAAAAGCACCATCCGATCGTGGCTGTTTGCCAGCCTCGTCTGGCACCTGTGCAGGTGGCACATAAAAAGCACCCACTACACTCACGGAGTGGTTGGCATTAGGAAGGGCATCCAGCCATAGAAACATTGCCAGATCAGACTGGAGCCTGGTGCAGCCTTCTGGCTTCTCAGACCCCAATTGAACCGTCCAACCCATGCCAGCATGGAAAGCGGACGCTAAACGATGATGATGATGTGTATTTCACCTTTACTGAGCATCAAGTTAATACATTCTGTCTGTATGTCCTTGTTGTTTTGTTATTTTTAATGTTTGATATGAATATATATATATCATCATCATCAACATCTGCTTTCCATGCTGGCATGGGTTGGACAGTTTGACTGAGAGCTGGCAAGCCAAAAGGCTGTACCTGGCTCCAATCCAATCTGGCAAAATTCCTACCACTGGATGCCCTTCCTAACGCCAACCACTCAGTATAGTGGGTACTTTTTACATACCACCAGCATGAGGGCCAGTCAGGCAGTACTGGCATCAACCATGCTTGAATGATGCTTTTTACATGCCACCAGCACAGGAGCCAGTCAGGCAGCACTGGCAATGGCCACACACGAATGGTGCTGTTAATGTACCACCGGCATGGGACCAGTCAGATGGCACTGGCATCGACCACGCTTGAATGGTGCATTTTATGTGCCACCAGCACAGATGCCAATCAGCCACAACAATGATTTCACTTGCCTCAACAGGTCTTCGCAAGTGAAGTTTATTCCTCAATGATTGAAGGGTACTCTTAAATGCACTGGCATAGGCCATGGTTACGGTCTCACTTGGCTTGCTAGGTCTTCTCAAGCACAGCATATCTCCAAAGGTCACGGTCACTTGTCATCGCCTCGGTGAGGCCCATCGTTCAAAAGTCGTACTTCACCATCTCATCTCAGGTCTTCTTGGGTCTACCTCTTCCACTGGTTCCCTCTACTGCCCAGGTGTGACAGTTTGTCACACACCTGTCCTGATCCATACACAACACATGATCATACCAGCACAGTCTTCTCTCTTGCACACCACATCTGATGCTTCTTAAGTCCAACTTTTCTCTCAGGATACTTACACTCTGTTGTGTATGCACACTGACATTACACATCCAACAGAGCATAATAACTTCATTCCTTGCAAGCTTACGCATGTCCTCACCAGTCACAGCCCATGTAGCATGGCTGTTCATACATATGCAACATACACTCTACCTTTAACTCTGAGCGAGAGGCCTTTTCTCACCAGCAGAAGCTCTCTGAACTTAGGCCAGGCTATTCTTATTCTAGCAACTACACTCTCAGAGCATCCACCCCTGCTACTGACTTGGTCACCTAGGTAATGGAAGCTATCATCTCCTTGTAGTTTTTCCCCATTGGAATGTGACGTTTTCTGCACATTTTCGTCCCCCTGGAAGCTGTTTTCTGCACATATTCAGTGTTTATTTCAGTATTTTGGCAAGGTATTAAAATATGAGGTAGGGGAATCTGAATGAGCTAGTCTATATAGAGTGGGGTGGGATAATGCTGAGCAGGCAATTATCCTCCTTGCCACCTGTTCCCTCCCTTTATCCACTCTCTCCATTTTTATTTCTCAAGAAATCCAAAATGGCAGGATTCCTTGCCTCATGGAGTTATTACTTCACAATGTCCCTTGAAAAGCTAATTTAAATAACGAAACCGGTTAGATATCACTAAATTTATGAGACTTTTACCATCCATAACATATATATATATTTACTTCTTTTATAAAAAGATATTAAAACCATTCAAAATGAAGGCATTTTTCTCCCCCTTTTTTTATATGTTTTCCACATATTTTCATTGTATATATCTTACATATTAAAACTGAAAATATCTGTGTGTGTATTGGTATGTCCTCGTTTTGCACCAGAACGGCTCAACCGATTCTTCTTAAACTTCACACGCACATTGCTTTTGTGTCTGGGGAGGTTTTAAGTATAAATTGATTTGGAAAAAATGTTCGGGTAAACGGCAGGAGGAACAACATTTGGGCATGGGTGAACAGCGGAAGTTTGCATATGCGTATGTGTGTTTGAGAGTATGTGAGTGCATGTTACTAATGGGCAAAAATAACACCCTCTTGCGGGTAAACGGAGTGAGGAACCATCGTTCGGTGCAACCAGGCTGCACGATACATAAGTAGCAAATGAAGTGTTTTGGCGTACTTTTGGGTTTCCAAGACACGAAAGGAATTCTGCCATTGTTCAGCTTGCTGTCCATCTGGAAAACGGCCAAAGAATGTATTTCAGTGAAGCCGCTGCTGCCCAGGTAGCACAGGCTCCATCGGATACTACGCTTACTGCATTTTTTAAACTTTGTCAGGTTGATCCTTTTGCGTGGACACTCCTTTACCCACAAGTTCCATCCTACTACACCTGGAACATGTGGAGGAGAAGGAAGACAGGTAAAACTGTTGAAGGGCATGAAGGCATTAAGTTTGATGATTGCCTTGGGCACGTTTATACAGTGAACCCAAATCAGACTGAGTGCTTTCATCTCCATCTTCTTCTATACAAAGTAGCAAGCCCAAGTTGCTTTCAGGATTTACCTTTATTCCTCCAGTAGACGAAGCCTAGAGAAACACCCAAGTACCTTGATTTCACCTACTTATTACTTCAGTCTACTGGAGAGATAAAGGTAGAATGAGGTATTTTTGCCTCCTGGCTGAAACAGCTGCAAGATATTTTCCCAATTTATATTCTTGTATGTTATATTTCAATAATTACTGGTATCTTTATATATTAATATATTTTATATGTAAAGCACAATGCTATACATATTCTTGTAATTGTCTAAAAGTTGATGAACCACCTATTGATCCCCTCCATTTTCTTATTGCTCTATAAATTAATGGTAAAATATCTCTTTACCTTCACTCATTTAGTACACTTGGTAATGTAATTGCAATGCAATAAAAAACAGTTGTGTATTAATGATTTGGGTATTCTACCAGCAGTATATTGGATAGATATTATCCCTTAGTGGGTTGGATTCACAACCTCTAACTTTCTTGGAATATATATATATATAAAGTGATATATTTATATATATATATAATATCTGTAAATGTAATATGTGACAATTATTTGGTTTACAGATAAATTCCTCTATTTACATAATATTGAGGTCTCTTTCATTTTGTTGTCTTACCATTTTTATCAATATATATATAAATATATTTATTATATATATACATATTTAAATATATATATATAAAAACAATCAGCCAAAGATCTGGCTTTTCCAGATTTCCTAAAGATGGCCGGTTCTAGGTATCCAGTGATTCTTGAGGGACGCCCCTCCCCCAAGTGTCACCTGTGCCTAGACTTGGGCCACAAAAAGAAGAACTGCTCCAGGAACCAAGCAAGGGTACTGAAGCAGTTAATAGAAGAAGATCTCCCTGTTCCCCCAAGATGGGCTCCTGAATCTCTAACGGAGGGAGAGGAGGAAGAGAAAGTCGAGGAGGAGGAGGTAACCTCCTCGAAAACAAAAGGGAAGAAAAGAAAGAAGGTGGGCAACAATGGCTGCCCACCAATGGATCCTGAGGCAGCGGGAGGGAAGGAGGGACTTCCAAACATGATGGAGGAACTCCACCCTGCCATCGTAAACATAAAGAAAAAAGGAAGAAGAAAAACTGGGCACCGCTGGTGGTTGCTGGTGCACCGGCGGCATGTTCCGAAACTCCTTCAGTGGGACGTGTGCCACCAGAGTGGGGGAAGAAGGCCCCTCCCAGTGGAAATGATGAAGAATATGTGATCTATTTCAGGGGAGGTGCTATAGAGAATTATATAGAAAGTTCCTTTAATAGTCGGGACCTGATAGACTCGACTTGTATTCCAGAGTCGCCTCCACAGGTGGCTGCTCGGGTACTGGAAGAAAAGAACTTCTATCACATAATGGACTCCTCAAAGGAAGAGTACAGATCTTGTTTATGGGACCCCAACTTGCAGCTGCTGGAATGCCTGCAGGAGGCAAGAAAGTTTATGAGGGACTCATTTGTGCAATAGGTTTATCACCTACTAGCAGTATCGCCCGGCGTTGCTCGGGTTTGTAAGGGAAATAACTATAAAGCGTTTTTAGAGAGTTATAGCCAAAAGATAGCAAAAAGAAGGAAAAAAATGATGGTAAATTTTGTTTTTAGTTAAAAAAGGCGGAGTTGCGTCCCCTAGACAGTTTGCGGTTTGTGTTTCTGATTCTCGACCCCATGTCGAATTTATCGATTTTTTTCAGAACTGGGGGAACTTTTCAAAATGTTCGCTGCGTTAGTTTTGAATTATGACATTGGGCTATGTGTGTGTCAAGTTTCATCAGAATCGGTTGAAAGCCGTGGTCAGGGTGAGGGTACAAGAAAACAGACACAGAAACACGCACAGACAAACTGCCGTTTATATAGAGAGAGATTAAATTGTTTATAATTGTAATGGACTTTTTAGTCCATAAAGTGTAATAAAATTGTAAGAGGGTTCATACCTCATTCAGTGGTTTTAAAAAGAACAATGTTTTAGAGAAGCAAAAGTCAGTGGGTGCTTTTTATCTTCTCCCATCCTTATCATCCTTGTATCATTATCATTCACCTCATTAATGTCCATATTCAGCCTGCAAGCTACCTTACTCAATGTACTGCCTTTATGGCAAATTGAATAAAATAAAGTAGCTTGCTTACCAGCCACATGGTTCTGGGTTCAGTCCCACTATGTGGCACCTTGGGCAAGTGTCTTCTACTATAGCCTCAGGCCAACCAAAGCCTTGTGAGTGGATTTGGTAGACGGAAACTGAAAGAAGCCTGTTGTATATATATACGCATATATATATATATATATATATATATATATAATATATATATATATATCATCATCATCATCATCGTTTAACGTCCGCTTTCCATGCTAGCATGGGATTGACGGTTCGACCGGGATCTGGGAAGCCAGGAGGCTGCACCAGGCCCAGTCTGATCTGGCAGCGTTTCTACAGCTGGATGCCCTTCCTAACGCCAACCACTCCATGAGTGCTTTTTACTTGCCAGGCGAGGCTGGCAATGGCCACGTAGGTTGGTGCTTATGTATTATGTATGTGTGTGTTTATGCTTGTGTGTCTGTGTTTGTCCCCCCAACATCGCTTGACAACCGATGCTGGTGTGTTTATGTCCCTGTAACATAGCGGTTCAGCAAAAGAGCCTGATAGAATAAATACTAGGCTTATAAAGAATAAGTCCTGGGGTCAATTTGCTCGACTAAAGGTGGTGCTCCAGCATGGCCGCAGTCAAATGACTGAAAGAACTAAAAGAGAGTAAAGAGTATATAAATATAAATATATTTATCTATGTATGTTTACATGTATATTTATACGTATATATATATTTATATGTATGATATACATACATATATATATATATATATATATATATATATTTTCATGTGTGTGTTTAAATATACATACATATACATATATTTTATGCGTTTCAGTCCAAATGCTGTGGCCATGCTGGGGCACTATATAGGTGTACGTGAGTTGGCACTTAACCAAAATTTGATAATTGTCAACGTACGGAACTCTGAGACCTTGAACCATTTTGTTGTTTCTGCTAAATATTAATAAAAATATACATATACACATATCTTCAGTTCTATTTTTCCTATATACATAAATATATATATATACATTAACATATATATATACATAAACATAAACATAAATATATATATACATAAACATATATACATAAATATATATATATACACATAATACATACATTTACATACACCTATTACAATACGTGCCTATTTCTTTTTGTGTGTTCTCAAGAGCCAGTGTTTCCTTATAAATATGCATGTGCGTGTAATAGTTTCTGTGTCCGTACGTACGAGGAAGTTGGTGGTTGCGTGTGTGAATGTGTAACTGTACGTACACGCTCCTCATTCCTCCCTCCGTCTCCGTTTCAGTTTTGTTATTTTTACCTTTGAATTCTGGCAGCGTTTTTGCTCGTCGTTGTAGGTGATGAGTGATCAGAGAAGGATGCGAGGTGAATACGTACGACGAAGAGTAGAAGAGGCTTCCATGAACAACCCACCCAATTCTGCAGACCCTGTCATTTTGGTGACTGGAGGATACGACCATGGTATAAGGTTTTGGCATGCCTACAGCGGCGTGTGTAGTCGCACCGTCCAGTTCACTGATTCTGTATCCATAAACATATATAAATACATTCATACACATGCATACACAGTATATATATACAATATATATACATGCACACGCGTTTACATGTGTGTTTCTGTATATATATATATACATATATACACGCACATGCTTATACACGCTGCAAATCTTACACACATATGTATATATTTTTTTTTTTACTGATATCTTTATTGTTTATTGTTTGTTTTTGTAGCATTTTATGGATTTTTGGTTTAAAATTTCCGTCTTTTAAATTGCATTTTACATCCAGCATGCTTTTAGATCAAACCAGCCCAGAACTTTATTCTGTCGCCTTTTGTGGAAATATTAACGATTTTGGTGGTTTTTCTTTATTTCCCTCAAGAGTCAGAAATAAGGGGACGAAAATAAACGAGATAATAATAGATTTGTGCCTAATATTTTAAGATTGAGATTAAAGACGAGAGAATTATCTCCAAGATAATTATGTCGACATAATTCGAGGCAGGAAAATGAGGAAAGAAATCCAATTCTTTTGTTAGAATTTTTCTAATATTAAACAAATATTTTGGTTTAACCAAATATTTTACATTTATTTCTTTTCTATTCTAAACAACATTAAAAAAATGTGTCGAAATCACAACTTAACCAAACAAACGAAATATTTGTGTATATTTAATTTTGTTCTACGCAAAAAGTTACGAAAATTAGTTGGCTTCATTCTACGTCAGTTAATTTGCTAGACATAGCAGCCAAACTTCATTTTTTGAAAGGAAAAAGCATTTTAGATAATGTCTTTAGACACATGTTTATATCTAAATAGAAAGTTGAGTTGGTCACAACGGGATTGCCTTATATTTGCTCGATAAGCTCTGACTTGTGTTTGCTTAAAAACAACGTTGAGAAATAATAAATCTCTGAAAAAGCAAAATACAACAAAATACAATGAACGAGCGAGAAAATGTTAAATCCATTGTGTTTATTTGTTTTAAAGATTTATTTACTTTTCGTTTAGTTTTATGTTTATTATCTGAATTTCAATAATTGCCTCAACGTGGCCCCGTTTTTTTTAAAATTATTTTTTTTACACATATGTTCTAAAAAAATCTATTTAGTTTCAAGTAATGCGGGGCAAAATAATAATCTGATGAGTTTCTATTGCTTTAATCTTAGATTTCTGTATAATAATCCCATTGTGTATTTTAATCAGGGTCAACCTTATGTTTGACCTGTTCAGAAATAACAGCCAAATCACGCTTCCGTTGTTATAATGGATAGAATAATCCGAGTTTTCCTAACTCTGTTAGAATTAAATAACTGTTCGTGTATTTGGTGTTATATGATACAACACCATATATATAACTTATAAATGTTTTACATTTAACTTATATGTAAGATATAAAAACTGCATTACTGTAATAGAAAAGTCTGCTAAAAGAAATCCACCGGCGTCTTTATAGCTATTTTATTGATTTCGTGTCTGATTTATTATTTAATAACAATAATTTCGAATGTACGCTTAATTCTTTAGATTTTGTGGGGAGGGCAAAGCAAAAGTTCACATTTTGCTCCTAAATGGTTTCTCATTCATCGATTCGCAGAAGTTTGAATGGCGAAGTTTAATTCTGACAGGATTTGAAATCAGAACATAGATGTCCTAACTAAATACTTGTACTTTGCCTTTCAAAATCTGCAAAACACACAAAATAAAAGGCAGAGAGAGAGAGGGTTGCGTGTGTGTCTGCGACTCTTGGAGCACCTTGGCCAGAACACTTGCCTCCCTTTTGATTGAAGAGTGAACTAAGACATTAATTAAAAAATAATTTCGAAAACTATCTTTTTATTATTACAAAACAAAAACGGGTGGTAGATGGGTAGAATCATCAGCGTCGAGCAAAAATTCCTTGCAGTATTTGTTGTAGCTGGAGGCGGCGAGTTAGCCGGATCGTTAGCACGCCGCTCTGAGTTCAATTCCGCCGAGGTCGACTTTGCTTTTCCTCCTTTCGGGGTGAAAAGCAAAGTCGACCTCGAAATAAGTACCAGCTGAGCACTGGGGTCTATGTAATTAACCCAAAATTTCAGGCCTTGTGCCTACAATGAAAAGTATTTGTTGTAGGTATCAAGTTTTGTGTTCAAATTCTGCAGAGGTTAACTTTAGTTTTCATCCTGCCGGGGAGCATAAAATAAAGTACCAATCGAGCACTATGGTCGACTGATCCCCTCCCCTCAAAGTTATCCCTGGATCTAAATTATGAACAATTATTATTAAGACGGTGGATTGGCAGAACCTTTTAAGTGTTGGTCGAAATGTCTAAGCAAGTTTTTAGTCGCTGCTCTTTACGTTTTGAGGGCAAATCCTGCGGCAGACAACTTAAAGTAGAAGTTCAGTACTGGGGTCAGTATACTTAGAAACAATGAAACGAAAATTTGGAGATTTTAATATACTTTTCCAGCAACAACATAGAATAAAATAAAATTAGTGTAGCAGGATTTTTGAGTGAGATACAAATATACAAGTAGTATACTGTCACGTAATGCATACATATTCTTGTATAAGGGCCATGCCCATTTTTACAACAAGCCTTTCATAAGGTTGGTGAATGACCAGTTTGAACATTTGGAAGAATAAATGTACCCTAGACTATGGCAGCGGTACTAGATATTAACAGTTATCGCCAAGCTATTATGGCAGTCCATAAATATAGGATGGAAGCTGCTGTTGATTAGCTCCAAGAGGCCATCACCTCTAGCTAGCTATATGACACACGAACCTGTGTCCGTTATAACCTTTGAATAGGGGAGGTCAGCCGCTTTCCCTTGCTGGTCAGGCATCTACAGACATGTTTCAGGGTATTTGCCCTTTATCAATGCATTAACAAAGGGCAGATACCCTAAAACATGTCTGTAGATGCCTGACCTCCTCTGTTCGAAGGTTATAATGGACACACACACACAGAGGGTGCACTGCATAAGCTTTGGGCTTTTTTAGGAGAAGCAGTCATAAATGTCTTAGATTAATGTAATTTTATTGTAACTAAACATCTAATAAGGTGACCTGCCATGTTTTGTTATTCTTGATAGAAGGGGACATCTGTAACAGCACTTTAAACACATTCTACTAGCCATTGCTTTTCACAGCTGACTAGTTTTCAGAATGTAGTTGGAATGTGAAGAAAATTTGGAAGCTGTTTATGCAATAAAGTTTTGTGTTAAACTGGGCAGAAACACTACAGCAACTTATGAAACACTGTACGAGCTAAGTGTATGTTTTCCTTTGCCGTAAGAGGCCAGGCAAATAGGTCTACTAGGAAGATGGAGTTAATCCTCTTTTTTGACTTCGACATCCACTGGGCGCCCTCTGGCTTGACAATCAACAAAAAGTACATTGTGGAGGTTTTGAGGGAGTTCAAGAAGGGATTTCATCGCAAAATGCCAGAACTCTTCCACTCAGGTCAACAGCACATGCATTCGTTCACAATTCCATCCTGGTAACCAACTATTTGACAGAAATCGGTATCAAAACTGTCCCGCATCCTTTCCACAGTCCAGACCTTGCTCGCTGTGACTTTTGGTTGTTCCCCAAGCTGAAGGAGAAAACGAAGGAGGCTGTAACAAGGATTCTGGACCCCTTTGCTTACGAGAACTTCCATCAAGGCCTACACGAAGTGGGTGATGTGCCACAACATATGCACTGAAGTCAAAGTATTCTACTTTCAAAGAAATTAGGGTTTTGTGCTTTGAAACTATAAAATGTCCCTCCAGAAAAAAGTTTCAAAACTTTCGGAATGCTCCTTGTGTATATACAGGGTAAATTGTTGCCATTTTATATTTTTCATTTTACACATGCACATTGTTTTTCATTTTGTCCGCTACACAGTATAGAGGGTCAGTTGGGTACTGTCTATGAGGAAAACAGCATCATGACTCAATTCACCCTGCCAAAAATTTGGAAATGACATGCTGTACTGCTTGGCATTCATGCTGGAAGCTCCAATACAAACATTTCAGAGTGTTTGGGTGTCAATCTGAGGACGACGCAACCTGAGGACATGTACCTAGAGTGATAAAAATCAAACATCATGGGGTTTGCAGCCATCACTAGTGATGGCGACATTATACCTCTATTCATCTTCTCACATGGCCTCAGACTCAACACAGAGGCCTACAAATGCCTGGGTTGAGAGGGTGGCTGCTGAAAGACCCTGTGTCTGGCAACAGGACTCTGCACCACGCCACACAAACAGGAAAACCCAGTCATGGCTGTCAGACAATCTCTGCAACCACATCACCCCTAACATCTGGCCACCTAACTCCCCACACTGAAAGTCCCTTGGTTTTGTGGGGGGTGCAGTTGAGTGGGAAATCAACAAAACTCCTTGTAACACCAAAGATGAACTGAAGGCAAGGATTATGGCAGCATTCACCAACTTAAACAAGGAGACCATCCAGAAGAGTTGCACGAGATTCCATAGTCATCTGGAGGCTGTAGTTGAAGCCAATGGCAATTTTTATTGAATAAATTTACTCATTAATATTTCCAGATATTTTTGTCATTTTGGTAAATATATCTGTTAAAATGAGATGTCCGTGTTGTTTTCATATTTGCGTAATTTAGACAACAGTTTTCCCACTGCACCCTGTATATGTGTGTGTGTATATATATATATATACATACACACACACACAGAGTAGATCAAGTCCTTTTGATGTTCTTGAACATTTTATAATTTACTTATCACTGAGTCCTTTAAAAAAACTTTAATTTGGGTGCTAGGTACAGACAATGTACAAGAGGTAGGGCAGCCCCAATTTATTGTAAAACTTAAAAGAGTGTAAATGATGTTAAATATTTGTAAAAGTGAGGAATAAGAAGAAAATGAAACATTTGACGTGGGTTGGATGGTTTGACAAGATCTTGACAGGTCCAGGAACTGCTTTGTTCTACAATGTCTGCTTAGCATGGTCCCTGTTGCTGGGTGGCCTTCTTGGTTCCCAATACTAACCACTTTGCAGTGTCGACTTGGTGCTGTTCTTATCTGGCACCAATACCAATGAGGTTTCCATGCAATTTGCAAGACTGAAATCCCCATCAGATGAGGGCCTACAGTAGAGAGAGGCAGCTTAAAACTAGGGGACGAGAAATCAAAATGTGAAAAAAGGCCACTAGAGGAGGTTTCTTGCTGTTGAGGAGCTGCATGGCCCTTCTTCTTATAGAAAAGTTAGTGGGAGCAGTTGAGGTGGGGCTGGAAAGAGAAATGAAATAGTGATGATGAGGTGTCAGGGCGGACAGTGAAGGTACAAGGAAAATGGGAGTGGGGAAGGGGAACAGGAGAATTGGGAGTGTGGGTGATGTGGTGACTGCTAGAAGAGGAGGACCCTTTGCACTTAACTCTTTGTGATTTTTTAAAAAATTCCATTCCTTAACTGCTTTTCTTCAGCAAGTAAATGATTTAGAAATAACTCCAGACAGGCAGTTTGTGGCCGGAGCTGGTATGTATTGAATATTTTTCTTTTTTCTTTCTTTGATTTTGTTTATATTTGCTTTGTATTAACCATTCATGGTTTAGGGAAATTTCATAAAACACCCAAGGCATTGTATGGCAATAACTTACTTGATAATTTCTGTGTGCTTGTCTTAAAATCTTCATGGAAGAATACAAAGGTGGTTTTCTGTTGTATTCCTTCAGGTGCTTTTTTTAAAGGCACCATGTGGTTGGTTAGAGACCAGATTACCTGAGAAATTAGAATGTAAAGAGCTGCAACGGATACTACAAAATGCTCTGATAATTCTACTGTTACACTGGTATTTTTTTAATTGACCCTGGAAGGGAGAACGGCATAGTTGCCCTGGGTAGGATTTGAACACAGAATGTAAAGAGCTGGTACAAATGACTTCAAGACATTTTATACAATGCTCTAACAAACAATTTTGCTATTTACCACTCTAGACAAATACTTTATTTCCATCAGCACTAGAAAGGAAAGGCAATGTTGACCTTGGTGGAATTTACTCCCAGAACATAAATGAGCTGAAACAAAAGTCTCCATTTGTTTAAGACTGTTTCAATCAATCTTACTCTCTTTGTCAGGATAAAGAAGAGTAAATGTTTTTTTATTTTTTCTCTTTTACCAGACAAAGGATGTGAACCTGAAGCATTTACATTACATTATTACCACGCTTCCCTTTTTTTTTTTGCAGGAGCAGACCCGTGTCTGATTTCTCCAAAAATAGATTCTTACATATATATATGAATATGTACATTGCTGTTGCATATGTCATTTCTAAAGGCGTTCTATTGTATTCCATTTAATATTGCCAGAAGATTCCGGTCCTAAAGTATGTGGTTTATTGCTGTTGTTGTTATTCAGCCGCTCAGGTCAATGCTGATCAAGAAGGCTTACAACCCAAAGAAGGCTTAGCTGTGGCCATCCTATATTTTCTAGGAGTTTTTTTTTTTCACGCATAATGTATCTAGGAGTACATTATCTAATGTCTCAGTGGAATTCCACTGAGGTTGACTTTGCCTTTCATCCTTTGTAGTTGATAAAATAAGTACCAGTTGAACACTGAGTTGATGTAATCAACTTACGCCTCCCCTAAAAATGCTGGCCTTGTGTCAAAATTTGAAACCAATATAAACTGAACATGAAAAACAAACATTAAAATAATATATGTATATTTAGAAAGAGTAAAATGCATTTGTGTCTGCTGTGGCTGGTCATGTGATAGCCGTGGCTGGTCATTGTCATACAAGCAGCGTCATTCGTCCCAGCGTCCTCTGAGAACGTGTTTAGCCATAGGGAAATATCTTGCTTGGAAATTGTTGTGGGTTGACAACAGGAAGAGGTTCCAACCACAGAACATTTGCCTCATTATACTCCATCTGACCCATGCAAGCATGGAAATGTAGAGGTTAAAATGATGATGATGATTTGTGTGCATGTATATACATATATATATATATATACATATATATATATATGTATATGCATGCAATGATGTAATGTGTGTGTCATTGCTTTTGCTTTTATGGTACAGGTTTCCAGCACATTCGAATGTTTGACATCAATTCCAAGAGTTCAAGCCCATTAATAGATTATGAAGGTTTAAGTAAGAATGTTACTGCTGTTGGATTCCAAGAAGATGGTAAATGGATGTATTCTGGTGGCGAAGACATGACTACCCGAATATGGGACCAACGGTGAGTGAAGATGGGACCAACATTTAAAAAATTTTTGTGTATCTTTTTTGCCCTAACCTTCGATTTGTTTTGTCTTTAATTTACGTATTGACTCCCTGTCAAGACACAAGAAAGATGTTGTATCGCAGACCTACCCAAATTGTGCTGCCTGGTTGAGCCTGTTCTGGTCTTTCTGACAATCATGCCACCATTCGTGATTCCGATCCTCCATTGCATTCAGCCGGTCAATAAGGCAACATTTTATGTCTGTACAAAACTAGTCAATAAGGCAACATTTTATGTCTGTACAAAACTAGTCAATAAGGCAACAGTTTGATGGACGCTTGACCTATGCTGGAGTGTCCACAGTAACATCGTGAATGAGTTTGTGCTTATCTCTGCCGTAATGTCCTGTGAAATGTATGCATCATCAACAACATCACGATGCCAGCATAAGGAAAATAGTTGGTGATGATGATGATGAGTGGAAGAGGCTGGGTATAAACATTCTGAAAGTTGCCCTTCTCCCCAAACCCTTGACTAAACATTGTTGTTTAATCCCAGGTCAACATTTATAGTGCTAACTTCTGATCAAAAGTACTTCCATTGTGGCCATCCCACCTTTCATCGTATATCTAGGACAACATTATCTACTGTAGTCTTTAGGTCGTTTTGTTTTAAGACAGTACAGTGTGGTTTGCGGGAGATGTGACTGCTATTTCTAGCAGGTTGAGCAACCTCATAATGACTTCCTCCTTGGTTTATTTCTGTGGCTGTGGATTTCTTGTTCAGGCTGGGTGTCGATTTCACGTGAGGCGAGGTTCAAAAAGAGTTTGGCCTTTGTCCTCCCGCCCCTCACTGACTCACTAAACAAACAAAAAGAGAGATTTAAATATATATACATATTGTATCAATGGTTCTGTTGACATATATTTTACAAGGGAAGGTTGGATTTGGTCCAATGGTTCGTTTCAAACTCATAAGCGACAACATAACATATTTGGCTGTTTTGCTTTAAAATTCTTACTTTGTTCAGTCATGTAAAACAGTCTCCATTTTTGGAATTAACTAGGAAGAGAAATTTGGTAATACTTAAGAAAGGTCATTGCTTCTGAACTGATAAGTATCTATGTTAGACGTTTTCATCATAATGTAACCTCTAAGAGGTCACTGGATCCAACATGTTAGCTTCTATGTAGTTGTACAATCCAGTGAGGTAGTCTCCATATAACTACTTGACTTGCTTGAAATAGCAACCAATCTAAGTCAAATCACACTGTCCACCTTAGCAAAGAAAGGATATATTGAATGCTACCAGAGAAAACACTGAACCACTTGGATTGAGTGGTTTTTCTGGGGTACCATTTTACAGCTGTATGCCCTTTCTGTCACTAACATTTGTCAATAAAGTACCAGTACTGGGCTGGTACTTCATTCATTGAACCTGACAAGTCATTGAAAGGCGAAATGAACCTCAGGAGGATTTGAACTCAGATTGCAGAAACCTGGAGTAATTATTGTAATTAGATGTTTTAATGACTTTGCTAATCAACTGTATTAAAACAGTAATAACTAAAATATTAAGATAAACTCTTTATGGTGAGGAGGTGGTTAGGGTAAATGGAAAGGTAGAAGAAAAGGGATATCCACCTATAAAATAGATGAACATATTTCATCCTGCCTTTTTTTAATATGTGAGCTGGCAGAAACGTTAGCATGCCTGGTGAACTGCTTAGCGGTATTTCGTCTGTCTTTACGTTCTGAGTTCAAATTCTGCCGAGGTCGACTGTGCCTGTCATCCTTCTGGGGGCGATAAATTAAGTAAAAGTTGCGTACTGAAGTCGATCTAATCAACTGGCCCACTTCCCCAAAATTTCGGGCCTTGTGCCCAGAGTAGAAAAGAATATTGTCATTTGATTTTATGTTTTAGGTCTCGAAATCCTCAAAGTCAAAGAATGTTTGCTGGGAATGCTCCTGTGAATTGTGTATGCTTACACCCTAACCAGGTAAATTATTATTGTTGTTGTCATTACTACCCCTTCCCCTTCCTCCTCTTGTGGTGGTGGAGGTTCTTTTCATCTGGGTTACCTATGTCACTTTTCAGCTCCTTCCTTACAGATGCAACTCTTCCTTCAACCCATGAGCTGTTCCAAGTATTTCTGCCAACTGTGTACTTTCTATGAAGTTTGGTATTTTCGGTTTTACATACCAGAACATTGCTTTCCTTGTGATGGTCCCAAATGCACTGACCATGATTGGTATCACACTTACTTTTGAGGCTTTATGGATGTATTTCACTTCCAGTGCTTGCTCTTGGTACTTTTCAACTTCCTTGTTCTCTGTCTTCACAATATTCCGGTCTTCCGTGATGTCTGGTCTGTTCTGTTGCAGCTTCTTATCTGTGTAGATAGGAATATCCCACCTGAGTTTCACCTGATCAGTTTCCTTTACTGGCAAAGGTCAGTGCTCATGCCCCTTGCTGGGACATTCTAGTCCACACTTCCTGCACAACTCCCATTGTATTCCATAATGCCACTTTGTCACGGCGCCATGGTTGGTTGGTTGGTTTTATGCATGTGGCGCTGCATGCGAATGATATAGCAACACCAGGCAACATTTAATAGTAACTTTTATTTCACTGCATGAGTAATATCTAAGTTGGTCATGGATTATAAAGTTTCAACATCAAGTCCATACAACTGAAGGAATAATTCTGCAGCATTTATAATTAGTTGATTACAAAATTTATAATTGGTTGATTGCAAAAGCTCTGTACAAATAGTAATGGAGATAAGCTATCATCTTGAAATATACTTTACCTGATGTTCACCTTCCCAAGTTTTTGCTTTCCTCCAATCAGTTCCATATTCCAATGTTTCATATTGTCATTGACCATTTACTCCATATTTTCTGCCACTCCAACAAGTTCAAAATATAAAATGAAATTAAATTCAAAGATAGGAAACGCTGAAACATTCAAAATTAAACCGGAATACCTGTGTTTCTTTCCAGGTAAAACGATCTCATCAGTCTTCAGTCTTTCACAAAAAGTAGCAGAAGGAAGGAAGGAAAGAAAAAAGAAAAAAAAGGAAAAGAATTATTCCGTCAAAAAGTTTAGTATAAATATGGTGGAATTCAAACTGCCATTTTATTAATTCTTCAGACTGAGATGTCAACAGTTCATGGGTTTCTGAGGAGTCAAAGTGCAGTGGGTTGAAGGTATTTTTTGAGAATGTGCCCTTTCAGATCTTCCTCAAATCTACACCTGTTTGATGGGAAATGCTCCACAAGTTCTGTGGAACCTCTGTTATTGTGCCTGAATTATAACAGAAATGTTACGAATTACACAGAAGGAGGGACCTGTAAGGATTCCCTTTTGGTGTATGCAGCAGAATGTACCAAACGCAAAATGATTTTTGTTGGTTGCACAACAGAATGACTACAAAAAAGATTTAACAGACGCAGGTATGAAGTCAGGCACAATAACAGTGGTTCCATGGAACTTGTGCAGCATTTCACATGAAACAGGTGAGGAAGACCTGAAGATGCAAATTCTCAAAAAATATCCTCACTCCGCTGCTCCTTCAGTCTTCAAAACCCGTGAGGATAGATTTATTTGTAAAATGGTGACATATTAGCTTGGAAGAATTAATAAAACGGCAGGTGAATTCCATCATATTTATAATAAACTTTTTGACTGAATAATTTTTTCTTCAATTCTTTTCTGTCTTTTTTTCTTTTTTTCTTTCCTTCCTTCCTTCTGCTACCTTTTGTGAAAGGCTGAAGACTGATGACATCCTTTTACTTGGAAATAAACACAGTTATTCTGGTTTCATTTTGAATGTTTCAGCGTTTCCTATCTTTGAATTTAATTTCATTTTATATTTTGAACTTGTAAAAGACACACAGAGTGTTGAAATATTGCTCATTTGTTTCATTTTCATCTGAAGAAACAGACTCAAATCTCTATTACCGAAATAACAGTCACACTCTTCTTGTCTCTTTACATTCGTGAATCTTGAAACTTGAATCTTGAAATATTATTATCATTATTATTATTTATTGTTGTTGTTTGATGTTGTTTATCATTTTTTATAGGGTGAGCTTTTTATTGGTGATCAGAATGGTGTGATTCACGTGTGGGATCTGAAGAGCAATCACAAAGAACCTTGTGTAAGTTCTTGTTACTTTTGATATTATTAAGTTACATGGGACAGGTTTTTGAGATTCTAGAGACCTAGTAGTTGTTGCTGCTGTCCTGTTCTTGGCCATCTTTCTCAGAGTAGACCCCTTACAATGACCAGTACTCCAGCTGTGAACATCCTGTCATCTTTAACATGGTGTAATTTGGAGATTTAGCTGATGTCTCGACCAGGTCAAGCAAGTACATAGAGGTTCTCTCATTGGCTTCTTGGATCTGGGTTTGATTTGAACGGCTGAGTGATGGTTGCAATAGCACAAAATTCGTTTTGAGTTTAAATCTATAAAAGATGGGTTTTGATGCGTATGGGGCAGTATACTGAATTTCACATAGCCTCAGTTCACCTAGAGGTGAGGTGGTACATATCATCTGAGAAAGATACTTGAGAGAGACAAACAGGCTATCCAACATTTACCCATCAGTTCTGTGACATCATGGAACAGGATTTAAGCAGTACCCTTTGAAAACCTCCTTGGTTGAGGTGCTTAGCAAACATTCAATTCCTTTGTAGAAGCTTATTTAGAACTGAGTCAGAATTCAAGATATTGTAGTCCAACCCATGCTAGCATGGAAAGTGGACGTTAAACGATGATGATGATGATGATGTCCTTAATGCTTCCTTTCCTGATACTGAACTGACCATTTTTTCCCAGTTCTTCCTCCTTTGTAATTTTCTCTGTGGCACAAGTTTTTACTGCAGATATTGATTTTCTCAAAACGTCGCCCTTTTCAAGCCTAGCCAGGCTCTTGGGCCCAGTTTCCCAGTTTCTATGGTGTATGTGTTCCCCCCAGCTGGATGGGATGCCAGTCCATCGCAGCATTACTCAAGAAAGAGTGAGAGAAAGTTGGGGCGAAAGAGTAAAACAGGGGTCACCACCACTCCCTGCTGGAGCCTCGTGGAACTTTTAGGTGTTTTCGCTCAATAAACACACTCAATGCCTGGTCTACGAATCGAAACCGCGATCCTCCGACCGCAAGTCCGCTGCCTTAACCACTGGGCCATTGCACCTCCACATTGATTTTCTAACTGAACACATTAACCACATCAATCTCACTAGTCTAGGAGTGTGGGCCTTTAAAGATTACAGTCACTACCCGTCCTCCAATTTTTCTGATTAACTTATGAAGAAATGTGTTTTTTTGTCTTCTTTCTTTTTTACAACTGGATCCCCTTTCCAACTACGAAACAATTCCAATGTAAAATGGAAATTACACCATTCTTGTCGTTCAGGATCCACTGAGACTACCAGAGTTATGGCTGTGGTACTTATTAAGTTTTTCAACTCATGAGTTTGTTTATTAGTCGTCAGGTATCTCATTAAACTTCAGAGCCATTTCAGGCATTTATGAAGTCTGTGCGTTATTAGCCATTCGTTTCGTTGGCTAATCTCATGCCATGGCCATTTGGTCTGATGTGATTGGAGACAATTTGGTGACATCAACAATAATAGGCTCTCTACTCTCCAATAATGAAGAAAATCTGACTTTATGTAGACTTGAGTCGGTTGAAAGACTGGACAATATAAATGGGAACAGCTATACTCAGAGGTTAAATATATTTCATGACCTTTGACCCTTTAGCATTCAGATTATTCTGTCAAATGCAATACTTGTTCATTCACATTATTTTGAATTAATCATTCATTATCTTGAGGCTTCAAGATGACGATGTGATTGTTCGTTTTTAGAATAACGTTGTAGGGTAGGTGTGAGAGGCCAGATCTGACCAGTTTGAACTTTAAAAAAAGTAGAATATTTGGGCTGGATATGGCTGGTTTAACTGCCAAAGGGTTAAATGGGCTCCCTTTAACTTATAAAACCAACTTGGTCTCAATTAAGGTCTCAAATAACAGCACCATTCAGTGTATGACTTTGCTGTTAAGAAGTTCACTTTGCAACCGTGGGGTTCTGGGATCAATTCGGGAACCATGTGGCTTCAAACCTGTGCTCTCCAGATGAAGTCTGAGTTATAATGTCTCTCTCTTATCAATTCTGCCATCAGAAATACAGTGAACCAGTGATTGGTCCATCGGAAACCTGTAATCAATGACACTATTGTTTATAAGTTGTGATACAAAATAAATAAATATATAGGTGTGGGCATGGCTGTGTGGAAAGAAGCTTGCTTCTCGACCACATGGGTCCAGGTTCAGTCTCACTGTATGGCACCTTGGGCAAGTGTTTTCTACTATAGCCTCGAGCCAACCAAACCCCTGTGAGTGGATTTGGTAGACAGAAACTGAAAGAAGCCCGTCGTGTGTCTGTCTGGTTGTCAAGCAATGGTGGGGAGACAAACACAATGCTGGTGTGTTTATGTCCCTGTGACGTAGCGGTTTGGCAAAAGAGACCAATAGGATATGTACTAGGCTTATAAAGAATAAGCCTTGGGGTCAATTTCTTCAACTAAAACCCTTTAAGGCAGTGCTCCAGTATGGCTGCAGTCAAATGACTGAAACAAGTGAAAGAGTAACAGAATATAAGGGATAGTACTGCTGTTACACACTTTTACACCCAAGACTGAATCCTGAAGAAGACCATCAAATTACTTGACAAAGACTCACTCTCCAACATAGCACAACCTTTGCCCCACTGACATGTTGCAGTCTCACTTTGACATCTGCTTCCAAACTGTCTCATTTGAAACAACTAAGTCATATGGCAGACCACCTTGACTGTTTCGTCACCCCTTCTCTTTCTCACTCCTTCTTTCTCAGAACATTTAACCTTCCTTTTTAACCCTGAATACATCAACTTGCTGTTCATGTGTTTAAGCTAAACATAATCTGCGTAAGTTTCATCAGTAGTTTGAGACGGGTAGAACAAACAAGGGTGTCATAGAATTGGTATTCTGTCAAAGTTTTAATATTTTCATATTTTTTCTTCCTTTTTATTTTGATTTAGATTCCTGAATTGGATGCTTCAATCCAATCCATCTGTATAGACCCAATGGGAACTATGATGGCATGTGTTAATAATAAGGTGAGTAGATGTGGTAACGATGATGATGTTGATAGTTTTTGAAACTGTATTTTCAATTTCCTGATGTTTTTTAATGCAGGCTGTTCAGAAGTGTCCTCGAGCTCATCTGCCGGATTAAAGGTTTCGAATATGGATTAAATGTTTTGGTGGCTTTGAATCTGTTGAGCTCATCTGTCGTTATGTGTCTCTACTTTGAAACTCTCAGACTGTCTATCGAGAGGTAGTCTTTTATTCTTAGATGTACATGACTTCTCTTTTGGTTTTTTGGCTGCAGCTGGCCCTCGTGTCGGTGGCATGTAAAAGCACCCACTACACTCTCGGAGTGGTTGGCGTTAGGAAGGGCATCCAGCTGGAGAAACTCTGCCAAATCAAGATTGGAGTCTGGTGCAGCCATCTGGTTTGCCAGACCTCAGTCGAATCGTCCAACCCATGCTAGCATGGAAAGCAGGCGTGAAATGATGATGATGATGATATGTAGAGAAGCAGCAGATGTGTGTGTATGATTTCGATATGGACATTGTAGTTTGTCTTTTAAGGATCTACTATAGATTCTGGCATCCAGTTTTTGTTAGGGTGTGAGCATGCGCACGTGTGTGTGAAGAGCAAAGGGCCAGCTACTAGAAAACTTATGGTAGTAATTATATTACTGTTGTTGATTGCATTTTGCGATGGAGGGACTGAGCGCTGCTGAGAAGAACTGTTTCTAATTTCTTTATTGCCCACAAGGGGCTAAACATAGAGGGGACAAACAAGGACAGACAAAGGGATTAAGTCGATTGCATCGACCCCAGTGCGTAACTGGTACTTAATTTATCAACCCCGAAAGGATGAAAGACAAAGTCGACTTTGGCAGAATTTGAACTCAGAATGTAACGGTAGACGAATACCGCTAAGCATTTCGCCCGGCGTGCTAACGTTTCTGCCAGCTCGCCTAGCTGAGAAGAACTGTTTCTATTCACTGATGTTGATTGGAATTAAAACAACAAAAAAAGAATCGTCAACACTATGCAATTCATATAAATAGTGATTAAAGCTATCACTCTGTCAGTTACATCAAGTGTTCTAATTGATTCAGTCAAGAGAACATCCTGCTCATGAAATTAACAAGCAAGTGGCTGAGCTCTTCACAGATACACACACCCTTAACATATTCTCTGGGAAATGACACAAAATATGACAAGGCTGGCCCTTTGAAGCGACTTGCTCAAAGACACAAGGCGTTACTGGGCATTGAACTGAAGACCTTACAATCATGAGCTGAATACCCTAACCACGGAATCACATACCTTTACAAATGGTGGTTAGACGATTGCTTTGCAACCAGGTAGTAGTTCTGGCATGATTCCACTGCCTGGCACCGCTTGTGCAATTGCCTTCTCATGAAGCCTTGGTTTGACCAATACTGTGCAAGCTCATAGATGTTGTCCAACATCTCGCTCGTGGTCTACTCCTGGATCTCTTGCAGGTTGATTTCATCCATAAAACCTGTCCGATGTTCTTTTCCGAGACATTCTTACAACATGTCTGAAGTACGAGAGCTGTGATCTCTCAATTTAAATAAGTAGCAGCTCTACTTGGAGCACCCCTCTCACCTCCAAGCTATGCACTTGACCCAGTAATCTTACTCCAAAGACCCTTCAGACCCTTGGCTGCTTGTATTCATGATCCTATTCTTTCAGTTATTACCCAAGATGTTACTACCTTCATCTGAGTTTCTTGCCATGAGGTAGGCTCATCCAGAACTCTTGACAGGAGGAGGTCCAGTTTTTGAAGGCATCTACAGCCAGCACATGTAGGTTTCTCAGGCTTTGTGGGAGAATATTGTAGAACTGTGGGCCCTTGACACCCAAGCAGCTGTTGCAGTATCTGGTCCTGTATCCTGATGGCAACATTGGAATTTTTGCTACTCTGCAGTACCCCTCCCCCCTCCTGTTCTGCTGTTTGTGTAACTGACAATGCCAAAGTTAGGTACAATTTTTTCCAAGATGTTCCAGATGTATATCACTGCATATCTTCCCTGCCATCATTCTAGGGGGTTGTGTCATAACTTTCTTCATCTCTCTCCCAGTTGCTTACACGTCACATTGAGATGATTTTCTTTGTGTTGCTTTGTTGGATTGCTTTGAGTTCCATTGTTAATTTTTTCACTGTGTGGTGACCATAGCTGTGGGCAGTGGCCTAAAACAGCTGAGGACAAATGTCTTCTAGAGGACCATCTTGATTTCCTGTTCTGTTGTTCTATTTTAATTGGATTAATGTAGTTGTAGGGACACTGTCTAAATAAATGATGGGATGGTCACAGGTGCAATGAAGGCAGGTCAGCTGGATGAAGGCTGACCTTTGACTAAAAAGCAACAACTACATTAACAACAAACTCACACTTAAGCAAGGACTCCCTAATCTTGGGGTCTTCAATCAATAGTCTTATTTACGATACCAATAGATCACCTCCACCTTATGAAAATATTATCCACTTTGCCTGGAAGCTATACTGTATTCTTTCACCTACGCAAACTGTCTCTCTCTTTCTTCCTTCGCTTTCACTTTCCCCTCTGTTTTGTTTTCTTCCTCTTTTCTCTTTCTGTTTTCCTCTTCCCTTTTTTTACATTAGTTTCCCCTGTTTAGTTTCTCACTTTTTCTCAGCGACTGCTTTGCCAGACGAATCAACTTGGGAAGGAGTAGGGATAGGAGATGAAGAGGAAGAGGCTCTGCATGTGTGTGTGTGTGTGTGTGTGGAATGCCATAAATGAAAGAGGTCAGCAAAGATAATTAATTATTAATTCTGCTCTTTTCTGTTGCAGGGACGGTGCTATGTCTGGTCTCTGAGTGGCAGCCATAAGAGCGAGTGTTCCTTTCTCCACAAACGAGCAGAGTTTCAAGCCCACAAGCGATATGCTCTCAAGTGTATGTTCAGTCCTGACTCAACGTAAGAAAGACTTTGTTTCAGGCTTTTCTGCTTTCATTGATTTATTGTTCATTTCTATCATTTGCAATTTGCTTTTCACTTTTTTAACATTTTTTCTCTTTCTGTTTATAATTCCATATCCTCATGTATCCTAAGAAGGTGGGATAGTTTTACAAATTTTGACAGTTTTATTCTGTAGATTTTTTCCTGTTTGTTTATAACTAGATGAGTGTTTCTATCTTTATCCACTGAGTTCCAATGAAGGTCACAGCAATATAAAATGAGAAGCAATAGCAGCTATGTACCCTGTACAGGGGTTCTTTTGAACAATAGAGATTAATTAGTGCAAAACATGGAATTAGTCTCAGAAGGAAATCCATTCTGTTGTAATTGTTATTTTCATATTTATGCCACCACTGAGACAATGGGTCTCACAGAGGCAACAGGCCTCGTGGAGGCAACGGGCCTTACAGAAGCAATGATACTGGTGTCATGTAACAGGCATGTAAAAAGCACCATTCGAGTGCTGTGCCTCACAGAGGCAATGTAATTGATCCCAGTGGCACGTAAAAGCACCCATTACACTTTTAGAGTGGTTGGCAGTAGGAAGGGCATCCAACCATAGAAACCATGCCAAATCAGTCTGGTCAAACCATCCAACCCATGCTGGCATAGACAACAGATGTTAAATGATGATGATGATGATAAGTATTCTAACGTCATAAGTATCATAAAATCATCTTAACCTTATAAGAATCATAGCATCATAACTGCAATATGAATATTATGATACAGCTTTAACATTTTAGCTGTGACATAGCTATAATATCATAACAATTATCATCACTTAACTATTTTCATAATTAATGTCTATATGAAGACCAGAAAGCTGTAATTTTACTTAATATGTGTGTAGACACACTAGCTGTGTTCTTTATACAGTAGTAGGTATATAATGTATAGACACACTAACTGTGCTACATATAGTGAAGGCGCATGGCTGACTGATACCACGTCCAGTATATTGTCCAGATGTCTCTTGTTGTGATCAGTGGCTCACTTTCTGTGCTCAGGACACTTCATCAACCAAGAAGGGGTGAAAGACAAGAACTGGCAGAAAGGTGGCTTCAGGCAGTGCAACAAGACAGACTCTACTTTCAATGCTAAGCTGCTTTTGTAGTATCTTGATGAATAAAGCAAATAAATTTCCAAAATATTGCAAAACTTTTGACTCAACACAATATTATAATAATTATCAATCATAAGCCATTTTTGCATTGCAGGCTCTTGGCCACGACTTCTGCTGATTGCTCTGCTGTGATCTGGAAAACTGCTGACTTTTCAAAGTTAACAGAATTGAAGGACAACACTCAGCGCTGGGTGTGGGACTGCGCTTTCAGTGGCGATTCACAATACATAATTACTGGTAAGGCTGTTTCTCTCTCCACCTCTCTACTCTGCCTCCCACTTTTTTTACAAGATCTCCTCAGGCTTGAACATTTTGTTTTTGTTTTGTCATCATCATCATCATCGTTTAACGTCCGCTTTCCATGCTAGCATGGGTTGGACGATTTGACCAAGGGCTGGCGAACCAGATGGCTGCACCAGGCTCCTGTCTAGATCTGGCAGAGTTTCTACAGCTGGATGCCCTTCCTAATGCCAACCACCGGCACGCTCTCTTCTCCTCTATGGTCTTCTTTTACCTCTTGCCTTCTGTATGGCCTACATTTTACCTCTCCTATATAGTCTATATTTGAACTCTCTCCTATAAAGTTTGTTCTATTACAAAACCACATTCCATGTTGATACTTGCTTTTGCATTTTTACTTTTGTTAAAGTCTGATACCAAAAATACAAAACTTCACAGCTCTGAAGTACTGTTCTATTCCTTACTCAAGGCTATTCGTTAAATATGTTTCCTTGTCATCTTAATATATATTATATATATATATATATATATATATATATAAATAAATATCTGTAAATAGTGACAGTTATTTGGTAGCCATGATAAAACTCTGAGTTTCGGATGCCGAGGTGGAAATCCACAGCACCATCTCTTCAGTTATCCGGCCATCGTAAAAATCTTTTTTCGATGGCCAGATAATTGAAGAGATGGCGGTGTGGGTTTCTGCCCTGACATCCGAAACTCAGAGTTTTACCATGGCTACCGAACAACTGTCACATATTATATTTACAGATAAATTCCTCTATTAACATAATATCGAGGTCTCTTTCATTCTTTTGTTGTCTTACCATTTCTATCAATATATATGTATAAATATACATATATATATATATATATGACGCTAAACGATGATGATGAAATATAAATACACACACACACACATACGTGTATTTGTGTCTCCTTGTTTGGATGCAATAGTTTCAAATGAGCGTCACTCTCATTCAAGCAGGCATTCATTTTCAGTCTTCCATAAAAACATGTCCAGCCATAAATCGTGGCTTGGTGACCGAAAGGGAAAATCTCTCTTAACAAACTCCTTTTAACTCCTTTTAAGCATAGAAGTTAAAATGAAATTAAATGGAATTTATTAAAGCATAGATATTAGAATTAGGATTAAATGGGATTAAGATGATAGCACGTAATCTGAAATAATCTGTTCTGTATGTGAGTGTGGTTCTGTGTCTCAGCTAATTTCCATCTTGTTTTATGCTCAGTCTGTTCCAAACTCTTTGAATGATAATAATCGTGCATTTTCTTTGTCTCTTTCCACTCTTTCCAGCTTCATCAGACAATGTGGCTCGACTTTGGAGCGTGGAGAGTGGAGAAGTTCGCAGGGAATACAAAGGTCACCAAAAGGCCATAATCAGCCTGGCTTTTCGGGATGAAGTATTGTCTTAACTACGTCGCAGGGCCTACTAGTAAGGCACGGCTGATACCAGTTTAGTTGTTTGTTTTTTTGATTTTCCACGGGGGTGCAAACCCAACTTGGCTACTAAAGAGAAGTTTATTCGTGGATGTGCACCTGACTGAGAGTTGGTTCAGTCATTTCCTGCACCCATCAGACATTTTCATTTTATTTTATTTGTTTATTATTTTTTAAGACTTTTTTTTTTTTTTTTTTTGAGAAAATGATGTTTACTTAAAGTCTGAACAATTCTGTAACAATGAAGGAGGACAAGGATTTTTCCCCAGGAATTGTTGCAACTGAATTTCATCATTCCGTGGGTAATAGTTCTAAAGCAGTGGAGGCAGGTGTTGGGGAGCTGGTTTCGAGGTGGAAACAAATTTGTTTTTTATACTTTTCTGTTTATATATTTTTGTGTGTTTATCTTCTCTTTAGTGGTGCTTGTTTGTGACCCTTAATTTGCACTGCTGTGATGCAAGTTGTGCAGCGTGGGAATGTGAAAGGGATTTCAAGCATAAATTAAGAGGAATCAAAATTTAAAAAGAAAAAAATTTTTTTTAATTTCATAAAATAATTTTGTGTGTGCATGTGTGTGGGTGTGTATGCTATTTAATCTCTGGTTGGCCCTGTTTGAGCAGACCTGTGCACAAAGGCATTCCAGTTATGACCATTAAAACTTTTTAGAAGTACCTTGGACTAAATTATCCAATTTGTCCTTGGGGTTTTTTTTTTAGACAGTAGAGTATAATTTGAGAGAGATTTGCTGCTATTTCTAGCAGGGTTAATAATGCTGTAGAAGCTGCCACTGTGTTGAGCAAATGTGACAGCTCAGAAGCATGTATGGTAGGTACAGTAGACAGTTGCCTGTGTTGTCATGGCAACTCACAGCATTTAAGCATTTACAATGATGTTTATTATTATGGAAAAAATGACACTTTGGTGTGATGGAACTGATCAATGTAAGATGCAGAAAGTCGGGTTCGGCACCCAAGTACGAAACCATTTGAAGTGGTCGTGATACTTTTTCTTTTGTGGGGACATTTTTTGTACTAAGTTCAATTTAAAATATGTACCAGTAATATAACTAGAACACTTGTGTTGTAGTTGTGGTGGTGGTGGTGGTGGTGGTAATTGCATTGCTGGAGCTGGTAAAGTTTTACTTCCCTTGGCCCAACCCTTTGTCTCTAAAAAGAGTTTGGTGGTTTGGTGAGGAATCCTTCTCAACTGAAATCCTTGTTATATCTCTTGACCACTACCTCCTAACACTATCTGATCATCTGTCTCTAAATTATGTTTGTGATAGATGGTTGGTGGGTGGTCATAGTAGTAGTGATAGTGGAGGGTTGTGGATCTTTTGATAAATGAAATTTAATGTAAGACCAGAAACAAAATGGTTGGTCTTGACTGAGGATCCATTGGTACCGTGTCTGTCTTGGGGGAGAAGAAATTTGGTGGTTGTTATTACTTCTCCTCAGATCAGTCCTTACTGAGCAGACGTACTCAGAAGTATTCCAGCCATGACCATTAGGCCGTTAAGGAGTACATTGGACTACATTAGCTAATGTTTTCTTATTTAAGACAGTAGGGTTGATTTGAGGGAGATTTTGGTTCTATTTCCCCTTGTCTCATGTTGTTTGTGTCAAGTGAAGATTGTTGTGGTGGCTTCCTCCACTTCTTCCTGCAAGTATAGAAACTGAGCAGTTCACATATCTGTTACATCGAGACGTTCTTGAAAGCCCGTCGGGGGCTGATTTTCCATGCTCAAATGAATATATTTCTCATCCTCAACAATTGGTTGTGGATTGCTGCATATCAAAGTGGAGAGCCTCAGTGCTCACCAGACATGATCCCCACCGTTACTTTAATTGAAAGAACGACACACTTGCAGTTATTGGCTGAGAGAGACCAGTATGTTGAACACCTGGAATGCATCTCAGGAGGACTCTGTCATCTCCATCCCATTAACACTGATGCCACAAGCAAGCCCTTTCAGGCTGCTTGCATGTTCAAATGTAGGGGCCAAAGGAGCTGCTCCCTCATATTTAAGCGCCCTTACCTTAACAAACTAAAGCATTGTTAATAATTGTTACTTACGTCTCACACATTTCTCTTTTTAACCTCGAGCATATTTTGGAAATGATGTTTGGCTGAAGGAGGAAGTGCAAACAAGGAAATAAAGACGATAGTAGGGGTGGGGATAATGATAGAAAAAAGTTCGTTACACACTAAAATTTAATTTTAATTCGTGGAGGTGATTTGTACTCACTTTGTTGTTGTTGTTTAATCTCAGACCAGTTCTCATTGAATAAAAATCAAAAATATTCCAACCATTCTCATCCCATTTCTTTCCCTTCTACGACCAAATCATATAATATGTTCTTTTTTTTTTTTCTTAAGATGGTATGTTGTACATGAAGAGGGTTTGGTGTCCTTTCCAGTGAACTGAATGGCTGTAGACTTCCTTGTTGGCTTGTCCTTACGTTGATGTCAGTGTTTTTGGTGGGGAAGAGTGTTGGGTGGGGGTGGGTGAAGGATTTTCAAGAATCTAGGATTGACTCTAATCATTTCTCTAATCATTTTTGCAGCTGACTCCAGCAATTATGTTAATATTAATAATGATGATGATGATGATAATAATAATAATAGTTAGAATCCAGCTGATGTCAAATTTGCCTTTCAGCCTTAAAGAGTTGATAAAATAAAGTACTATACTCAGTTACTGGTGGGAGAGTGATAATTAATCATTTTGACATCCACTTTTCCATGGGCCAAATGGAGTTTACTGAGGTAGATTTTCTGTGGCAAGTTGCCTTTCCTGTCATCGACACCGGTTTCCAAGTGAGGTAGTATTTTCCCATGACCAGACATATTTTTGCGAAATAATGAAAAGGAATGACCCTGCTTGTATGACATGTTGATGTCAAATGGAAACACAAACACCCACGCCCCTGCATGGATTCGTACATATATAAGCAAGCATGTAGGGCGAGTTATGAAGTTCAACAAGTTAAGAGAGTGAAGATATTTTACTAAATGATTAACACAAAAGAAAAAAATGACTATATGAATATATATGTAAAAATGAGAGAGAGAGAGAAACGGTTTTAATAATTATCATAAAGATATTACAAATAAAAAGAACACAAAAAGCTTTGTGGAATTCAGCAACGCAGGGTTTCGTGGCCGCAATATTGACTTTATTTCCTTATTTTCCTCGCTCGTTAAGTCAACAAAACGGTTTTGTGGTTGAGGCAATTGAGCGTATTTTGAAAATGAAAGTAATCAATGGGAAATAATTAATTGTATAGCAAATATTAGGTAGTTAATTATCTCCCCTTGAGAACTTTTTTTTTTCCCCCTTTTACTAAATACTCCACTTTCAAATTTCTATTACATCAAATGCAGTTACTAAATCGTCTTGTTGACCTTACGAGCTTGAAAAAGGGCGAAATAAATTTGATATTTCGTTCGGGAAGCCATGGGTGGCTGAATGTCACGAGGCTTTTTGCATGTTTCTTGTATATATCAAATCCCCATATATCTCAATGAAGGCTTTGCCCTATATTAAAAAATCGTTAGTAATAATAATTGTAAACACAGGCCAGAAGTGTTTAGGGACAAGGGGTCGGTCAGTTATAACGACTTGACTAAACCCTGATATTATTTGAACTAAGAGCATAAAAAATTTTGAGAAAAGAAGGTTTTTGGATGAAATAGACTCTTGACTGGGATTTGAGCTCAGAACATAAAAACTCAGAACGAATACAACAAGGTGCTCTGCCTGATCGAATAATTATTCTGCCATTCCACTCGTTTACGACAGTGGTTTCTTATTTAGGCTCTCAAGGCTAGCACTTTGGCAGGGATGGGATTAGTCAAATAACCTAATCCCTCAAAAAGATTTTTATTAGATTGATCACAGTACTTGACTGGTACTTTATTTTATTGATCTCAGAACATTAAGAGCCTGGAACAAATACTGTCAGACACTATGTTGGATGTTTCTGCCAATCCACTGCCTTTCTAACTATAACAATAGTAATAATATTAATAATAGTAAATGCAATGACTATAGCGCTGACCATGGCAGTTGTTGGTTAGCCCCTGGTCAGCCTCAGTTGTGCAAACTTACGGTCAAAGGCATTCCAGCTGTAACAATTCCATTATTTGATGATTCCTTCCCTTTTTAAGGTTGTATATATATGTGATTTGGTTTCTGATTCTAGCTGGTCAAGTGATCACAAAGGGCTCTCTTGTTAGATTGTGGCATTTTTTATTCATCACTTCAGGTGCTTGAGATTCATTAGGGCTAATTAGCACCTGACTAACATGAACATTGTTAAGAATGGCAGACAATTTGCATACTTGAATCTTTGCAGAGCTCAAAAGTTCCGTCTTGTTATTGATGTTGCAACAGATCCAGTCTCCCTTTCCACCCTAGTTTTTGCCCCAAGGGGTGGTTTTGAGGCCCAATACAGTTCACCAACACTACACAACATTCATCCCTGCTGTATGTGATTTATATTATCCTGTAGGCAGGTCATCGTTAGTAAACTTTTGGTCTCTGATGACAACAATCAGCACCATGGTGGGACCAAATACACAAGTTGTGGTTGAATAGCCCCACAACAGACAGACATGCTCAAAGGTATTTCATCTTTCTCGGGTATAATGTATTTAGAACTACATTATCCACTGTGTCGGTCCCTTTTCTAAAGATGGTAGTCTGATGATATTAAGCAGATTTGGCTGCTATTTGCCAGTTAAGTGAACATGTACAAATACATGTTGGTTCATCATCATTGTTGATTATTAACAATCTTGTAATCATCATTTTCATTATCATTCTTGTAACACATTGGCATTTTAATAAAAAAATGATATTTAAAAGAATTTTGTTTTTTTTTAAATTTTTTATGAGTATTTTGCTCAGATAATCAAATGAAAATACAAAATGCAGGGAGATAAGAAAGAAACATGAAAAAAAATTTTCTAAACTTTGAGAATAAAAACTTTAACATTGCTTAACTCCAGTTCAACTCTGATCCAAGTGTTCCAGCCAGGACCATCATGTCTTTTATTCAAACACTTTTTGCTAAAGAGATATTCTATAGAAATTATAGCCAGCACTGATTTTTGCCACTTTTATCCAAAGCTACAATATCCAATGTCCTGTTTTTGAAGATGCTATGGTATATTTGGGGAATATTTTCTTCATGTTTGCATTTTAAAAGAAACATCTTGGTGGAAATTAAGGCTAAACACTGGACACATCAGAAGCCGTTCTAGTGTTGGCTTCGTTATTTTGATATTACTGTGAATAATCTCTCTTGTGTTTTGCATATCCAAACCTCACATTGAATGCAGTTACTAAACCTTCATGTTTTTACCAGCTTTGTGAATGGCGAAATACATTATTTCAGCCAGAAAGCCCTGCACAACTATTTCACATGACTTTATGTGGTTTTGATAATAATAATAAATGTATGTATTTGAAAGTATGTATGTGCAGGGTCTCATAAATTAAGACCAATTTTAAGCAGTTGACTTAATGGGTTTAATATTTCATTGTTTGACAAAACCTTGCTTGAAAGTCTAATCCTCCTCTTTATTTTTCAGGTAAATAGCGAACTGATTCAACAACAGAAAGTCATGGAACAACAAAGTTTTCTCGCTGACCTCAACTGCTCAATTGAAGCCAACCCATCCATGACAACTCTTGCAAAGAAATACAATGTGTCCCTTTCCACATTGACCAGAGCTGTGGACAGGAACCTTGGACATGACTGGCTCTGTTCAATGGTGCTGTCACCTCATAACGGCCAAAGTTAAAGCAATCAGAGCCAAGAGATGCCCAAAGCTTCTATCATTTATCAAGCATCAAGATGCAGGAAAAACTCTCGTGTTTGTGGATGAGAAGAAGTTCACTATTGATGCTGAGGTGAATCACAGAAATTGTTAAGTAATGGCATACAACCCTTCTGACATCCCCCCCCCCCAGTGTTTGAGACTAAGAATCCTGCCTCTGTGATGGTATTTGGAGCCGTAGCCAGTGATGGAAGTGTCATGGGTCCACACTTCATTGAGTCTGGCTTGAAGATCAGCATAAAGGAGGATCTGGACATCCTGAAGAACTCTCTGTTACCTTAGATGGAACAGAAGTTTGGGCTCAACAATATGGTGCTTATCCAGGATTCTGCACCATGCCATGGGTCAAAAGCAGCACAGGTTTTTCTTGGTGAGAAAGTGTTGTTTTTTTGTGAGGCCCAACATCTGGCCCAGATCTCAACCTTCTCGATTACTTTTTATGGGGCGTACTTCAAGCAAGGACCAATAGTTCACCACACTCAAATGTCAACAGTTTGAAAACCTACAGCGTGCATGTGACATGCAAAATCAAAAGGGCAGAGGTCATGGCAGCTGCAAAAAATTTCATTCTCATATGGGGGCAGTAATTGCCCAAAAGGGTGACCATATGGAATGATAAATGTTCTTCTTGTAATAAATGTTACATTAAAATTATATCCGTCTACTACCATTTTTGCAGTATTTATAACCAGTTTTATGCATTGTAACAATTGTCTCAATTTATCTGCAAGATCCTTTATATGTGTTTATGTTCGTATGTATTTCGATGTATGCAGTGGAAAATGCATCTGGAACAATGCATTGCTCCAAATGGAGGAGAATTCTTTGAAGGCGATAAAAGTGTAAACATGTAAAACTAGGTGAATAAAATAATATTTCAAAATTCCAGTTTTTTGGGGGGTACCCCCTCGTGTGTATATATATATATATATATACACACACATCTTTACTTTTTGCTTGTTTCAGTCATTAGATTGTAGCTATTCTGGGGCACTGCCTTGAACAATTTGTTTTAGTCAAATGAATCAATCTTAGTGCTTAATCTTTTTGTTAAGTTTGGTACTTATTCTTTCGGTCTGTTTTGCCAAACTGCGGAGTTACAGGAATATAAACACACCAACACCGCTTGTCAACTGGTGGTGAGTAACAGACTCAAAGACACATATATACATATATATGTGTGTGCATTCACACATACATACATATACACAACAAGGTTCTTTCAGTTTCCATCTACCAAATACACTCAAAATGCTTTGGTTGGCCTGAGACTATAGAAGACACTTGTGCAAGTTGCCACACAGTGGGACTGAACCCAGAATGATGTGGTTGGAAATCAAGCTTCTTACCACACAGCCACACACATATATATATATATGTGTGTGGCTGTGTGGCAGATGACTGGAGATATACCAGGGATGCTGTTGGATGACTAGGGTGATACGCAGGTCTTGCATGCTTCTGAGGTATGCATCCCACAGCGACATTACTAGACATCATCTTTTGCTGGAACTTGACCCCTAAATGTTGAATTTCTTCTACACAGTCCACTAGAAATCCAGTCTTCATATGTATAGGGTGTCAAGAACTTAAAGAATATCATTATGAGTTTAAGACTCAACATGTTTAGCCAGCTTGCCAATGCAGACAGTTTATAAAGCCAGAGAGGAGATCCAGATGACAGGTAGAAGCCTGGGGTTGAAAAGCTGTCCTTAATCCTTTAGCATTCAGATTTTTTTCTGTCAAATATAATGCTCATTCATTCACATTGTTTTGAATTATTCAGGCATTATCTTGTATTTTCAAGATACTGATGATGAAACTGCTTCTCCTTAGAATGACATTGTAGGGTAGGTGTGAGAGGCCTGATCTGTTTAGTTTTAACATAAAACAAGCAGAATGTTTGGGCCAGATATGGCTAGTTTAAATGCTAAAAATTTGAAAGGAACTGACAGGCCCTCTGTCCTTCCGAGACACCTAATACCTCATGTGTATGGCATGCCTGGAAAAGAAACATGTTGGTTACAGCTGGAACATGTTTGGTTTGCTTGACGAGGTCTTGCCTTGGGTTTAACAACAACGAGAACTGATAGGATAGAAAGCAAAGTGAATTGAAAATGATTTTGAACAGAAAAATAGATTAAGTAAAGACAGGAAAACCTTTAGACATTTCCTGAATAAAAATGACTGCAAAAGTGTTGTATAGAACAATTTTTATCTCAGAATAAATTTAGCAGTTCAAACAGTAGCTTGGTGCTTATCACATAATATAATTAGCAGATAAAGAATAGCTTGGGATTTATCACATGGACAATCAGCAAAGAAAGAAAATAAATACAGAGAGAGGGTCCAGTTCTTACCAAAGGATTATTTTTTTCTTGAAAAGCAGTAACAGGGGTCACATATTTTGCAGGTAGGTAGAGTTGATTTGACTGACTTTCAATATTTGGCGAGTACTTTAATTTATGGACCCTGGAAGGATGAAAAAAAAAACTGATCTAAACAGAATTTGAACTCAAAATTAAATACCACATGGCATTTTATGCAGTGCTCTCCACCACCCTAATAATAACGGTTTCAAGTTAGGGGAGAGGTTTAGTTGGTTACATCAACCTCAGCATTTGATGAGTATTTTATTTTATCAACACCGAAAGGATGCAAAGTAAAGTTGATCTCGGAAGGGATCTGAACCCAGAACGTAAAGAACCAGAAGAAATGCCACACAACATTTTGTGTCAGTTTCTTGCCTTAATAATATTTCGTCCTAATTTTGATACAAGGCCAGCGATTTGGGTGTGGGGTGGGGTGAGGGGCAAGTCACTTACATTGACCCCAGAACTTGACTGGTACTTTATTTTATCTATCCTGAAAGGATGGAAGGCAAAGTTGACCTCAGCAGCAGAAATGTCACTAAGCCTTTTGTCTGACATGTTTCAAGATCAAGAAAGGGGGGGAAGGGTCAGCAAAACAACCCAAATTCTTGACTGATACTTAAGAGAGGTCAGTTGATACTAAAGACCCAATACTTCCTTTTATTGATCCAGAAGAGGATGAAAGACTAAGTCAGCCTCAGTAGGGTTTCAATTCAGAATGTAAAGAGCTATAACAAATACCACAAGGCATTTTTTCTGACACTCATGGTTCTTGCAATCCACTGCCATTATAATGTTTTCAAATTTTGGCACAAGGCCAGCAATTTAGGGAGGGGTTAAGTTGATTACAGTGACCCCAGTGCTGAATTGGCACTTACTTTAACAAAGCATTTTACCCACTGTGCTAACGATTCTGTCAGCTCAACAACTACAAAAATAATTATCTATTCAAGAAATAATTATGCAAATTAATCTGACTTGAAAATGTTCAAAATTTCCTCGATTTTTGGTGTTCATTCTTTTGTTTTTAATTTTTTTTTTTACAATACATACACAGACATACAGCTGTGCATATACAAATATTTAAAGACACGCATAAACTCACAAATGTGTGTGTGTGTGTGTGTGTGTGTGTGTAAGAAAGTGAAATAGTGAAAATATGTAACAAAATTATTAAATGATAAAAAAAAAACATTTTTTCATGTTTCAATAAAATATTTCTTTAAATTCCAACATTTTGAAAAACAAGCGTAAATAACCCCAAGGTTTTTTTGTCTTTTTAACAATATTCTTTTCTACTCTCGGCACAAGGCCTGAAATTTTTTGGGAGGGGGCCAGTCGATTAGATCAACCCCAGTATGCAACTGGTACTTAATTTATTGACCCTGAAAGGATGAAAGGGAAAGTCGACCTCAGCGGAATTTGAACTCAGAACGTAAAGACAAACAAAATACCACTAAACATTTCGTCCGGCATGCTAACATTTTTGCCAGCTCTTTTTAACAAGAATATCGAGAATAGGATCTTGTGATTTCATGCTTTTACCAAGCATTGTTAGCAGTCTTAGAGAAATAGATCCATTTCGATAAGGACATTGAAAGCTAGATAAAGAGAAATTTATGCCACACTGTGGTGCCATCAACACTATGAAGAGTGTGAGAAGGAGAGAGAGAGAGAGAGAGAGAGAGAGTAGCAGATGCTATTATTATCATTTTGACACTTTCCATGCAATTTTCACAATGATTTACATTATCTTTAATACTGTAATTCTGGTTGCTTTTGTGGATACTTTTGAACCCTAACCCCCATTAAGTTAGATCTAGGACCAAAACCATTGCAGCCAGGGCTATCTTGTAATTTTTGAACATGCAGGGGATCTGAGACTACATCATTATCCAGTGTGTCCTTTTTAAAGATTGTAGGGTGTGATTTAAGAGATGCTATTTCTTGCAGCCTTTTGCCCTAAAGGGGAGTAAAGATGACATTAACGAATAGCTCTTTTCCAAGAGTGCATAGGAAAGAGGATTTGAAGAAGACCTGGCTGCTATTTCAAGCATTCTCTTCATCCACACAGATAATGATAGTGATAATATGATGACAATGATGTGAATGTAGTTTTTCTGTGAAGTGGTGTCTAGTTACACCAAATCACATTTAATCTCTGATATAGACAAACACACACAAAAAAAACTTCTTGGGGGGGGAGGAGGAAGTGGCTGATATAATCTATTCCAACCAGTGAAGCCATGTAAACTAAATATGTTTGATCTGGTTCTCTACAGATTCTAACATCCACTGCTTTCAATAAAGTAACAATGATTTATAATAGAAGCACAAGAATATACAGCAGTGGATGGCAGAAGTAGCGTAATCGATTTAATTTGATGATGGTGGGGACAATTTATTTTATGTTCAGTAGGTCATTAACACCATAATCAGCAGGCCTTAGATAAAAATCTCTGTGAGGAAATATGATATTATGTCTTTCTCAAAACCTTATATATATATATAGGGAGAGTTTACAAAAAAAAAGATGAAGACAGGTGGTGTACAAAACAAACAGATGTATTAGTATAACACTCAAGAATAGAAAAAGGCTTTTATGTTTCGAGCCTATGCTCTTATACTGAAAAGGACACAGAAAAAACAAGGAGAGAAAAAAATGTGTGTAGCGGCTAACGATCTATCATGGCGACTGACTTCGGACAGAAGGGTCACACACGAGAGGTAAGAAGTAGGGGATATATATATATATATATAGTTTACTGTTCCATTATTGGTAAGATCAGCAAAAAAGCACTCCATCCAGTGAGAGATAAATATCATTCATTATACACAGTATTTATATATTAGCTACTAATAATTAGCTACTAATAATTAGCTACAAATAATTAGCTACTAATAATTTCATGTTGTGGAGACAATAATTTGGCAGATTTATATATCATGCTTTATGTCTGCAAGCAATCCTTCCAGCTTCAATGCACATGGCAGGTCTTAATTGAAAAATGATACTAGTCTATGAGAAAACACAAGAAAAGGTGAGACGAAGGTAAATAAAAAAAGTGGAATGTGAAAAGGCAGAACAAGAAAACGAAAGATAAATAAAAAAGAAAAAAAGGTAAGGAGTTGCATCCTCTCTGTCCACCAAAATCCTTTGTATTGCTGGTGTAGAGAAATTCAAATGAGTGGAGGCCAAAGTCTGTGAGACAGTATGATTAATCTGGAGAGAGTAGTTAGTGTCCACCAGTTCAGCAAAAGAAATTTGTCCATATGCTTGCCTGCTTTTGCTAAAAATTTTGGATCTAGAATTAAATAGTGTAGTAGAATTCTTGAATCTGAAAAGAATGAGATCTTTAAGCTACACATAGCAAGGATTTCTCCAGGAATCTCCTCTTGACTGTATGTAGTGAGCAGTTTGTTTTCAGACCCCATATATGGCTAGCCACCTTTGTGGCTTTATTTTCCTTCAGGTGTTGGAAAGACTGCTGGTTGATGTATCTTCTTTTAAAATTCTCTTTACATATACCAACAATTTCTCTTTTGTATTTCAGTATTTTGGAGCATTACTGTAACTTCAACTTCATAAACGACTGAGTTTATCAAGTTTACCTGATTGAGTGGGTAAGCCTCAGGATCTCAGCAGTTATCATTAGGAGTAGGCCCTTGCATGGCTTGCAAGTGATAATGTCCTTCACATTGGGTCAGCAGCTGTAAGAAGGACATTTTTACTAAATGTCTAGTAAATATATACACACACACACACACACATATATATATATATATATATAGGCGCAGGCATGGCCGTGTGGTAAGAAGCTTGCTTACCAACTACATGGTTTCAGGTTCAGTCTCACTGCATGGCACTTTGGGCAAGTGTCTTCTACTGTAGCCATTGGCCAGCCAAAGCCTTGCAAGTGGATTTGGTAGATGGAAACTGAAAGAAGCCCGTTATATAAATATATACACATATATGTGTGTCTTTGTGTTTCTCCCCCACCACCAGTTGAAAACCGGTGTTGATGTGTTTGCGTCCCCCTAACTTAGCTGTTCGGCAAAATACTAATAAAATAAGTACATGGCTTTAAAAAAACAATACGAACTGGAGTTGATTCATTCGAACAAAAATTCTTCAAAGCGGAGCCCCAGTATGGCCGCAGTCAAATGACTAAAGAATATATATATATAACTGATATCCCATAGTGGATTACCCTCATAACCCTTATCTTACTTTGTACTATATATATATATTGAGAGAGAGAGAGAGAGGGAGTGCAACCCGTGACTTATGTATTCTCTGATATCAACAGACGGCCTGTGTCAACACACACATTCGTGATGACAGCAATCAAATCTGTTTTCTAAAAATAGGACACGTTACTTAATGTAGACCGAAATAGGTCTGAGAGAAGGAATAAAGGATAAGCTGGTACTGGCTGGAATGGCTTTGATCATACGTCCGTTAGGTTATCAGGATTGTCCCAGAGGTAGATTGAAGAACAAAAAACAATCGATTGAGGAAATGAAATTGAAAGGAAGATAACTTATGCCAGAGGAGATGTCAAAATCGATTAAGAAAATAAAGCTACAAGTATCAAATAAATAAATGAAGACAACAATTCTGATAATGTTTGTTTTCTTCGGTGGAAAATGAAAGGTGTGAAAGTGGTATTGGTGCCTTAAAAAAAGTGAAAGGATTCAAACTGAGATCGAAACCGAAACCCAATTTTTCAGCTGGCAACATCGGCGCCTCAAAGCATAAAGTCTTTTAAGTAAAAACAGTTGTTATATATTTTGATTTACAATAAGAAAATCCGAAAACTGTGTCAGAAGTTTGTGACCTCGCAGCGAAAGACTGACTAAAGTGCAACATGGAGCTAAAACAAGTGTGGATCCGTTAAATATAGGTTGAGTTCGATCTTCCATCCAAGGCTTGACAACAAAAGGCAGACAAAGGCTAACATAGTCCTGTAAGGTATTGAAGATGCGAATGGAATTATGACAGAAGTAGAAGAATATATTTATTCCCCACCCAACTAAACAATCTTCACATATTTTTCTACCGTTGGAGACAGAAAAATGTGTCACCCTATAAAAATTATAGATGGAGGGGGGGGGGGGTTATGTGTCAATTCGAACGAACATAACAGTTTGTTGACAATATTGTTTCAAATACGCGTATTAAAAACACAAAATACCTAAACGAAGTTAAGATTAATTTGTAGGAAACAGGTGTTGTGCCGTCCAAGTATTCCATCCTAGAAGTGAAATGGTTTTAATTAAGATAATTGCCAGCTCACCTCGCAGCACCCGTTTTGTTCGTTAGTTTTAACCACAATAAATGTGTTATGAAAAGAGCAACAGAAACAAGGTAAGAAGAAAGGAAAACAAAAACTATAAACATAAATCTATAATAAAATAAATAACCAGATCTTTGTAATGTTTTGCTTTCCAGCTGGAATTTTTGATAATTTTTTTAGTGTCAATGTTCAATTTTTTTTCGGCTTCTTCAGTCGAACCAAAAAGGCAATTTTCAAACTTCCTAAAACAAAAAGAAAGTGTGAAAATGTTCCCTTTGTTAGTCTTTTCCAGGGAGATTTTTCTATTTTCTTAGTCTTCTTGTTTCTTACTGTCTTTCTCCACGTCTCTTTCCGACTCCAGATCAACTGGAAGGATGAGACGAAGTTGTATGTCTTTGTCGAAGTTCAAAATCACCTTCGTTCGAGGAACCAACAATTTTCTGAGGGTCTGAATTGCCGAAGCAAGAAGTGTTTTCTTCTGCCAAATCGTGTGAAGAGTTGGAAAGGACGGTGGCGGTGGTGCATTCGTCGGCGGAGCCAGTTGTAGACGATGACGATACATTATGAAGAGACAAAGTTGTTACAGTAGAACCAATAGACTCAGCAGATGGAGGAAGTTCACGATGAACAGTCTCAGACAAATCTCTGCTGACTGTCGACATTTCAACAGAACTGACCTGGAATGCTCGCTGAGACGTATCGACGTTCGGAACCGACGTATGAGGATTCGGTGTGGGGCGGCCCTCGAGGAGAAGCCGAGCGTGCATGTGTCGTCGGCGCTCTTCAAGCAACATCCTGTGGCTGCTGGGTTGCAGTATGTAACCACTGTTGAAGTAATTATACCACGCGAAGAGTGCACACAATATCAGGACAGTCAATATGATTCCTGTGCCCGCCACTGCGCAACTTACAGGCCAGTTGAACATGAGATAGCGCAAACCCGTGAAATGGGCGTATATCTTCACAACAGCCGAATACAGTTGGACGTGTCGATGTGATATTAAGAAATCTACTCCCACTGCGCGGTTGTACGGGTCTTCTGTATACTTGGAGAACAGTTCAACGTGTAAAATTTGCTTTTCTTCGTTGGCTCCGGTGATGAGGAACGGCAGATAGAAGAGAGTCGACATGGTGTGCAACAGACTAGACCGATACCGTAGCATGGTGGTCTTCGCTGCCGATTGTATATAGTGGTTGGACTGGTTGTAGAAATGGGCTTTCACCAAAAACATACCAGTCTTCTGGTTTACTGTGGATTCGGGGATTTCGAGGACCAACATAATTTTGTACGCCTGACCGGAGGAGAGTACATAACGGTTGCTCTCGTCTGTAAGATCGACGCGGGCCTTGGGAAACGAACACACGCCGACGCCGTTGTCGCACACATCAAACACAAAGTTACATGGACGTTCGTGCGACACACTCGGCATGTAGACATAATAGAAGCTGCCATAGACGAACAGGGCTATCCAGAGGAGAGCGATGAAGATCGTGATGGAAATTAGAATCTTGGAAATCGTGTACTTCAGCTGCAGGTATATCCATCGAACCGTGTCTTGCATCCAATTAACGAGGATCCGGCTCCATTCCACAATCATCGTTGATTCGGGATGCAAAGGAAGGAAATAAAGATTTATATTATTATTATTAGTAGTAGTAGTAGTTTCGTTATTGCTGTTTTTTTTTAATGAGGAGACTGGTGACGATAGATGAATGTGTGAGTAAAACAATCGAATATCAAAGAAAACTGTTACAGAAGCACACACTGAGATGTGATAGATTTGTTTTTAAAGTCAAACAAATGTTTAAAACGACATCAATTTATAGCAACAGAATGAAACTGGCGAAGACGAATAAACGGGGAACACATGGGAGAGAGAGAAACGTCAAAATGTGTTCCTCTGACATCGGAACAAAATACGAATCATAAGTATTATTAAGGGTGAGAAAAACCTTCCAAAATGTGTTGTTTATGTTTTCCTTGTTTGTTGTAAGCAGTAAATAACAGTGTCCAGTGGCGAAAGAGCCAGAAAGCTGTTGTTTCCCTCCGACGTCTAACCGCGACCGTCCAACACGACTTCCAGGCGGAGACTGACGATCGGTCGACTAAAGGGCAAGTAATTCAGAGAACCGAAGGTCGCTCAAACTGCTAGAAATAGCAACCAGATTTCCCGGTAATTAATGGAAACTATCTCCGAAGTGAGTAATTTAAATAAATATTTTCATAAAGTTAGTTTCAATGAATTAAGTGATCTATTCAATTTGACGGACAGATTTTTTTTTTTTTTATAACTAAACACTTTGAAACTTCGGATACTGGTAGAATGTGTCACATAAAACAGGGTTTACTCTTAACGTTTTTGACAAAATTTTGTATTTTAGAAGTTATTTCGTGTTAAAGTTATCGTATTTGGGTAATTTTAGCCAATCAATGACGTGTATTCAGCTGAAGAAAATTACTGCTGCAGTTTGCAAACAACTTCCGGGTCCATTGACAAAACGATGAGTCTCCGTCAACAGAAAAATTTAAACTGAAAATCTTTCCTAACAAAACTCTTCTTTAATAACCAGAGATGTTTTTATAGCAACATATGAAAATGTGTCTGTCTATCTATCTATCTATATATCTTTATGTATATAGGGAGAGAATTCACACAAAAACAAAAGACAGGTGGTGTAGACAACAAACGGATGAATTAGTATAACGCCCGGGAAGTAAATAAAGTCTTTAATATTTCGAGCCTACGCTCTTCCACAGAAAGAAACAAGGAGAGAAAATAAGGAATGTGTAGGGGCCAGCGATCTATCTATCATACACACACACAGTAATAACAGGCAGAAGTTTCAGAATGACAATGGCCAAATTCGTGTTTGATAAATGCCAATACACGAAACTCTCCGCTTGGGTCCGAAAAGTGGGTGGGGTGAGGTGGAAGTCTCAGAAATTTCACCCCCACCACCGTTGATCTTTTCACCTGCACGATTTTCACTAAGGAAAACAAAGCTTCCACCTCACTCTATACCGTTTTTCAGACCCCAAAAAAGGGTTTTGTAGTGACTGCTCTCTAGTGTCGGAGGTGGATTAACACAACCAGTCAGCAGCTGCTGTGAAAAAAGCTGGTGAAACAAAAAGGTGGCCAGGGGATGAGGTTAGGGGTTCTGTCCTTTGGTTGAGCCTGGAAGAATTATCTTGGAGTGGGGAAGGTGTGTATTATTAATGTGGTGACGGGGTATGTGATATGTGTAGTGGTGTCAGGTGCATAAGTTTATCCAGGGCTGTAGGTATATATACCTGTGTTCGTTGGTCTGTTTTCTTTCTGTAAAGGATAAAATCATGGGTTGTTTTTTTTTTTGTTAGCGTGTGGTGTGCAATGTGTGGGGGTACAATTTGTGTGCAGGGGTGTGTGTTGGGGGCTGGTGGAAGGCAGTCTATTTGTGGGGTTTCTGCCTTATAGGGGTGTGCATTGGTCAAACTCTTTTTGCTTCCCCATTGGTGGAAGGTCAAGGCAGGGGACCTGTGGTTGCAGTCATGATGGGGCACACAGGTGTACCTCTTTTCATGCTGGCAAGGATTAAACACCTCACTCCTGCTATTCAGATAGACATCCGGGCATTGGGTCCCTTTTAAAATTGCTCTCTTCTCAGCCAGGCATAATCTGCACTTCCTGCTGCAATTATGGTTTGCATTTCTTTTGGATCCGCCACTTTGTTTTACTCGTGGTGCTTTCTTTCAAAGCCCAGACATGCTTAGCTAGAGTTGTGGCATTGCATCTCTCTGGGATGTTGAAGGAGGACTTGTGGTTAAATATACAGGCAAAATAGCTACCTGTAAAATCTCAAGAAGAGATCAGAGTAGTAACTATACTAACAAGTAAAGTTAATCGCCACATCAAAGTGGCCGGTCCATGTTACAACTGGTTTAACCCCAGGCAGATCTTCCACCAGCTGGTTATCAGTGTAGCGCTACACCCTATATATACATATACAGGGTGGTGCAAAAGTAGGTATACAGTAATGAAAAAGAAAACCCATGTACAAAACTCATTTATTTTTATCAAAAAAATTAAATTATGGAGATGTACTTGCATAGCAAGTGACCTGATCTGAGATCATGTGCTGGAACTAAAACAATTGCAGCGTGGAAGGTGTTTATAAGCCATTTAAGAAACACACAAAATCCATTAAATTCACTTCAACATTTGAATTTAATTTGTCAAAATATTTTCATTGCTTTGAGACCGCGACCCGTGCTGCATCAAAATTAAAAGTTATGATAAAAGTATTATGATTAATGACACTGAAAATATCAAAACTGAGACTAATTAGCGTTAACGAGTTAAGCATTATAACATTGATGTGATACCTACTTTTGCCTCTCCACCCTGTATATTGCTAGCAAGGAGAGCAAACCGCTACCATCTTCTAGCAGACAACAGGATCATGAGATTGACTGTTTCAAGCTGGTTGGCTTGTCTTCAGTTGCGAGTACCTGGTCGCCAGAGCGGTAGCCAAGGTCAGCTCCAGCCAGCAATATATTGTAAACAAAGCGACTAGAGCCAACTAACTGGCAGAAGATTTGCCTGGGGCTAAACTAGTAGTAACATGGACCGGCCATTTTGATGGGGCAATTAACTTTACTTATTAGTATAGTTACTACTCTGATCTCTTCTTCAGATTTCACAACTAGCTGAAGAAGTTACAAATCAGTGACCAATGGTCACTTTGTTTTCAATATATTGCTGGCTGGAGTGGACCCTGGCTATTGCTCTGGCAACCAGATACTTGCAACTGAAGATGTGTCAACCAGCTTGAAACTGAGTCAGTCTCACAATTCTGCTGTTTGCTAGAGGATGGCAGGGGTTCACTACCCCTACTAGCAATATATATATATATAAGGTGCAGCACTGCACCAACAACCACTTTGATGACGCGATTAAATTTACTTTATATATATACAGGGTGTTCCAAAAGTCAGTGATGGGTTTCAATTTTGATACAATATAAGGGACAATGGAAATAAGTATGCACAAGTCAAAGTTTGCAACACCACATCTGAAAAACAACACCGCTTAAATGGCACCATAACTCCCTCAAGAGTTTCAGACCCCACTTCTCTGATTTCTCTATTGATGTTCTCCTTCAGTTGCACCAGGGTCTTCAGTTCGTTGACATAAACCCTCTCTTTCAGGTATCCATAATTGAGACCATTTTGTACCTGGTCATTCAAAGTAGACCTCACACATGGTTCCAGCAAAATGGGGCAACTGCTCATACTGCAAGAGAAACAATGCAGTTGCTATGGCAGTGCTTTGGAGAGAGAGAATACCCCCCCCCCACAGCAATGTCAACTGGCCTTCACGTTCCCCAGAATGTCTAGCCTGGATTTACTCCTGTGGGATACCCGAGAGCATTTACGTCAACAAATACTACATCAAAATGCCTTCACCCAACTCATACCAGCATGGAAAAGTAGATATAAAATGAACGAATATGTATTCTTCGTTAAAGCCTCACATTATAAAATGGATAAGGATGTGATTAGAAGACAGAACGTAAAGGAATATATTTAAATATCACCACAAGGTATTTAGTCTGATACTATTGGTGTTTACCAATTTAGCAAAAAGGTTAACACAGCCTTTCACTTTCTCCAAGGCAAACCTCCCACAGCACAGACCACCAATCACCTCACTCTGTGCAAGACATGAGGAATATGGTTTATCTAAGGGAAACATAAGGAAATGATTGCAATGAATAGAACTCCAAGTGGTCATACAATCAGTTGATTCCTGTATTCTTTTATGTGCTTCATTCATTTGATTGTGGCCATGCTGGAGCACTGCCTCAAAGGGTTTTAGTCAAAGACATCAACCCCAGGAATTATTTTTTAAAACTAATACTTATTCTTTCAGTCTCTTTTGCCAAACCTTTTAGTTACAGGGACATAAACACACCAACACTGGTTGTCAAGCAGTGATGGGGGACAAATACAGACACAAAAGCACACACACACACACACATATTGTCGTGATGTGTGTCATCACGTGTATTTAGCGAGTTGGAGAGAGACGCAAAGGTAGAAGCTATGAGTCAGTCAAAGTTTGGACGTCTAGGGGAGAACCACCAGTCAAAGAGAAGAAAATGAAGAAGAAGAACTCACTTCTCTTAAATGACAATTTCTACAACAAACTTTTGCACATATAATCAAACAGATAAAAGAGCTGCTGCAATTGAATTCTGTATTTCTGGTCAGTTATTTATCTTCGTATCTTGATATCGAAGTATTTATCTCCTTTGCGATTACAAACGAAATTTCCACAAGACTCTTACATAAGTGATATTCTTTGTTGCATTGAAATCTGTATTTCCATTCAGTCATTTTTCTGTGTATATATGATACCGAAATATTTATCTCTATTTTGTGTTCATAATCTCCTGGTTTTCACAAGACATCATCTGGCTATATTTATTTATGAAGTCCGTATTTCCGGTCAGCCAGCTTTTCTTTGTATCTTGATACCGAGATATTTATCTCTTTTTATGGTAACAAGCGAACAGTTTCCACAAAATATTAGTGACGAGAATGAGATAAAATAAAATTAATTTTCTTCGATGAATTGTTCGGCACTTTCGTAAGCTGTGACGACCTTCGAAATTAAAGAAATTAGCACATCATATTCTTAAAAAACTGACTTATATTGGTTCACACATATGTATTTTGACGAATTATTTTGAAATATATTGATTACTGTTTAAAATGTTAGCACTTTGTATTGTTTCTGGCCAATGTTGCAACTGGAGGAACAAAACTAGCAGAATTGAGAAAATCATGTTTGTGGAAGAATGGCCAGAATGGAAAGCGAGAACTTTGAATGCAGAGGAAATCATGACTGAAAAGGAAACCTGCAAAACACCCCAAAAATCATTCAAAACTGGAGTCTTGCACTCAGGAAATAAACCAATTATCCACTGGGATCAGTTCTCAAATGTTTGTTTCTCTATCACAAACGCTTCAGAAATTTTAACCACCACCAAAGCGGTGATCAGACTAACACAACAAGAATATCAGGATCAATACCCTAAACAATATCAAAGTTTAGCCAAGAACCTTAGATTGTACAGTGATCAAGAATTGATTATCCGATGTCAAGTGTGACTAAAAAATAAATCATGGTTGAAACTGACCCATATTTTTGCCACCCAAACATAGATTCACGGAACTACTTGCTATAAATGAACTACAACATCATTCTGGACCAATTGGTATTCTGGCAACATTGCACAAAGATTATTGGTTACCAAGAGGATGCACTGAAGTTAAAAGAATGCTGAGAGAATGTATGGTCTGTTGTAAAGATAGGGTGAACCCTTTCCTGACCTACCAGCTGGCCATGTCAATATTAGCAAACCATTCGCCAAAACAGCAGTTGACTCGTTAGGACCAAACTAGTTCAACAAAACTGACAATGACAAGCAGGTTTGGATTTGTCTCTTCAGTTGTCTGTCAAAGAGAGCATTCGGAACTGGCCTATGGGTTGTTGAGTGCTGAAGACGAGTAATTGTCTCTGATGCTTCATAGCAAAGAATGGGATACCACAGAAAGACTTAAATGATCAATTGGACACCAATTACTCAATCCTAACCAACTAATCCTACAAGAAATCTAATGTTCTCTCAACAGCCAACCACTGACATATGTTCCAGCAGAAAACGGCAACACATTGACCTTCTACAACCCAACAGACAAGACATTGCTCTACTCAAATGACCATCCCAACTTGAGCAAGCTAATCCAAATGTAGTGAACAATTTAATCAAATTTTGGGAGATTTGGCAAATGGATTACCTCTATTCACTCAATGAAAGATCCAAGGCACACAAACAAACATGGTCAGTTCACAGGGCAGGACCAAGAAAGGGACAAGTCATTAGGGTAATGGAAGTCAGGCCCAAGGAATCTTTGACCATTAGCAGCCATTATTGATATAGAGACTGATCAAGATACATTTATCCAAACGGTCAAATTGAAAATAATACCAAACAAACGTTATGATGGTCAATTGCTTCTCTTTGCCCCTTGAGGCCCTGAGTCTGGAGAGAAAAAAACAAGTATGTGATTACAGTTAGGAAACAAGACCCAACAGAATAAAAAAAAAGGTAAAAAACAAGGTCTTTGATTGCGCTAATGAATCAATAGAGAACAAATTATTAGTTAACAAGGACCTCTGGCAGAAATATATCCATGTTAATGGAGTAGACTCTCGAAATATTGTTTGAAATAAGTCTGCCGTTAGTTCATGTGCCATTTCTGACAACCTTTTGGTGCTGAGAGGTTGTTGTGACATGCTTTGTCACGTGTATTGAACAAGTTAGAGAGAGACGCAAAGGTAGAAGCCACGAGTCAGTTGAAGTTTGGACGTCTAGGGGAGAACCACCAGTCAAAGAGAAGAAAAGGAAAAAGAACTCATTGCCGTTGAATGAAAATTTCTACAACAAACTTTTGCACATATAATCAAATAGATAAAAAAGCTGCTGCAACTGAATTCTGTATTTCTGGTCAGTTATTTATCTTTGTATCTTGATATCGAAGTATTTATCTCCTTTGCGATTACAAACGAAATTTCCACAAGACTCTTACATAAGTGATATTCTTTGTTGCATTGAAATCTGTATTTCTGTTCAGTCATTTTTCCGCATATCTTTGATAACGAAATATTTATCTCTATTTTGTGTTAATAAACTAACAGTTTTCACAAGACATCGTCTGGCTATATTTATCTAGGAAGTCTGTGTTTCTGCTCAGCCATCCTTTCTTCGTACCTTGATACCGAGATCTCTCTTTTTGTGGTCACAAGCGAACAGTTTTCACGTACATATATACAACAGGTTCTTTTAGCTTCCACCTACCAAATCCGCTCACAAGGCTTTGGTCGGCCTGAGGCTATAGCAGAAGACACCTGTCCAAAGTGCCATACAGCGGGACTGAACCCGGAACCATGTGGTCAGGAAGCAAGCTACTTACCACACAGCCATGTCTGTGCCTGCTGTGCAAGAAGCAGCAATGTCTCCTTCCAATCACATCCAGCTTGATAATTAGGGCAGACTTTGAGAGCCGAAGCAATAGCAGAAGCAGGTATGTTCAGAGGGTGTTGCAAGACAAGTTCATGGGAGCTGGGGGTGGGTGGGGTGATGTATGTCACTTGCACATGCAGCTATCTGACCAGCTATTCAGTAATGGCCAGTTGCAAAACAACACGCAGCTAATGAGGTCTATAAGCATCGCATAGTTGCTAGATAAATAACTGTGTTACTCATAACGTGCTGTCTGCACCAATAAAAAAATGTACACTTTTTGATTTTATTTAGTAAACCTAAAGAGATTAAAATCAGGACTTGAGAAAGACAAGCAGTAAAATTCCTCTTAACAAAAGAATGCATAAAATTTTAATTTTTTTATACAACCTAGAAAATTAAAAAAGTAGACAACAATAGAAAGTTTAAAAAAGAGGGTGGAAAATGTTGGATAACTAATTAAAAATAAAGTAGAAAAAAAAATTAATTTCTTGATGAGAACAGTTTGTGTTTTGTATTAGTGACATTATTATCAAACTGTTTCCTCTTCAGGATAGAAGTCCGACCAAGAGATTGAGTAAAAGAAGTATGGCCTCCTAAGCCATCATAACCACGCCGAATATTCTTCAGAATTGGCACCTGTGGTGAGTTATTGCAAGACGGAATAGGAATAACATTTGATGAACTCTTGCTGGTCAACTTTGGTTTCTTTTGGCATGCAGATGTAATTTTCCAAAAAAAATTAGATTGTGAGTCACTGAAATTTGAAATGCAATTGCTAACGACAGCAGTCTTCTGGGATTTTAATGCTATTGATAATGAAGATGATTGTGGTGGAGCAGATGAATGTGGAACCTTTTCAAAATTTTCAGACTCTGGAATAATCTCATTATCAGGTTCGGATGTCAAGAGTTTTCTTTTCGGCTCAGATTTGGCCAGGCGTTTTCTCAAGGTTGCTATTTCAGCCTCACATCTTGTCAGTTCTTTTTCAGAATTCTTGCAGTGTTCTTTAAGCAGCTTCTCCTGGGTTTTTGTCTCATCAAGGGTCACTCGCATTGAAGCCAATTGCTTCAGGACCTTTTCCAGTTCAGAGCGCTGAGATTTCCTGCTCCGTTTGCACTGTTCATATTCTCGTTTAATGATGGTACAGAGATTAACTAATCGCTCCACTGCCCCAGGGCCATTCATCACATCTTCCAACAGCAATTTACTTTCAGTTTCAGTCACTAAAATAAATTGAAAACAAATAAGTTATACAATAACAAGCAAAACCAATTTTCATTGTAAGCATAATTTTAGTTAATCAAAGCTTCTTTTGGGCTCATGCCATAAATGCATTAATCTGCAATTAAGTATGCATTCTTAATACATAAGACACACTTAGAAAATTCCCAATGGAGGGACATGTCGAAAGGGATATTTCATTCACTTGCTTATAAGCTGTTTCAAGTATATCATGAATTAAGCCCATACGTCATAGAACTGCCTCAATTATGGGAGTCAGCTGGCTGGAAGTGACATAGGGACTCGGAGACGGGAACAGTGGAGCATAGAATGGGTGAACGGGTAGCTTTATGAGCAGATGCTATCATACTTGATGTTGCTGGTTACTGATTTAGAACCAATTCAACCCATCCCGGGTGAACATTCACACAGGTAAGTGGTCAGTCAATCTAACAGGTGCAGAGATTGCAATGGTTGGAGAGAGGTTGAGTTTGGAGGCAGGGAAGAAAAAGATATGACTGTCTGTCAGGGATGAAACTAGAAGAGTTAAGTTACTGTAAAACATTTGATTCTTGTATCAGCAGCATTAATGTGGGATGAATACAAGAGCGAAGAAGAGTTGAGAACAATAAGAGCAAGGGGCTGGGTGAGATAGAGAATGTCTTCAAAGTAAGAAGAGATATGATCAAAGTGATTGGAAGAGGAGTGAGTGTAGCCTAGACAGCAGTAATGGCCTTTAGGACAACAAGGGATGAGAGATTTGTGTCTCAAAGACAAAAAGGATGTAAGGTTTGTGTTAGGAGGTGATGTTCAAGAGGAGGAAACTATAACATTGTGTCAGTTCCTACAAGCAGCAGGATTTCAGTGGTCTTAGGAGGAACCTTCAAAATACTCTGCTTTTACCACCAGATCTTCACTCTTACCATTGTTCGTTTTCCACAACATTTCTCTCCTCTACTCACTCTGATTATTATCTGACCTTATATGAATGGAAACAATATAGATGAGTAAGGAGTCATTATGTCTTGCAAAGTACAAGGCAATCTACAAGTGCTGATGCAACAACAAAATGCATCTGCTACATTTTGTTAAGTGGTTGATAAATAAGCAGAAACATAGGGTCAAGAAAACCTTTAGTTATGTCTCATCAAGGACAACCTTTTCGTTTTTCTATTGGGGCCTCAATAAAGCACACCGTGCACACTTTAAGTGTTTGTGTTCAGAAGAGCATTCAACCATAGGAATCAGGCTAAAACAAAACATTAATGAGATGCAGTCTTCCTATCTATCTGCAAATTGTAGGAACTACAGATAAAAACTGACTCAAATCATAATAAACTATCCAACCCATGGCATCCATGAATGTAGGTGTAAAATGATAATGATGATACAGCAAAGTGGATTGGCTATTTGGGAGTTAAGTTGATTATAGACATAATAAGTATCAACACAAAATTCCTCAAAATGTCATCTTAAATAGTTATCTCCAACCGCATCTACTTGGATACGAGCAATCTTTTAGTTTTGCATAGTTTGGTCAGAAAAGGATGGGCAGAGCTCATGTCCCCTTTTTCAGGGTTTCTGAGCCTGGAGGAAGGAAAACAAATTACAACTCACAGATACCAAGCTACCTTACCTTAGACATGAGACCTCATCTCAATGCTTGCAACAAAAGTAAGCAGACACTACGAAAGCCACTCAAAGATCAGGCGATAGTGTTAAACCAGACAACAGCAATTAAGGCTACCAACAAAGAACATGTAGGCTCCATTCAACAGACTTTCACATAATTTCATTGTACTTAAAAAGAAAAGAAACACTAAACAAATGTCCAGCAAGGTAACCTAAACTTCCTGCAGACCATTCATAGTCTCCACTCATTTGTTAACCACTTTAGTAGTGCACTGGTACAATTTACTATGGCATCTGCACTGGTGATGTTAGTCACACCGACAGGTCCTCTCAACCGTACATTGTCTGGATTGTCTTTCTTTCACTAACAACAGTCTGCATTTTGTCATGGCACTAGCGAGACAGCCTTATTCAACAGTCTCCATTTGTTCAATGCAACACAACCACAAAAGAAACAGCAATGACAAAAACACAAACAAAAGTGAGCAGGTAAAAGGAGAAAAGAATGAAGAAAGCAAAATCTTTTGAAAACATATTTGAAACTCACTTTGAACTAGTTTCTTGATTTGTGCAAAGCTTTCCACTCTATTCTTCAGCTCTACCCGTTCCTTGTCTTTGTCGATCCAAGTCTGTTCACAGTTCTGGTAGTACTGAATCTGTTTGTTTTTTGCCTTCATGGAAGACATCATCACCTGGACCTCAGCAAGTGCATTCTGGTGTGCAATAGATAGAGCTTCTTTTTCATCACAGACATTCTGAAAGTCCTTCTCCAACTGTTTATTCTTCTGTTCAGACTCAGCCAACTTGGCACGCATGCTGTTTAATTCATTGAGCAGTCTGTTAAAAAATATAACACACATTTTATTTGCCACAAGAGCTAGACATAAATGAAGATTTTTAACATAGCCACAAGACCTGAAATTTTGAGAGGAGGGGTTAGCCCTTTTGTTATTAAGCCTGCTGAAACTGGCTCTGAGTACAAATGTTTTGTTTTCATAAGTTTTGAATTAAAATTTTCCACCAAACCTTAGTCACAATTTATGTTCCTAACACTAGCTTCATGATAACTAAGTTATTTTACTAAATTCTTTGTTATATTTAAAGTAATTGAAAGAAACACAAAGCATCCCAAAATAAATACAGCAACGAAAGGGTTAATCAATAATATCAACCTCAGTACTTGACGGGGACTTTACTTTATCAATCCCCAAAAGTCAAAGTTATTCTAGGCAGAATTTGAACTCAGAACATAAAGAATCAGAAGAAATAGCAAGAGGAATTTTGTCTGATCCTCTACCAATTCTACCAACCGACCAATCTTAAAAGTAGAGACACAAGACTAGTAAGGGGAATGGGTTAGTCAATTATACTGACCCAAGTATTAGGGTGGTACTTTTATCGACTCTCAACAATGAAAAGCAAATTTAACCTCAGCAGATTTGAATTCAGAATATAAGGGACCAGAACAAATACCACAAGGTATTTTTCCAATGATCCAATAATTTCACCAATCCATCTGGACCTTCTGTTCTGCCCTGTCAGCAGTTGTACCTCTGTATTACTGACCTTAGTCTTGTGGGACCACAAGGACCCTTTATCATGGTACCAGCACAAGTGAGACAGCCTTATTCAACAGTCATATTGATCCCTCCTGACCATGTCATGGCTTGTCTCTTTGTCTCTCATAACCCATATAAACATTATTCCACAAAAAGCAAATATACACACACAAAGTATGGGGGGGGGGGGGGTTTAGTTCACAGGTGATCTAAACGATTAGGTACGCTAGGTAAGCACTGTAACGGATTACAATGGCTCCAAGGTTATGGCTGAGATGGTAGTTATGGAGCCATTGCAGATTTCTGATGCAATATATATATATATATAACACACACACAAACATCTCTCTCTCTCTCTATATATATATATATATCTATATCTATATATATATAGTGGTTGTCTACTGCTTATGCAGAGTTTGACCACCCCCTATACCACCTATCATGGCACCTGATGTGGCTTTTAAACCAGACAATGTTTTAAAAAGACACCCACATAGACTGCATATCCAGTTTGGACCACCAAGAGTTGCAGTTAAGTTCTGATCTTTGTAGATTTTAAAATGTCTGTCGAGGTCTCTGTTAGATTTGCAGACCTTCTGGCATTCATTGCATTGAACGGTGTGCGCATTAATGGCAACTCTGGAAAAATATTTGCAGTGGTTTTGCAAGAGCTTTCTTGCATGCTTTTAAAAGAATTGTTGGGAGTCCATCTGGGCCTGTTGTAGAGTTTGAGTCTTTCTCATCAATGGCCAACAATACATTCCTCTTCTGTAATGGCAATGTAATCAATGGTCACCCTTTTCTCTTGTAGGTTAGACGTGTTGAAGAACTCATCTGGTCTACTTATTTCCATGTTTACCAGTGCAGAAGTGAAAACACTTTGGAATTGCTTGAGCACTTCACTTTTCCTCTTGGGGTCTGCAGTCAGTGAGCCCCTTTTTATCAAACAGCAGCCCTATCCTGAGGCAGACTCTTTTGTAAACTTGTAGAAGGCTTTAGGGTTCCTCTTTATATTTTCCACCACCCTGGTTTCTCAGTTTACCCTTTCTGTTTCATGGGAGATTCTGATTTTATTCTCAGTCTCTAAGAGCACCATTTGGCTGTCATTAGGTTCCTTGTTTAAGTGATTCGAAATCTTTATCCTCCGTCTCATTCTCCTATCTCGGGGAATAATGGCTTTCTTCTCTGGGACAAACTTATGGCTCACATTATTGATAAGAACTCAATGATTTTCATGCCAGTGTCTTGCATGGACAGACTTTTAAACCAGTTTTGCTGGAGTATCTCTTTGTTCATAGACTGCCAGTCAGCCTTGTAGAAATTCAGGTTGGCCAGCACTTGGGAGCCAGCTGTGTGGTATGACTCTTTAATTAGCTTCAGACCAGATATTGACAGTTCTATCATGTTATGGCCTGAATGAGTTGACGGTGATATTTTTATGTTGTGAATAAGGTCTATATTCTTAGAGAAGCAAAGATCCAGGATGTTGTTATTTCTGGTCGGGGAAAGTACGGTCTGCTCCATGAACATCATTTTCGTTAGATCTACTAAAGATTCTGCCTCATTGCATTGTTTCTATTTGAACCCTGAGGTTATGACAGCTTCGGGTCATCAAATGTTGGGGAAGTTGCAGCCACACATCAGACGTACATTAAGGCATTAATCTAGGTTTGAAAGTACATCTTTTATCTTCCTCAAACTTGCCATCATAGTATGAGACATCAGGCGGCTAATATAATGTGCATATTACCATGTACACACACACACACACACACACATTACTCAAAGAAATTCCAACTTTGATCTTCATGTTTTATTTACTATCTTATAATAATATAATATATAATGATACGGGGAGAATTCACAAAAAAAAAAAAGACGAAGACAGGAGGTGTAGACAACAAACAGATGTATTAGTATAATGCTCGGGAGGTGAAAAAGTCTTTAACGTTTCGTGCCTACGCTCTTCCACAGAAAGGAACAAAGAGAGAAAATAAAGAATGTGTCGTGGCTAGCAATCTATGGCGAATGCCGGACAGAAGGGTCACACAGGAGAGTTAGGGAGAAGGGGAGATAATAAAGCAGTGGTGATCCCAAAACGAAGGTGCGCATGCGTGTGTAAAAGAGATATATGGCAGAATATTAAAGGTTCATGTAGCAGTGGTGACAGTTTAGTGTTACAAATTACAACTGAAGTGAGATGGCTAAATTGTTTGCCTTAAAAACATTTAGATATAAACCAGAAGGTTAATATATGCAAACTGTATCCTCAGCAATCAGTGTATGGCTTTACTAAATCACTGAAGTTGATTGGTGTTTGGTTTAGGCGTCACAGTTTGTTGAACAATGTCAAGAGACCTATATTTTGACCCTGGCCAAAGCAGTAATTGCTTTGCTATTTTTCCTAGGGATTTTTACATTTCAGTTATCATCTTCTTTACAAACGTTGTTGGTGGTGGTGGTGGTGGTAGGAGTTGCAGAACTTTAAACCCAAAATAAGATTAATTTTACTGACTTTTCTTCTGATATAGCTGGCTTTTTCCTGTTATCATGAACACTTTTAGTATTGTTGCTGTTAGTGGTTGTAGCAGTGGAAGTAGTACCTCAGATATATATATATGTACGCATACATACAAGCAGAGATACCCAGCGTTGCACAGGATTAAAATGGCATAGTTTTTTATTGTTTTACTTCTCTCAGTCATATGACTGTGGCCATGCTGGAGCACCGCATTTACACAAAGAAATATGTATATGTATGTTTATATGTATGTATATTTATGCATATGTATATATGTATATATATATATATGTTTATATATATGTATATATACATGTGTGTGTGTATATATATATATATATATATATATATATATATATATATATATATATATATATATATATATACACACACGTGTATATATATTTATATAAAATGTGTATATATCTATGTATATATATATGTTTATATATATGTATATATATATGTTTATATATATGTATATATATATATATATGTATAAAATAGCTTTATTTTGAGATTGCTAGTGTTAACAATACTCGCAAAAAATACCGACAGGAGTTGTAGTCCTCCAAGTGAGCTATATTTCACTTCTTAATTTGAACGGAGGCAATGCAAGTGGAAACTAGAGGAACATAATTAAGCTCCACACTCAAAGATCAAATAGATACATAGATTCCTATATTCTTCCACATTTACGAAACGGATGTATAAATTCCAGATATAAAGACATAAAAATATATATAAATAGATATGAATCAGTGTTATACATAAAACACAGTGAATTGACATTTTAAAAGTTAAAAAATATTGGTATAATTAAAAATTTGGGATGATGAAACATTAAAAGGACATATTAAAAACCCCCGAAAAACAACACAAAAATTAAAAAATTAAGAGTTCCATCTGCGTTTCAGAGACGTGCCAAGCGATATGATATATTTGATATCATCAAAACTGACACTCCCCTCATCAGGATGTTTTTTACAAACACTATACAAAAACAAATACAAAAACAAATACAAAAATACTAATATGCAATTAAATAGCAGCCATTTGTAATCTGTGTAATGACGGATTTCTTTCTGCAGTTGAGTTCCAGATTATCTTTGCAATTTCGGCTGGTTATACTCGAGATTGCTCCAATCTGGCCAGCCGCAAAGAAAAACTAAGCTAAGAGCACTAGATTCCTTAGAAGAAAGCAGCAAATGTATAAGAAAACAAGGACGGAAAAATGGAGAAATGGTACACAAATACAAACAAAAGACATTAACAATACACACACACACACATACATACATATATATATATATATAATCCACATATATACATAAAATAACATAGAATAGCAAAATTTCTAAAGTTTTGCTATCTTTTATTTTATGAATATGATTTTAGTAATTTCGGAAGTTAATTTGGAATTTTTTTAATTTGCTGCTGACTGAAACCACAATTGCGCAGTGAATTTGAGAAATTATAATATCTAATGATGAGACATGTGTTATTCTGTCTCTAAATTATATGTTACTGTTTTGGTGTAGCCACTGAGAACTAGGAAATTATTTTATTTGCTAATTAAAGCTGAAACAAAAAAAACAGGGTAAAAGTTTTTTTATTTTTCATTCCCTTCGAAATTCCTCTTAAATGTAGTTTTGAACGTTTTGACTGCTCCTTCTAGCATGTAAGGCTGCCTGTTAAGAGTCGCCTCTTTTGTGCTTAAATGTATACATTGTCAGATAAAGAGGGGAGGGGAGTTGAGCCCATGTGACAGAAAGGAGCAAAGAGAGAAAATTCCTGTTTACAGCGAAGTCATTTTATTGTCTTTTGTTACAGCTTAAGGTTGTTTCTGTTGTCAACCTCACAGCAAGGTACTGAATACTGAATAACAACCATTCATTCTCCACGGTCACAAAGTGTTAGATGAAGAGAAAACTCATTCTCACCTGGGAGTAGATGTTTCTTCGGTTTCCAATGCTACATTATCAAAGTCAAAATATAACTTTATGGCAACATCTTTCTTTGACCAGCGTTTCCGGCAGGTTGGGCATGTTCTGGAAGTTTCCAACCATGTACCCAAACAGGCAGAGTGGAACGTATGACCACAAATGCCTGCAGCAATGTCCCATTCACCACCAGTTGACACAAACCGGTCCGAACAGATAACACAGTAAGCATTCATTTAAACACTGCAATTGAAGAAAAGCACATATTTAACATGAAGAAAAAAGTGAAAACTAACAGTTGTGAATTTTAATTTCTGGAAAAAATTAATTTTTTGCCTAGTTTTTAAATGAACATCTGTTTGTTTTAGCATAGCCACAGATATGTACCCCACCTGAATTTGTTGCCTCATAACTTCCAGAAAAATGAATATCTTTTAATGAAAATTTATACAAATTATTTTCAAACAGCATAGATTATGATTATAAAGAAATTTGTGGGGGAAATTTTTCTGAGAGGGTGGGGAGAGGAGTTTCGAATAAGGGATTTCCATAAATCCCTACATACTCTGAATCCACAGCATCCAAGCAGTATTTGTTGAAAATTTCATTAAAAAGTATCCATTTTTCTGGAAGTTATGAGGCAACAAAGTCAGGGAGTGGGTACACATCTGTAGTTATGCAATTGCAAAGGAACCAGCTTCAAAAGTTTTGTTTTCGCTTTCGGAAATTAAACTTCAAAATATCTCGTTTCGGTATATGTAACCTGGAGTGTATTAAGAGGAAAGCAAGAACTGCTCGTGTTATGAACTTCTGCACATCTTTTCAGCAAATAACAAAATAACACAAACACAACTTGCATCAATTTCTATAAACTTCATTTTTCATTCAGGAAAATATGTTGGCTGAGACAATAGAGAAGAAAATAGAAAAAGACAGGAAATACTTTATGTCCCCAAAATACTCATCAATCTTCTAACATGTCCTTGGAGTTATTTGACCGGGACAAGTTAGCACCGACATTGAAACCTGAAAACAGCGTAAAAATGTTAGTTTACTAACACACTGTTACATCATCATTGTTTAACATCCGCTTTCCATGCTAGCATGGGTTGGACGATTTGACTGAGAATTGGCGAACCAGATGGCTGCACCAGGCTCCAATCTTGATCTGGCAGGGTTTCTACAGCTGGATGCCCTTCCTAATGCCAACCACTCCGAGAGTGAAGTGGCTGCTTTTACATGCCACTAGCACAGGGGCCAGTCAGGCAGTACTAGCAACGACCTCACTCAAATGCTTTTTCACATGCCACCGGCACAAGTACTAGTAAGGCGATGCTGGTGATGATCACGCTCAAATGGTGCCTTTTACGTGCCACCGGCACGGAAGCCAGTTAGCTGCTCTGGCAACGATCACGCTCGGATGGTGCTCTTAGAGTCCCACTAGCACAGATGCCAGTCATCGAATTTGATTTCAATTTCACTTGTCTCAACAGGTCTTCGCAAGCAGAGTTTAATGTCCAAAGAAGGAAAGGTACATATAAGTGGGCTGGTTACATCCCTGGCATAGGCCACAAGGTTATGGTCTCATTTGGCTTGCTGGGTCTTCTCAAGCACAGCATATTTCCAAAAGTCTCAGTCACTAGTCATTGCCTTGATGAGGCCTAAAGTTCAAAGGTCGTGCTTCACCACTTCCTCCCAGGTCTTCTTGGGTCTACCTCTTCCACAGGTTCCCTCAACCGCTAGAGTGTGGCACTTTTCACACAGTTATCCTCATCCATTCTCGCCACATGACCATACCAGTGCAGTCGTCTCTCTTGCACACCACATCTGATGCTTCTTAAGTCCAACTTTTCTCTCAGGGCACTTACACTGTCATGTATGCACACTGACATTACACATCCAACGGAGCATACTGGCTTCATTCCTTGCAAGCATACGCATGTCCTCAGCAGTCACAGCCCGTGTTTCACTGCCATGTAGCATGGCTGTTCGTACACATGCGTCATACAGTCTACCTTTTACTCTGAGCAAGAGGCCCTTTGTTACCAACAGAGGTAGGAGCTCTCTGTCCAGGCTATTCTTATTCTAGCAGCTACACTTTCAGAGCATCCATCCCCGCTACTGACTAGGTCCCCTAGGTAACGGAAGCTATCAACTACTTGTAGTTTTTCTCCCTGGAATGTGACAGAAGCTGTTCTCTGCACATTTTCAGTGTGAATAGCACCTGAGCATTTGTCACATACAAAAACTATCTTCCCAGTTAGCCTTCCTTTGATATTGCTGCACCTCTTGTGTGTCCATAGCTTACACTGGGCACATCTTTTCTACCTATGCCTCTAGTACAGATTGAGCAGGGCCATCTACCTGAAGGCATTTGTGGTTTGCCTGCCTTCCTACTTAGGACTTTTGTTTTATATATATATATATATATATGTATACACTGAGGGTTAGGGTTAGAGTTATATATATATTTAACACCCTGCTGATTTTCAAAGTTTACCTATTTCTATTAATGCTAATATAATAAAATTATAGCAGTACACTTTTACACACCTTTCAGTTAATATTACAACCTAAATAATGGATAAAATAATATAGCTTAGCAATTATACACGAATTTGACAAATGCTATGAGAAATAACTATTTGATACATTATTGACAAAAGTGCAATATGATCAAATATAGGAATATTTATTCAAAGTAAATATAAAATATCAATATATTAGAAGAAATCTAACTTAACAAATCTAATTATGTACTGTATTTAAAATAATTTTGTTTCTTTCAGATTATTTAACAAATTAAATCAATCACCATGAGTTAAACCAAAGAGTTGTCTAAAGATTGTAGAGATCAGATTATTAAGCTGCACAAGGCTATATTTGGCTATCAGAAGACAAGTGAACAACTGTGGGTGCTATTGTATGTAAATGGGAAAGGGATAAGATCACTGTGAAGCATCCTCGATGTGGAGCTCCCGGGAAGATATCCCCTCATGCAACATCACATTTATTAAGAACTGTCCAGAACAACCCTAAAACTACTCGAGAAGAGCTTAGGAATGACCTTCTAGCTGCAGGAACATCAGCCACCAAAACAATTGGAAACACACTAGAAACGACAGCCAAATCTCCCTTAAACCACTGTTTCCTCTGAAAATATTTACATTTTTTTTTTAATACTGAAAAGGCTCCTCCTATAGTTTTTAAGTACAAAAAAGAAATGAAAGGCATTCTTTCGATATAACTCGACAAAATCAAAACATTTCACCAGATATTTCTGTGGTTTGTGGAGTGTAGATATAACGAAATTATGCCAGCAATGTCTCATTTTAAACTTGAAGAAAAAAAGCCTTGCATATTTGTTCTTACCTGGTTTCATGTGTCTATGTAAAATCCACAAATTTCCAGAGTCGAACTGTCATTTGCTTCCACGGAAATACCCGAAGTGAAATGTTTTGATTTTGTCGAGTTATATCGAAAGAATGCCAAATGAACTTATGTGGTCTTCCTGATCCGAAACTTTTCTCCCCACTCCCCGGAAAAAATTTAAAGTTTTCTCACAAATTTCTTTATAATCGTAATCTCTGCCGTATGAGAAATCTCCCATTATAGAAACTAATTTTCCTGAAACCCTTTCAACACCGTATTTATGGATTTCTTTCTCTCACCATAATACATGGAATCCTTTTTAAAAACCTTTTTCTATCATTCAAACGAAAATAAATGGTAAACTTTCAAATAAACGAATCTATTTTTCCATTTCTTTACCTTCGAAAGTCTTCTCCTCATTTTCCCTCACATTTCGGCAGAAGTAAAGAATACGTACACCCGGTGCTGTGTTACGCTGAAAACGGGTGGTGTTGCCTTTCATCCTTTCGGGGTCGATAAATCAAGTACCAGTTACGCACTGGGGTCGACGTAATCGACTTAATCCCTTTGTCTGTCCTTGTTTGTCCCCTCTGTGTTTAGCCCCTTTGTGGGTTTGTAAAGAAAGAGGTGTACGTATTCCTTACCTCCGCCCAAATTTCCTTATAATCGGTTCGTTGCCGCAAATGTTTCTTCTCATATTCGTTAAATACACATTTATTTACGATCAATACACTTATTATTATTATTATTTTGGTGCCAGGGCGTTAAAGTAAACATTATCCCAGTTTTCTCTCCTTTTTCTGGCTTTTGTGATAAATCTCCCTCAAATAACTAAATGATATTCGAGATCATAGAGATTTTAGAATAAATGAAGTGTCACTCACCAGTATGTGTAGCTGTCTTTCATACAGCTATATCACAACCTGACAGATCTCTCACGATGTCACCAACTCAGCCAACTTCTTCTTCATCTTCCTCAATAAAATAACTTTCGTAAATGGCGCCATTCTTCCACATGACGACTGGTGGCAAATTAGGGAAACGGACAGAGATCAAGGGAAATAACTAAGTGCGTTCTTACTCGTGGATCATTACTTTATTTCTTACCTTTGCTGAGCTCCTGTGCGCCTATTTTTTTTTGTTCCTTTTAAATTTTCTTCTTTCTTTTTATCTTTTTTTTCTTTTCTTTTTCATCTTTCCCTCACCGAATTCTCTACCACTTTGAATTTTTCTCTCTCCCTCTCCCCCCCCCTGCCTCATGTACTTTTACTCTTTGTCTCACGACAATTCTAGGAAGTGCGGATGTCTCTTCATGCTGACCTCGTATGTCATCCCATCAACAAATAGTCTTATGGCGTTAGAAAAGTGATGGCATGTACAGACAACCAAAGTGGATTTGGTAGAAAGAAACTGAAAGAAGCCTGTTGTATAAAGATATACATATATATCTATGTTTTGTGTCTGTGTTTCTCCCTCACCATCACTTGACAACCGATGTTGGTGTGTTTATGTTTACATCCCTGTAACATAGTGGTTTGGCAAAAGAAACTGATAGAATAAGTATCAGGTTTTAAAAAAATAATCTGTGGTGGTTGATTTGTTCAACTAAAAGGCGATGCCCCAACATGGCCATAAGTCCAAATGACTGAAACAAGAAAAAGATAAAAAACAATCTTCAAAATATATTTATTAGAAAGCATTTTCTATGAAGAAAATGCTTTTCATTTTATTATAATGATCATAAAGTACTTTCCCAGATTTAAAATCCATATTTTTGTTTTTCTCTTTGTCTGTGTGTATGTGTATTGGATCAGGTTATGAAAATCACAGAGAGGGCCATAGCCCAACTATTTAAGGAAAGTTAGTTTAGACAAGATGCAGTTTGAGTTTGTGCCAGCAAGAAGCACCACTGTTGTTATATTTTTGGTAAGACAGCCTAGCCAAAGATAAACCTCTGTACTTGGCTTTTGTTGACATGGAGAAAGCCTTTGACAGGGTCCCTCGATCCCTTATCTGGTGCTCAATGTGGAAACTAGGGATAGATGAGTGGTTAGTGAGAGCTGTACAAGCCATGTACAGGTATGCTGTCAGTAAGGTGGGGGTTGGCAACAAGTATAGAGAAGAATTCCAGGTAGGGGTAGGGATCCACCAAGGATCAGTCCTCAGCCCCCTCTTATTCATTATAGTCCTCCAGGCAATAACAGAGGAATTCAAGACTGGATGCCCCTGGGAGATCTATGCTAATGACCTTGCTCTAATAGCTAAGTCAATATCAGAACTAGAGAAGTTTCAGGTGTGGAAGCAAGGTCTAGAATTAAAGGACCTTAGAGTCAACTTAGCAAAAACCAAAGTCTTAATAACTACAAAGGTAGACAACTCACAAATCTCTTCAGGTAGATGACCCTGCTCGATCTGAAGAAAAGGTGGAGATAGAAACTCCATAAGATGTATCTGGTGTAAGCTATGGACACATAAGAGGTGCAGCAGTATCATAGAAAGTTTAACGGGGAATATAGTTTATTGTGTGGAAAATGCTGAGGGGTAACGAACACTGAAAATGTGCAGAGAACAGCTTCCGTCACATGCCAGGGAAAGAACTAGAAGTTGATAGCTTCCATTACGTAGGTGACCAAGTCAGTAACGGGGGTGGATGCTCTGAGAGTGTAGCTGCTAGAATAAGAATAGCCTGAGCAAAGTTCAGAGAGCTCCTACTTCTGCTGGTGACAAAGGGTCTTTTGCTCAGAGTAAAAGGTAGACTGTATAATGCATGCTACACAGAAGTTAAACATGGGCCGTGGCTGCTGAGGACATGCATAAGCTCACAAGGAATGAAGCTAGTATGCTCCGCTGGATGTGTAATGTCAGTGTCCATGAGAGAAAAGTTGGACCTAAGAAGCATCAGATGTGGTGTGCAAGAGAGACGACTGCGCTGGTATGATTATATGTTGCGTATGGATGAGGACAGCTGTGTGAAAAAGTGTTACACCCTAGCAGTAGAGGGAACCTGTGGAAGAGGTAGACCCAGGAAGACTTGGGATGAGATGGTGAAGCATGACCTTCAAACGTTGGGCTTCATCAAGGCAATGACAAGTAACTGAGACGTTTGGAGATATGCTGTGCTTGAGAAGACCCAGCAAGCCAAATGAGACCATAACCTCGTGACCTATACCAGTGCAGCATAACCAGCTCATTTCAGAGTACACTTCAATCACTGGGCAATACACTGCGAAGACCTGTTGAAGCAAGTGAAGTTGTTGACAGTACTACTTGCTTGGCACAGTACTACTTGCTTGGCACCCATAGCATCATTCGAGCGTTATGGTTACCAGTGCTGCCTGACTGGCTCCCATGCCAGTGGCATGTAAAAAGCACCATTTGAGCATGGTTGATACCAGTGCCAGCTGACTGGTCCCATGCTGGTGGCACATAAAAAGCACCATTCGAGCATGGTTGTTGCCAGTACCGCTTGACTGGCTCCTGTGCCAGTGGCACATAAAAAGCACCCACTACACTCTTGGAGTTGTGGTGGAAGGGTATCTAGCTGTAAAAACGTTGCCAGATCGGATTGGAGTCTGGCGCAGCCAAATCGTCCAACCCATACCAGCATTGAAAGCAGACGTTAAACGACGATGATGATGACAAACATATATGATATATATATATATAAGCACACACACACACACACACATATATATATATATATATCACTGTGATCACCCAGGCTATCAGACGTTGCTACACATCGCTGGTCACAATGCGCTTCGCATTGTTTTAGCCTTCAAATGATGCCACCCTGCTGGCTAAGTGAGCAGGTCAACAGAAGAAAGCCTCGTAGAGCTTTAAGTGTTTTCACTCAATAAACACTCACAGGGCCCGGTCTGGGAATCGAAACCGCGATCCTACAACCGCAAGTCCGCTGCCCTAACCACTGGGCCATTGCGCCTCCACACACACACACACACACACATACATATATATCGTTTATCTTTCACTTGTTTTAGGCATTAGATTGCAGTCATGCTGGAGTATTGCCTTGCAAAACTTTTAGTTAAATGAAGTGATCTGAGTAATTACTAGTTTTAAAAACCAAGTACATATTCTATTGGGTTTTTTCTTTTTTCGCCAAACTGCTTTGTTACAGGGATGAAAGCACACCAAAACTAGTTGTCAAGCTATGGTGGGGGACAAATACAAACACACACACACACACATATATATATACAGAACAGGCTTCTTTCAGTTTCCATTTGGTCAGATTGAGGTCGTGATGCTGACTCTTTCCTTCTTTAGCTTTTCTCATCTCCTGCTTCAGTTGCCTCAGTCTCCTCAAAATAACTCACAGTACTCTTCATGTAATCTCACTACACTTTCCTCTGTGCTGTGACTTCACACACACATTATTTATATATATTCTTTTCTTTCCTTTCTTCTTTTACTTGTTTCAGTCATTTGACTGCGGCCATACTGGAGCACCGCCTTTAGTCGAGCAAATCAACCCCAGTACTTATTCTATTGGTCTCTTTTTGCCGAAGTGACGGGGATGTAAACACACCAGCATCGGTTGTCAAGCAATGCTAGGGGGACAAATACAGACACACAAACACACATATATATATATATACATATATACGACAGGCTTCTTTCAGTTTCTGTCTCCCAAATCCACTCACAAGGCATTAGTCGGCCCGAGGCTATAGCAGAAGATACTTGCCCAAGATGCCACGCAGTGGGACTGAACCTGGAACCATGTGGTTGGTTAGCAAGCTACTTACCACACAGCCACTCCTGCACCTGTAAAGTTTTATAAATTTAGTTTCATAACATCCATTTCATATTCCCAAATGTTTTTGCATTAAAAAAACCTTCTAAGGTTGAGTGGAAGAGTATAGATTGGGATGGTTTTTACCGAATGTCTCAAAACACTATTCTGTCAATAAATTTCAGAAGTGACGCAAAAAGACAAATAGAAAAAAACCCTGAGACAAATAGACAAATGGAAAAACACAAAAAGGAGAAAACAAGCTAGCTCTAAAGCCCGTTAGAGTTGTGTCCCTTGGATTGATCTCTAATTGTCCTGCACGTCACCATTCGAGGGTAAATGCCGGCCATTATTTTTTTTTTATCTGTAATAATGTGGAACGAAGAGAGAGTAAGGACAAGGTAGAGAGAACACAGGAGAAAGAGAGATATGTGGGTGCGTACATATATGGGAGTATGTAGTGGACATGAAGGAGATAAAACTTTTTGGTGACACTAGCATCTGGTCTACCTAGTGTGCCATCTAACCCTAACTCAAATCCTAAACCTTAACCTTAACCATAACTTTAAACCCTAACTATAACTCTACACTTTAGCCCTTACTCTAAATCCTAACCGAATTCAGGTTATTTCACTGTGTAGACTACAGATCCAGTGGTAGATCACACACTAAAGTAGCACCAACCCTTTTTATGCTGAAATGACTTCTAACAAGACAAAAACTAGCCCTTACTGCTTAAATGGGACTGACCAGTTGGTTGATATATATTTCCATTTATGAGGACAAGAGGTAAATATTTCGCTTTTAGAGTTCAGACAGTTCCCTGAGCAGAAGAAATTCCACATTATAATCCTTTTCTCCTCTAAGCAACATTTGCACCTCATACTGCTGACGAGGAAAGGTCTGCATTTTTGCAACACACTCCAGTTGATGTTATATTGTGCAGCATTTTCTTTCAATATTCATAAATCTCTCACCAATGTTGTAAAATAACAGTTCTTCTGAATGTTAAAAGAGGACTTATGGTTGTTGAGTCTAGACTTGAAGGTGTCTTCTGTTGCATCTACATATCTCCTCTTCACTTGTGTTTCCCAGCCATCACACGTCCTTTAGTATTTGTTTGACTTGTTACAGTCTGTGGACTGCAGTCATGCTGGGGCACCACCTTGCAAAGGTTTGGTCAAATAAATTCATCTCAGTATTTATCTTCTTAAAGTCTTCTACTTATTCTATCAGTCTGTTTCGCTGAACTGCTAATTTATGGGATGTAAAGAAACTAACACCAGTTGTGAAGGGGTGAGGAACAAACACAAACAGAAACACATACACACACTTCCTAATATTATATATATATATATATATATATATTATATGCAGTAGTGGCTATGTGGTAAGAAGCTTGCTTCCCAACCACATGGTTCTGAGTTCAGTCCCACTGCATGGCACCTTGGACATGTGTCTTCTATTATAGTCTTGGGCCAACCAAAGCCTTGTGAGTGGATTTGGTAGATGGAAACTGAAAGAAATCCGTAATATATATATATGTGTGTGTGAGTGTTTGTGCTTGTCCCCCCACCATCTCTTGGCAACCGATGTTGGTGTGTTTACATCCCCGTAACTTAGTGGGTCAGCAAAAGAGACTGAAGGAATAAATACTAGGTTTACAAAGAAAATATCCTTGTGTCGATCTCTTTGACTAAAGGCAGTACTCCAGCATGACCACAGTCAAATGACTGAAACAAGTAAAAGAATATATATTTTAAGGTCCACATTTCCATACTTCTATAAGTTTGATGGAAATTTGTTGTGGCAGATTCTCTATGGTTGAATGCCCTTCCTACAGTGGCGCAGCAACAAAATTTGCTAAGGGGGTGCAAACCCAGGTCCAAATTTTTTTTTCAGTGTTAACATTAAAACAAATGCAGGTATAATAATAATCTTTATTATTATGAGGGTCAGCTGGAATGTTCATAAGTTGAGCAAAACACTCTGATGGAATGTGACCGAATGAAGTTCATTTTTTTAACATAGTTCCTCTTACTATTCACACACTTCCATAAGTAGTTGCAGCGCTTGGATCACACTGGTGAAGAAGCTATTCTGTTGGTCAAAATGGTCATCAACAGCAGATAAGGTGTCATCATCACAGAGATACTGGTGTCCAGCTGAGTGTTTTTCTATGTTGGGGAACAGATGATAACCAGATGGAACCAAATCACTAACATAAGGAGCGGGATCAACCAGATCAAAGCCAGTCATACACAGCAACCATTGAAAGCAAGGACTTGTGTGCTGAAGCATTCTCCTAATGAAACAAGACCCCATTAATCAGTTTTTCTGGGTGTTTGGTCTTGATAGCCTTTCATAACTGCCTTAGGAAGTTGGTATTGAAATTTTCCATTGATGGTGTGATCATTTTGAAGATAGCCAATAAACACAATATTTTTTGCATTAATGCATAGTATATATAATAATGTGAAGTATATTTTGCATATTAAACTTTAATTTTGGAAATGTATCAAGCAGAACAAACATAAGCAGTAAAAATATAAACTGCAAGTATTTCAAAATGTGGGACACTACATGACGAAAACTAACAAAAAAGGAAGAAAACAGTGGTGCTTGTGTTCCAGAGGTACAATGAGAAGGCTCAAGAGAAGGATAGAAAGATGGGATAGAAGGGAAGAAAAATAGAAGGAAAGGAAAGAATGAAAAGTGAAAAGGTAAACCTGGGGTTTTGAGTGAGTGCTGGGCAGGAGATGAAACAAAATACATGTCTTACCTATGCACTGGTCAAGTAGAAAAAAGATGAGTGATAAAAAATTGGATGGTCTTTTGGTACCAAAAAAGAAAGAGAGACAGAGTGGAGTGGAGAAGTTTGGAGAAGAGCAAGTACAAAGACAGAAGGAGTGCAGAGAAAAAATGGAATAAAGATTAGACAGTAGGTAGTTGACAGAGATGGACAAAGGAAGAAATGGAAGGCAGCAGATAGAAATAGATGGGGAAGGTTTTGTGTACAAGAGGAGAGACGAGAAGGACAGAGAACTAGATAGAAAAGAGAGAAAGTCTTGCACCACATATTGAACACTATGTGGGGTACCACTGAGTGGGAACAGAATTGGCGGAGGGTGACATTACATTGACTAACAACCATAAAATTTTGCACAGAAAGTCAACACACACACACATGTATGTATGTATGTATGTGCGTATATGTATATATATATATATATATATATATATATATATATATATATAATGATGAAGGAAATTGTTGTATACAGTGCTCAGGTGCACCACAACTATGAAAAAAGAAAAGGCCTTTAGGTGTACTGTTGGTGGATTTCAGGAGGTATGGAATCTTTGTGGCATGTAATGTCTCAACAGCCAACAACTGATGTCGGTTGCTTATTCCAGGCTTCAGCAATTCTGAGTATGAAAAAATGCTTCTAAAAGTCATGGGCACTGTGTTGTTTTTTCATTTTATAAGCATGTCTGCAAGTGTTTGTCATGGAATTCAAAAAGGTGCCCAAGATTGTTGTTGGAAAGATGGTGGATAATCTTGTGGGTGTCAACCAAATCAGTTGCCAGACGTCTGGGCTTCAATGTGTCCCTACCCAGGGAAGCAAGACGTTCAGAGTATGGTAGATGTCTGATAGCAGGTTTTCATTTTGTTGCATGTTTCTGAACAGTTTCCTGGAGAGTTATATGCTAAGCAAGATAGGGGTTCCAGACTGGTGATGCAATTTCCGAGTGTGGATGTACCATTGTCATATACAATTTTAAATAGATAGCTGGAGAGCAGTTGATAAAGGTCTTACTGAGTGATGCTAGCACCCCCTCAGCCTTCTTGATAATCTTAGAGATGTGATTTGTGCAATGCAGGTCAATGTTTACAATAATGCCCAGATCGCATCCACTAGAAGACTTCTTGAGATTGGTGTTGCTGAAGGAGTATGTAAAGGCTGGATTTTTTCCTCCCAAAATGCAAGGTGATGCACTTATCCACAGCCAGCTTGAGTTGCCAGTGAGAGATCCACTGATGCATTGGATCCTGGTCTGGTTGCAGGAAAGATCTATTGCGCATAGGATCTGTTCTTTTTATTTCAACTTGATGTCATCTGCAAATGTCAGCACTGTAACATTCCTCAAATTGACATCTATATTATTAATATATGCAGCAAACAGTAAGGGTCCAAGAACATATCCCTGTGGTACACCTGAAGTCATCTCATAGGGTGAAGAATGACGTCCTAGAACCGTAACTACCTCTTTCCGACCGAGAATGAAGGACTTCAGCTAGTTATAGAGTTTATCCTTCACACGCACTGCACAGAGCTTTACCATAAGTCGTTTGTGTGGTACAGAGTTGAAGGCTTTAGCAAAAACAAGGTAGACAGCATCCACCCATGAGCTGCCATCAGTAACTCAGGCAATATCCTCAAGGAGTTGACTACAGCAGCTGGAGTTGGGGATAAAACCAAATTGTGAGGGTCGAATAAGGCTGTGAGAGCTCCAAAAGTTCCAGAGTGTTTCTCTGACACAGGACTCCATCAGTTTGGTGATGCAGCGAATAAAGTTGAATTGGTGGTGGTTGACAGGTGGTGTGCAATCACCTTTTTTGAACAGGGGAATGACATAGGCAATTTTCCAGTGCTCTGGAGTGACACAGTTGTTAAGGCAGAATTGAAAACAGGAAGAAAGTTGGTGCGATAGAAAGAACCCACCACGCTTGTGGGGGAAAACAATTGGGGACTATTTCTGAGAGCTGTTCCCCACACGTGGGTGTTTCTGAACAAGTCCATATTTGTAGAGAATTTCATTAAAAAATATACATTTTCTTGAAAGTTAAGATGAATTGAAGTGGACTCCGGTGAACTTTCCGAAATTCCCCACCTCACCCCCAAAATTAGGCTGTATCCTTCAGAAGTAATTCCTGATGGACAAAGGGCTTCTAAAGTCTTCATATTCTTAATTGGAATGATTGGACCCTCACTTATGTTCACATTAGGACAGCTCCCTCACATTTAGTAGCCTTTCATATTTGCAAGCTGTTCATTTTCCCTTTTAGACAGTGGGATGGGGTAGTGAGGGGTGTATGAATCAATTTTGGAGTTTCCTCATAGAAAATTTGAAATTAATTATTTTCGTTTTTCCATAATCTTAATCTCCATATTTTTCCACGAAGATTGAAAAAAAAAGTTGAAATTAAAAAATTTGGGGTGGGGGAGGAGGAATCGAAAATTTTGAAAATATGGATTTTGGCATATTCAGAATCTCCGTCATCGAACACATAGGAATTCACTGAAAAAATTTCAAAACAAAGAAGGTCAAATTTTTTCGTGTCGGTGTACTTGTAAACCAAATATTTTTTTTTTTAAATAGATAGCATTTCTACATAACTTAAATTGATCCAACTCAGGGTTTCCCAACCGAGGGCGATTTCAATTATCGATGAACGAATTTTTAGGAAATGGTGGGCGATAAAGGATTTTTGTAAATTATGTTTTCCCTCGTCTAAACTAAGCTTGCATGCCGTCGTTTCTCCCTTCTGCTTCTCACACACTCCTTGTACTTAGGTATTGCCGCTTCATGTATGGAAGAAATCACTGAACGAACTATATCTCTTGTCCGCTCGTCCTTTCACTTCTACCTTCGTCCGTTCGTCCTCATCGTATGCGATAAGTCCTTTTAAGGGCTATTCTCAGATCAGATTAGAAGTAGTGACCAGACCCATTAACCACGTCACTACACTTGCATCTGACGCACACACATCCGCGTGCGTCGGGAATTTCTGCCTTTGCTGATTCCGCTTCTATGAGTTCTTTTTTTCGAATTTTAACTTTCCTGATGGCGCCAGCAAAGAAAACTTGTCGCCAATACAGCATTAATTATTTATCATATGGATTTATTGCTTCTCTTCAGAACTGCCAATTATCCATGTATCTTCTATGCCAGCAAACTTTGAGCAATGAAGCTATGAAACATCCACGGTTGAATTATCATTTTGATTCCAAGCATTCCGACAAAAAAAAAAAAAAAAGACCAACCATTGTCACAGAGAACTTGCTGCTCGATTCAAAGTTACGTCTATTTCCAATGGCTTAAGCGTTTCCTATCTGAACATCATATCCCACTGACCAATATTATTGCCTATGCGTCTGATGGCGCCCCTTCCATGGTTGGAAGATTCAGAGGGTTTTTCATCTCTCCTAAAGCATGAAATTTCTCAACAGATTTTAACAGTTCATTGTGTGATATACCAATAACATTTAGTGGCAAAAAATATCAATGGCTGGTTGAATGATGCGTTGCAGTTGGTGACCAAAACTCTGAATAAACTGAAATTCCTTGTTTGACCGAATTTTCCGTCAACTATGTCTGGATGATCTTGGTGACTTTGTAAGGCTTCTCTACCATACCGAACTAAGATGGCTGTCAAAGTACGATGACTGTGTTGTTCGCTTTGTTGAACTGTTTCATGTGATCATATTTTTCTTTGAAAGTACTCCTCTGTCGGCTTCATTGATTGCTGCAAAGCGCGATAGTTTTTTTTCTGAGCGATATATTCACTAAATTTAATGACTCGATTAAGTTGTTGCAAGGAAAGCAAAAACTCTTGTCGACTGTAAATCATTTATCACCGTCTTCATTTCGAAATCGGTCCTGTATAAAATAAACATTTCCAAACGTCGATTGCATCAATTTCCACAACTGGATTCTTTGAAAGATGAATTGGTTGATGAGGATATCGTTACCTATCGTGACTATCCACAATCATTGCATGATGGCATGATGGAGCGATTTCAAGATGTTATTACATTGAATATTCCAAATTGGTTAAGCAAACCGTTTGAAGTCCAAGCAGTCCATTGCGAAGAGCTAATTGAATTGCGAAATGATTATGGGGCCACAATGCGATATCGGTTTCATGGCAAAGAAGGCTTGTGGTGTCGTCAAAGTATATTGAATTCTTACACGAACCCATGGAAGCATTTGAAATTAATGCTTGCCTTCCCAACGTCGTACAAAGTCGAATCTGGTCTCAGTCTAAAAGCAGAAGCGGACTGGATGGAGCCAAACGAGGAGACTTGCCATTAAAATCGACAAATTCGCAACGAAATGTGTCTGCTTCGCATCAGCCTCAAGGATCACACTGCAAGCTGAGCATGGTGAGTTTGTCGAACATTTAATATCATTTTTCAATTTTATTTCACTGAGAAACATTTAGCAATCAAAAACTTCATTCTTCTGAATAAACGTTTCAACTCCGAATGCCCATTTTGCAATATTTCATCTTTTAAGCAACCGCTCTGAATATGCTTTAGATTTGCATCCTAGAAATGACTGGGAACTTTTGTATGTGGGAAAGTGGTCGAAAACGGCAAAAAGGTTGGGAACCCCTGGCCTAACTGAAAACTAAGATATATTTTATTTCTGAAAGACGGACACTTATATCGTTGTAAATGAACTGCTTATAAAAAAAAAATATATATGGGCGCGTATCAACGACAAGTCTAGTTAAAGTCAGAGGGGAGATTGTTATTAAATACTTTATTTATGTAAAGAGTTTTGAAAGAAATATTTATATATATGTTTATTTATTTTGTAGTTATAACTTAGCATAGATTTGATTGTCAAAACAAGAAAAACAGTTGAAGTAACTGAATAATGAATAAGTAATCTCTTCTCTCTCTCTATAAAGCTGAAGTTGTCTGTGTGTGGCAGGTGTTGGTAGCCTTCAATTAACACAATCTCCTCCGAGACCCTGCGGCGCAAGTTGACCAAAATTGGAAGAATGATAGAAGAAGGCTTGCTCTTCCTTCCGTAGAAGAAAAAATTCAAATCGGACCATGTTAACACCAAAAATTATTTACATCAAAAAGGTGCTTTTTTTCTATGAAAATCCCTATTTTTTACGATTTTTTCACTGCTGTGTCACCATTTTTCGGTGTATTTCAACCAGAAAAATGTTCACTTAAAGAGAATAACAAGCTACATGATGTAAAATTTTTACTTTTCAAAAATTACAATTCTAAAGGGTTGAAATAAACCCGAGCAACTCCGGGCGATTACTGCTTGTATGATAATAAAAAAAGAAATTAAGTTATCAATATAATCAATATTAAAAAGATTATGTAATATTAAAGCCATTAATATACATTTATAGTACTATTAAATACGTTTAGATAAATATTACTACACACATACACATATGTATATATGTGTATATATGTGCATATCCATAATACACCCTAAACATCAATATATAATCACGCGTGCTTACCATATGCACGCATATAACATATACCCACATATATACATTTGCATACACTCCCAAATATATATACATACACATTTGAGTGCATACATAAAGAATATATACTCATCTAAAACCATACATATAAATATATAAGTATAAATATACATTCATTCACAAGCATCTATATGCTTATCAAAATACAGAGATTATATTAACACATAAAATATATATTTATATAGATTTTTATATATATATATATATATATATGTTGTTTCCTTCTCGAGCCATACCTGGCTCATAAGGGCTGGTTTCCCGGTTTCTTGTGCGTATAGGTTCCCCACCTGGACGGGACGCCAGTCCGTCGCAGGTGAGCTGCAAGAGGCAGGAGGAAAGAGTGAGAGAAAGTTGTGGCTAAAGAGTCATCAGAAGTTTGCCATTACCTTCTGCCGGAGCCACGTGGAACTTAGGTGTTTTCGCTCATAAACACGCACATCGCCTGGTCTGAGATTCGAACCCGCGATCCCTCGACC